>NC_080039.1:28445774-28770060 GCF_030020395.1 Manis pentadactyla
AGACACAATACACATAGGTCTTTAAAAGTCTGAAACCTCTCAGTTCTCTAGGGGTTCCTGGCTGCCCTGCCCCAGTGAGGTACACTTGCTTAGTGTGCAGGTATAAGGAGAATATGGAGGACAGGGGGGAGGAGAGAGGACAGAGATAAGGGAGAGAGAGTGCCTTCTGACTTCATGAGCACCTTCAGAGACAACCATGGGAACACACACACTAGGACAGAAAGCTCCGGAGTCAGACTGCCCGGGGCTGGCCTAGGGGTGGGTGGCAGTGAAGCTACACAGGGCCCATTGCTGAAGATGGCCCCCTGCTTGATTTAGTGTGAAGATGCCACCATCCTCAAAATCTTAGAAATATTTTTTTGTGTGTGGAAAATTCAGATCACATATATTTAAAACTTATTTATGTATTTATTTTCCTTTCATTAATCTACAATTATATGAGCAAAATTATGGTTACAAGACTCCCCCCATAATCAAGTCCCCACCACATACCCCACTAGAGTCACTGTCCATCAGCATCGTAAGATGCTATAGAATCACTACTTGTCTTCTCTGTGTTGTACAACCCTCCCCATGCCTCCCCTACATTATGTCTGCTAATAGTAATGCCCCTTTTTTCCCCCTTATCCCTCCCTTCCTGCCCATCCTCCCTGGTCCCTTTCCCTTAGGTAACTGTTAGTCCATTCTTGGGTTCTATGAGTCTACTGCTTTGTCCTTCAGTTTTTTTCTTTGTTCTTATACACCACATATGAATGAAATCATTTGATACTTGTCTTTCTCCTCCTGGCTTATTTCACTGAGCATAATACCCTCTAGCTCCATCCATGTTGTTGCAAATGATAGGATTTGTTTTCTTTCTATGGCTGAATAATATTCCATTGCCTATATGTACCACATCTTCTTTATCCATTCATCTACTGATGGACACTTAGGTTGCTTCCATTTCTTGGCTATTGTAATAGTGCTGCAATAAACAAAAGGGTGCATATGTCTTTTTCAAATTGGGCTGCTGCATTCTTAGGGTAAATTCCTAACATTTCTTGGCTATTGTAATAGTGCTGCAATAAACAAAAGGGTGCATATGTCTTTTTCAAATTGGGCTGCTGCATTCTTAGGGTAAATTCCTAACATTTCTTGGCTATTGTAATAGTGCTGCAATAAACAAAAGGGTGCATATGTCTTTTTCAAATTGGGCTGCTGCATTCTTGGGGTAAATTCCTAGAAGTGGAATTCCTGGGTCAAATGGTATTTCTATTTGAGTTTTTTTTAGGAACCTCCATACTGCTTTCCACAATGGTTGAACTAATTTACATTCCCACCAGCAATGTAGGAGGTCTCCCCTTTCTCTTGTGAAAACAGTGCTCCTTCATGCCTTCTGGATCAAGCTCCATCTTCCACTGCCCTTGCCATCTACCTGCACACTGGCAAAATCTCTGGGATAATCTCCTGACTCTGTGTGGTTGCTGTGGGTGGGGCTATACCCCGGCTGCTCCACAGCTGTGGCAGGTCAACCAGCTTTCTTGCAGTGTCAGCTGGGGGGAACAAATGGCAGGCTGCTTACTGCTGTGAGGGGCTTCAGGGTTGCTTTACACCCCAGGGGGTGATAGCGTCCAAAGTTCCTCAAAATTCCCAGCCTGTAGGACTGAGTGTGCTGGGTTGATTTTGTCCAGCTGTTGAGCCCTTTTCCCTCCAAGATGTCAAAAAATCAGCTGCTTTAATTTTGTCCCATGGAAACCAACTGTGGGGACCCACTTGCCATCTCTGTCTCAGATTTTACTTTTCCATTTCTCTAATATCCAGGACACCATGCAATGTGTTTCTGTGCTCACAGTGCAGATTACTAGGGCTGGTTATTTAGCAGTCTTGTGATTCGACTCCCTCCCCACTCTGATTCTTTTCCTCCCACTGGGAAGCTTGGGTCGGGGGAGTGCTCAGTCCCACTGGGTCATGGCTTTGTATCTTACTCCCTTTATGAGATGCTAAGTTCTCACAGATGTAGATGTAGCCTGGCTGTTGCACTGTATCCTCTGGTCTCTCTTTTAGGAATAGTTGTATTTTAAAATATATATATGGTTTTGGGAGGATATATCTGCCTCCCTACTCATGATGCCATCTTGAGCCCCCTGGTCTAAGGCATTTGTGAAGAGAGCACTGGGATCATAAAAATCAGGGAACCAGTCCCAATAGTGACATTGATAAGGCATGTGGCTGTAAAACAGGGACAATGTGAAGGCTTGGAATAGGTGGGACACCGTGGAAGTGATCCATAAGTGGGCCCTATCATCATCCCCATCTCACACGTGGGGAAACAGGCTTGTTGAGTTGATCAGTGTCCCACAGCTGTCACATGACAGAAAGTGATGTGAACCACTTTCACTTCCCTGTGAACCTAACCTTTACTAGTAGCACTGGTTCATCCTATCATGTGGCTGCATCTGTTGTTGACGTATGATCTCTGTGACAGTGTTCAAGACCTGTCCACACCTCCTTTACTCCTTTTCCATAAGCCTTGATGGGAAACAGAAGAGCACTGGTATTGCTCATGGCTGTTAGAGGAGGGCAGAGCAATAGATGACTGAGCTGAAGGCCCTTGCAGGCCTTGCTGAGACAAAGATGCTGGCAGCAGAGTTTGGGTGCCAGGAACCCATTTGTCATGCCTGCTTCTCTCCAGTCCTGAGCCAGAGCCTCCTTCCTGTGTAAAAGCTGACATACAGGCTGATCTTGGGCAAAGGCTGCTTCTGGAGGCCAGTGGGATGACAAGCAGAGCTCCCTCTTCCCTGTGGCTCTGCCTGCACTGTGGGAGGGGGTTTGGTAGCTCCATATGTAGCCAAGAGATGTGTTTCATTGTCCCACAGCATTGCCAGCTCAGTGCCAGTGTTTCTAGTGGTGGAGATGCAGGGCACAGCTAACGTCCTTTGCTGGCTGGCCCCTACACTCAGACATGTGGTGCTATGCCCTGGCTTTGTGGAAGGAGCTGCCATGACCCAAAGCAATGCAAAAGTGAGGCAAATGCCATCATCATCAGGGAGCCAGGGAAAGGATGACAGGGAGGTAAAGACCACCACCAATGTATACCAGGTGCTGGCAGCCAGGGCTGAAGTAACTCAGGAGTTGGAACATGAACTGAGGCTTGAAGGATGAGGAGGCCTCATTGCAGGTCCCCCTATATGGCTTTCTTAGGGCAGCTGTTGCAGTTACTACAAATTTATCAGCTTAAGCAACATAAATGAATTATCTTATAGTTCTGGAGCTCAGAAGTCCCACAGGTCCCCCAGGCAAAAGGTACTGGAGGGGTGCATCTCTCTCTAGAGAGTCTCACAGAGAACCTGCTTTCCTGCCTGTGGTAACTTCAAGATATCCTACATATTCCTTGGCTCCTGGCCCATCCTCCAGCCTCAAAGCTGGTCCTTCTGCCTCTCTTTCCCCCAGTTACATTTCTATCTGCTTCTTCTGTTCTCACTCTTCCACTTGTAGGAACCCCTGTGATTCCATTGGCACAACCAGGGTAATTTAGGACTTGCTCCCCCTTTTAAGGTCTATAACAACCTTAATTCCAGCTACAGCCTAAATTCCCTTTTACCTTGTTACCTACATATTCACAGGCCCTGGGGATTCAGATGGGAAAATCTCTGGTGGGCTATTATATTGCCTGCCATTTAGATTTCAAAGATTTTGTACTGTGTGACTCTGAGCACTCTGCTCCAGTCTCTGAGCCTGGAGTGAAGCTTCTCATCTCCAAAACAGAAATAACAGCCACTCACAGTGGTTTAATGAATGGTGTATGTCCTTCATAGTAGGTGGAAGGGTCAAAGAGATGTTACAGTTTGTAAGTGTCTGCTACCTTCTGGGCCAGTACTATAAAGCTGTTTACCCCACCTAGTACACATCTCATCCCAACTGCACATTCCCTGATGTTTCACTGGTATCTTGAACTCAGCTACAGTGGAAGAAGTTACATCATGGAAATAGGCAAACAAATCAGGGTGCTTCCACTCCTCACCAGAACTAGTTGGTAAACATTTACCAGTGCACCACAGGTTTACTCCATTTAATAGAAACCATCTGAAGCGATTAGTAGATATGTTAGGTAGAAAGGTAGGTGTGAGCATATGGAGAAGGGAAAGATAACATTTAAGGAGAAAACCTGCCCAAACTTTGCCCAGGAAGGGGTTCCCACATGGAGTTAGCAAAGGCTTTGCAGGGAGATAACTTCTTCCCCACCCAGATCAGAATAGAGCAGAACTAAGGACTGCCCAAACCACACCTCAGCATGGGGAAAGGACATGCTCCCTGAGAGGAATGGCTATACAGACGGGCCTCCCAATGAAATGAGCTCACCTTATCAGTCAAAGAGGCACCTCGTAGCCAGAGTGCGATATAAAGTCTTCCCTGCCTAACAGACAGGACACCTTTGTCTACTTTGACTCTGGCCCACTCCTCCCTTGGAATGCATTCAAATAAAACTTTCCCTTCCCTCTGCTTCACTATTGTGATGGGGATAAGGACTGAGAACAAACAACCCATAACAACATGGTGTTGGTGGGCAGGGTTGAAGGCAATTGCTCTGCTTCAATAGCTGCTCCTTCTGCCTTATTCTGATGGACCTCCTCATAGTCTCTGGTTGCAGGGTAGTTGTGGCACACTGAGAAGCTTGGGAGCTGAATGAGAGAAAAAGAGGTGTGAACCAAGGAAGGCAGTTGTGGGGAGAATGGATATTTCTGTTGAGGATTCTCACCTGGTCTTAATGGTGCCCAATGTATCCTGCTTACACATCAATGGGATGTTTTGTTGGGGTCAGAGTGGCTGGTCAATCATGGGACTGCTGGCCCAGAGTAGAGGTGGAGAGGAAATACCCATTCTCTCCTCCCGTCCATTCCTGGCATGTGTAATTGGTCAGGCATCTGCCAGTCACCAGGGTCCTACCCACTGAGTTCCTACTAGTGCAAGGGGCAGTGATGAGGAGACTGGGTCAGCCAGAGGGAGTTTTAAGTGCTGTGGGAGAGAGAGCCAGGTACCCACCAGCTGGGGTTCCAAGCTGAGAGAATGGGGAGAGAGCCAAGAGAGCCACAGTGTGAGTGAAGAGAAGCTGAGCCATGAGAATAAACCACTTCAATCCCCAACTTCTTGCCCTTGCCTTTATTTTGGCTTCAGTGAAATTCATAGCAAACTTCCCCTAGGCAGGGAACTCCTCCTTCAGGAGCAACACAGTAATTAATACATGATTTACTGTGTGGCACTTGGTGAGGGTTTTAGGAGGGAGCATGTGATTCACAGGATGAGAATCAAGGTGCAGGGACCACCACCCAGATACTGAGTTAGGTAGAGTAATTCCATAGGAGGCATATGTAGGTGATGCTGCTTAGCAGCCCTGCAGGGATTCTGTAGGTCAGAGAGCTCCAATAGTTAACAGTGACTTGGGATCTTATAAACACAAGTTTTTATTATTCAGGTTATGTTAGGTAAATATTTTCAGTATTTACAAACCAGGAAAATCTAAATGGCTAAGTTGTTTGGGCTTTTTTAAAATAAATAATTGGATGTGTACAATTTGACCATGGTATTAGTGACTTTTTGGGTATTGCAGTTGAGAAACTAAGGGCCAAAACAGAATGTCATCTTTGGCCCATTTGTTTCAACATGTGTTCTTGGAAGTGATAGAGGAAAAAGAATGGTACAGGGCTTGGAGCAAGGACACAGGTCTAGTGGTCAATGTGCCAACCGAAATAAAAAGAGTAGCCAGGCTTTGATGGAGGAAAAGCAGGCAAAAGCAGTAATGGCTGGAACAGGATGTAGAGTCAGAGCTGAGATATTAGTATACATGCATATTTCAAAGGACAGAGAAGGAATTTAATGCACAAGCTAAACAGCAATGAATTTTTATGGAAGAGGAAAAAATGTTTGAGAGGCAACAGTCAAGGGCAAGGAAAACGTCTCAACTACAGCTTAGAATCAAGAAAAGCTACCAGAGAAAGCAGTGGCCAATTCAGGAAGAAAGGCTAAGAAAAGTTTCAAGGAGAAGGAGAAAAAGAAAAAGAAAAAGCCCCCTAATGGGCCTACTAAATAAGGACCATCAACCAGAGCACAATGTAAAAAATCATAATATATCTGGACTCTGGAGAAAACTTTAGCATCTTTGAAGTGGTCTCTTAGACCAAGGATCAACAAACTATGGCCCACAGCCAGTCAGTCTGTCAACTGTTTTTATTTTCATACAGTTAAAGAAAAGATTAAAACTATTGGTACCATGTGAAAATTTTATGAAATTCAAATTTGTAAATAAGATTATATTGCAACACAGCCATGCACACTCATTTACATTGGAGAGCTAAAAATAACAGTGGATGAGTCTTCGATTCCTTTGCACTGTTTGCTTGGAATACTATAAATCACAGTGAGGCTGTTAAAATTTTAGGTAATGTTTCAAGTGCTGAATGTGTTGCTATAGGGTTTCTTTTCTACTTTGCTTAGAACTAGTGGAAATCCATCACTTACCAAAAAGTGGTATCAGGTATGGTACAGGCACCTGCATTAGAAGGCATTATTATTCAATGTCATTATAACTGTAAAAAGGATACATTGTTGGAGCAGCAGACTCACAGATTCCAAGAAGGTACTAGTGGTTATGAAAGGGAAGGGTTTGGGGTGGGGGGGGATGGAGGGAGAGGAGTATTAAGGAGCATTATGATTAGCACATGTAATGTAGGTGGTCACAGGGAAGGCAGTATAGCACAGAGAAGACAAGTAGTGACTCTGTGGCATCTTTCTATGCTGGTGGACTGTGACTGCATTTGGGTCCGTGGTGGTGGGGGTTGGGGCTTGATAATATGGGTGAATGTGGTAACCACAATGTTGCTCATGTGAAAACTTCATAAGATTGGGTATGAAAGATACCTTAATAAAAAAAATACTCTTGATATTACCAGATTAATCACTCATTTCCAACCTATAGGAAAATAACAAAAAATAGAGCATCTTATCATAGAATTTCTCATAAAAATAGTAAATGAACACTAGAATGACCCAAAGTAGTTTCCAAATGGTTCATGACACCCATTTACCAATGCTGAGTTTATTAAATCATATTTGATAGCAGCAGCTGAAGAAATGTGTCCAGAGAAGACTCAAAATAGTCTTTCATACAAAGCAGTCAAAATTTGAGGGCACTGGGAACAATAGTAGTCAGTTAACACATAAATTATTTCAAGTGGATTTCCTTGACAAGGTGATAAACACCACCAATACTTGATTTTGCTTGAAGCCAGTGTCAAGTTTTAAATAACTTAATAATGAACCTTTATTATATAGTCTGTATGGAATGAATATACACAAGAATATTTTTACAATAATTGAGAAAATACAAATTCAATGAAAAGTAAAGTAGCATCTGCTAAGATATGCTAGAACTGGTGGTAGTAAAAATGTGTGAACCATGTAAGAAAAAGTAACAAGGCTCTTAAAAACATGAAGTGTTTAAAGGTGATGGTTATTCATTGTATATCTGAACTGCAAGCTCTGTGCAGAAAATATCTCAATCTACGTATCAAACAATAGTTTCAATACTGAACTTAACAGTAGTTGCTATGCCAAAATGATTCTCAAGTGATGAGATGCTTATATAAAGTACAAAACTCTGCTGGAATTCAAAAATCCATCAAGATCATCCACTACATCAACACAAAGAAAAAAGAGAACCACATGATCATCTCCCTAGATGCTGAAGAAGCATTCAACAAAATTCAACATCCACTCATGATAAAAACTCTCAATAAGAGGGGCGGAAGATGGCGGCGTGAGTAGAGCAGTGGAAATCTCCTCCCAAACCACATATATCTATGAAAATATAACAAAGACAACCCTTCCTAGAATAAAGACCAGAGGACACAGGACAATATCCAGACCACATCCGCACCTGCGAGAACCCAGCGCCTCGTGAAGGGGGTAAGATACAAGCCCCGGCCCCACGGGAGCCGAGCGCCCCTCCCCCCAGCTCCCGGCGGGAGAAGAGCAGGCAGAGCGGGAGGGAGACGGAGCCCAGGGCTGCCGAGCACCCAGCCCCCGCCATCCGGGCCAGAGTGCAGGGCCCTCGATACTAGGAAAACAGGGCAGCAAGAACAGTGAGCGGGCACTGGAGGCCGGGTGTAGGAGGACATAAGAAAAGCGCGTGACCATTTTTTTTTTTTTGCTTTTTCGCTGTTTTGTTTTGGCGAGCGCTTTTTGGAAGTCTTAAAGGGATAGGGACCTCAATACTAGGGAAAAAGGGCAGCAAGACCGGTGAGCAGAGGCCTGAGGCTGGCAACGGAGAATAAAGAAAAACGAGCATCCATCTTTTTTTTTTTTAAGCTTTTTTTTACATAAAATTTTTTTTTTTTTTTGGTGGTCGTTGTTTTGTTTTGGTGGGTGCTTTTTGGAAGTCTTAAAGGTGGAATGAAGGGACACTTAATACAGAGGTAGGGAATCCGGGGATCTCTGGGCACCCTAACCCCTGGGCTGCAGGGAGCAGGGAGGCTCCTTATGGAGATAAATAGTCTCCCAGCCACTCCTGCTCCAACGCAACTCCACCACTTTGGAGCAGCTGCCCGAGCCAGGCCACGCCCACAGCAACAGCGGAGATAAACTCCATAGCAGCCGGGCAGGAAGCAGAAGCCCTGTCTGCACCCAGCCGCGCAGCACAAGCCACTAGAGGTCGCTGTTCTCCCAGGAGAGGAGGGCCACAAACCAACAAGAAAGGAAGTCCTTCCAGCCGTCACTCGTCCCAGTTCTGCAGACTATTCCTATCACCATGAAAAGGCAAAGCTACAGGCATACAAAGATCACAGAGACAACAACAGAGAGGAGACAGACCTAACCAGTCTTCCTGAAAAAGAATTCAAAATAAGAATCATAAACATGCTGACGAGATGCATAGAAATACGCAAGAGAAATGGCATGAAGTCCGGAGGGAGATCACAGATGCCAGAAAGGAGATCGCAGAAATGAAACAAACTCTGGAAGGGTATATAAGCAGAAAGGATAGAATGCAAGAGGCCATTCATGGAATTGAAATCAGAGAAGAGGAACGCATAGAAGCTGACATAGAGAGAGATAAAAGGATCTCCAGGAATGAAACAATATTAAGAGAACTGTGTGACCAATCCAAAAGGAACGATATCCATATTATAGGGGTCCCAGAAGAAGAAGAGAGAGGAAAAGAGAAGGAAAGTATCTTAGAAGAAATAATTGCTGAAAACTTCCTCAAACTGGGAGAGGAAGTAATCGAACAGACCACGGAAATACACAGAACCCCCAACAGAAAGGATCCAAGAAGGACAACACCAAGACACATAATAATGAAAATGGCAAAGATCAAGGACAAGGAAAGATTCTTAAAGGCAGCTAGAGAGAAAAATGTCACCTATAAAGGAAAACCCATCAGGCTAACATCAGACTTCTCAACAGAAACCCTACAGGCCAGAAGAGAATGGCATGATATATTTAATACAATGAAACAGAAGGGCCTTGAACCAAGGATACTGTATCCAGCATGACTGTCATTCAAATATGATGGTGGGATTAAACAATTCCAAGACAAACAAAAGCTGAGGGAATTTGCTTTCCACAAACCACCTCTACAGAACATCTTCCAGGGACTGCTCTAGATGGGAGCACTCCTAGAAAGAGCACAGCACAAAACACCAAACATATGAAGAATTGAGGAGGAGGAACAAGAAGGGAGAGAAGAAAAGAATCTCCAGACAGTGTATATAAAAGGTCAATAAGCTAGCTAAGTTAGGCAGTAAGATATAACGAGGCTAACCTTGAACCTTTGGTAACCACGAATTTAAAGCCTGCAATGGCAATAAGTACATATCTTTCAATAGTCACCCTAAATGTTAATGGGCTGAATGCACCTATCAAAAGACACAGAGTAACAGAATGGATAAAAAAGCAAGACCCATCTATATGCTGCTTACAAGAAATTCACCTCAAACCCAAAGACATGTACAGACTAAAAGTCAAGGTATGGAAAAAGATATTTCAAGCAAACAATAGCGAGTAGAAAGCAGGAGTTGCAGTACTAATATCAGACAAAATAGACTTCAAAACAAAGAAAGTAACAAGAGATAAAGAAGGACACTACGTAATGATAAAGGGCTCAGTCCAACAAGAGGATATAACCATTCTAAATATATATGCACCCAACAAAGGAGCACCAGCATATGTGAAACAAATACTAACAGAACTAAAGGGGGATATAGACTGAAATGCATTCATTCTAGGAGATTTCAACACACCACTCACCCCAAAGGATAGATCCACTGGGCAGAAAATAAGTAAGGACACGGAAGCACTGAACAACACAGTAGAGCAGATGGACCTAATAGACATCTACAGAACTCTACATCCAAAAGCAACAGGATACACATTGTTCTCAAGTGCACATGGAACATTCTCCGGAATGGATCACATAGTAGGCCACAAAAAGAGCCTCAGAAAATTCCAATAGATTGAAATCCAACCAAACAACTTTTCAGATCACAAACGCATTAAACTAGAAATAAACTGTACAAAGAAAGCAAAGAGGCTCACAAACACATGGAGGCTTAACAACACGCTCCTAAATAATCAATGGATCAATGACCAAATCAAAATGGAGATCCAGCAATGTATGGAAACAAATGACAACAACACTAAGCCCCAACTTCTGTGGGACACAGCAAAAGCAGTCTTAAGAGGAAAGTATATAGCAATCCAAGCATATTTAAAAAAGGAATAGCAATCCCAAATGAATGGTCTAATGTCTCAATTATCAAAATTGGAAAAAGAAGAACAGATGAGGCCTAAGGTCAGCAGAAGGAGGGACATAATAAAGATCAGAAAAGAAATAAATAAAATTGAGAAGAATAAAATAATAGCAAAAATCAATGAAACCAAGAGCTAGTTCTTTGAGAAAATAAACAAAATAGATAAGCCTCTAGCCAGACTTATAAGAAGAAAAGAGAGTCAACACAAATCAACAGAATCAGAAATGAGAAAGGAAAAATCACGAAGGACTCAACAGAAATACAAAGAATTATCAGAGAATACTATGAAAACCTATATGATAACAAGCTGGGAAACATAAGAGAAATGGACAACTTCCTAGAAAAATACAACTTTCCAAGATTGACCCAGAAAGAAACAGAAAATCTAAACAGACCAATTACCAGCAACGATATTGAAGAGGTAATCAAAAAACTACCAAAGAACAAAACCCCCGTTCCAGATGGATTTACCTCGGAATTTTTCAGACATACAGGGAAGACATAATACCCATTCTCCTTAAAGTTTTCCAAAAAATAGAGGAGGAGGGGATAATCCTAAACTCATTCTATGAAGCTAACATCACCCTAATACCAAAACCAGGCAAAGACCAAACCAAAAAATAAAACTACAGACCAATATCCGTGACGAACGTAGATTCAAAAATACTCAACAAAATATTAGCAAAACAATTTCAAAAATACATTAAAAGGATCATACACCGTGACCAAGTGGGATGCATCCCAGGGATGCAAGGATGGTACAACATTCGAAAGTCCATCAACATCATCCACCACATCAACAAAAAGAAAGACAAAAACCACATGATCATCTCCATAGATGCTGAAAAAGCATTTGACAAAGTTCAACATCCATTCATGATAAAACCTCTCAGCAAAATGGGAATAGAGGGCAAGTACCTCAACATAATAAAGGCCATTAATGATAAACCCACAGCCGACATTATACTGAACAGTGAGAAGCTGAAAGCATTTCCTCTGAGATCGGGAACTAGACAGGGATGCCCACTCTCTCCGCTGTTATTTAACATAGTAGTGTAGGTCCTAGCCACGGCAATCAGACAAAACAAAGAAATACAAGGAATCCAGATTGGTAAAGAAGAAGTTAAACTGTCAGTATTTGCAGATGACATGATACTGTACATAAAAATCCCTAAAGACTCCATCCCAAAACTACTAGAACTGATATCGGAATAAAGCAAAGTTGCAGGATACAAAATCAACACACATAAATATGTGGATTTCCTATATACTAACAATGAACCAACAGAAAGAGAAATCAGGAAAACAACTCCATTCACAATTGCATCAATAAAAATAAAATACCTAGGAATAAACTTAACCAAGGAAGTGAAAGACTTACACTCTGAAAACTACAAGTCACTCTTAAGAGAAATTAAACGGGACACTAGCAGATGGAAACTCATCCCATGCACGTGGCTAGGAAGAATTAATATCGTCAAAATGGCCATCCTGCCCAAAGCAATATACAGATTTGATGCAATCCCTATAAAACTACCAGCAACATTCTTCAATGAACTGGAACAAATAATTCAAAACTTCATATGGAAACACCAAAGACCCGGAATAACGAAGGTAATCCTGAGAAAGAAGAATAAAGTAGGGGGCTCTCACTCCCCAACTTCAAACTCTACTGTAAAGCCATAGTAATCAAGACAATTTGGTACTGGCACAAGAGCAGAGCCACAGACCAATGGAACAGACTAGAGAATCCAGACATCAACGCAGATATATATGGTCAATTAATATTTGATAAAGGAGCCATGGACATACAATGGCGAAATGACAGTCTCTTCAACAGGTGTTGCTGGCAAAACTGGACAGCTACATGTAGGAGAATGAAACTGGACCATTGTCTAACGCCATATACAAAAGTAAACTCTAAATGGATCAAAGACCTGAATGTAAGTCATGAAACCATTAAACTCTTGGAAGAAAACATAGTCAAAAACCTCTTAGACATAAACATGAGTGACCTCTTCTTGACCATATCTCCCAAGGCAAGGAAAACATCAGCAAAAATGAGTAAGTGGGACTATATTAAGCTGAAAAGCTTCTGTACAGCAAAAGACACCATCAGTAGAACAAAAAGGATCCCTACAGTATGGGAGAATATATTTGAAAATGACACATCCGGAGGGGGCGGAAGATGGCGGCGTGAGTAGAGCAGCGGAAATCTCCTCCCAAAACAACATATATCTATGAAAATATAACAAAGACAACCCTTCCTAGAATAAAGACCAGAGGACACAGGACAATATCCAGACCACATCCGCACCTGAGAGAACCCAGTGCCTCGCGAAGGGGGTAAGATACAAGCCCCGGCCCCGCGGGAGCCGAGCGCCCCTCCCCCCAGCTCCCGGCGGGAGAAGAGCAGGCAGAGCGGGAGGGAGACGGAGCCCAGGGCTGCCGAACACCCAGCCCCAGCCATCCGGGCCAGAGTGCAGGTCCCTCGATACTGGGAAAACAGGGCAGCAAGAACAGTAAGCAGGCACTGGAGGCTGGGCGCCAGAGGACATAAGAAAAGCACGCGACCATTTTTTTTTTTTGCTGTTTTGCTGCTTTGTTTTGGCGAGCGCTTTTTGGAAGTCTTAAAGGGACAGGGACCCCAATATTAGGGAAACAGGGCAGAAAGACCGGTGAGCAGAGGCCTGAGGCTGGCACCAGAGAATAAAGAAAAACGAACGACCACCTTTTTTTTTTTAATTAAAAATTTTTTTTTTTTTTTAATTAAAAAAATTTTTTTTCTTGTTTTTTTTTGTGGTCGTTGTTTTGTTTTGGCGGGTGCTTTTTGGAAGTCTTAAAGGGGCAGGGCGGGTCACTTAATCCAGAGGTAGGGAAACCGGGATCTCAGGGCACCCTAACCCCTGGGCTGCAGGGAGCAGGGAGGCCCCTTACGGAGATAAATAGCCTCCCAGCAGCTCCTGCTCCAACGCGACTCCACCATTTTGGAGGAGCTGCCCGAGCCAGGCCACGCCCACAGCAACAGCGGAGATTAACTCCACAGCAGCCGGGAAGGAAGCAGAAACCCTGTCTGCGCGCAGCTGCGCAGCACAAGCCACTAGAGGCCGCTGTTCTCCCAGGAGAGGAGGGCCACAAACCAACAAGAAAGGAAGTCCTTCCAGCCGTCACTCGTCCCAGTTCTGCAGACTATTCCTATCACCATGAAAAGGCAAAGCTACAGGCAGACAAAGATCACAGAGACAACACCAGAGAAGGAGACAGACCTAACCAGTCTTCCTGACAAAGAATTCAAAAAAAGAATCATAAACATGCTGACGAGATGCAGAGAAATACGCAAGAAAAATGGGATGAAGTCCGGAAAGAGATCACAGATGCCAGAAAGGAGATTGCAGAAATGAAACAAACTCTGGAAGGGTTTATAAGCAGAATGGATAGAATGCAAGAGGCCATTGATGGAATTGAAATCAGAGAACAGGAACGCATAGAAGCTGACATAGAGAGAGACAAAAGGATCTCCAGGAATGAAACAATATTAAGAGAACTGTGTGACCAATCTAAAAGGAGCAATATCCGTATTATAGGGGTCCCAGAAGAAGAAGAGAGAGGCAAAGAGATGGAAAGTATCTTAGAAGAAATAATTGCTGAAAACTTCCCCACACTGGGGGAGGAGGTAATCAAACAGACCACGGAAATACATAGAACCCCCAACAGAAAGGATCCAAGAAGGGCAACACCAAGACACATAATAATTAAAATGGCAAAGATCAAGGACAAGGAAAGATTCTTAAAGGCAGCTAGAGAGAAAAAGGTCACCTATAAAGGGAAACCCATCAGGCTAACATCAGACTTCTCAACAGAAACCCTACAGGCCAGAAGAGAATGGCATGATATATTTAATACAATGAAACAGAAGGGCCTTGAACCAAGGATACTGTATCCAGCACGACTATCATTCAAATATGACGGTGGTATTAAACAATTCCCAGACAAACAAAAGCTGAGGGAATTTGCTTTCCACAAACCACCTCTACAGAACATCTTACAGGGACTGCTCTAGATGGGAGCACTCCTAGAAAGAGCACAGCACAAAACACCCAACATATGAAGAATCGAGGAGGAGGAACAAGAAGGGAGAGAAGAAAAGAATCTCCAGACAGTGTATATAACAGCTCAATAAGCGAGCTAAGTTAGGCAGTAAGATACTAAAGAGGCTAACCTTGAACCTTAGGTAACCACGAATTTAAAGCCTGCAATGGCAATAAGTACATATCTTTCAATAGTCACCCTAAATGTTAATGGGTTGAATGCACCAATCAAAAGACACAGAGTAACAGAATGGATAAAAAAGCAAGACCCATCTATATGCTGCTTACAAGAAACTCACCTCAAACCCAAAGACATGTACAGACTAAAAGTCAAGGGATGGAAAAACATATTTCAAGCAAACAACAGTGAGAAGAAAGCAGGGGTTGCAGTACTAATATCAGACAAAATAGACTTCAAAACAAAGAAAGTAACAAGAGATAAAGAAGGACACTACATAATGATAAAGGGCTCAGTCAAACAAGAGGATATAACCATTCTAAATATATATGCACCCAACACAGGAGCACCAGCATATGTGAAACAAATACTAACAGAACTAAAGGGGGATATGGACTGCAATGCATTCATTCTAGGAGACTTCAACACACCACTCACCCCAAGGATAGATCCACTGGGCAGAAAATAAGTAAGGACACGGAAGCACTGAACAACACAGTAGAGCAGATGGAACTAATAGACATCTATAGAACTCTACATCCAAAAGCAGCGGGATATACATTCTTCTCAAGTGCACATGGAACATTCTCCAGAATAGACCACATACTAGGCCACAAAAAGAGCCTCAGAAAATTCCAAAAGATTGAAATCCTACCAACCAACTTTTCAGACCGCAAAGGCATAAAACTAGAAATAAACAGTACAAAGAAAGCAAAGAGGCTCACAAACACATGGAGGCTTAACAACACGCTCCTAAATAATCAATGGATCAATGACCAAATCAAAATGGAGATCCAGCAATATATGGAAACAAATGACAACAACAACACTAAGCCCCAACTTCTGTGGGACACAGCAAAAGCAGTCTTAAGAGGAAAGTATATAGCAATCCAAGCATATTTAAAAAAGGAAGAGCAATCCCAAATGAATGGTCTAATGTCACAATTATCGAAATTGGAAAAAGAAGAACAGATGAGGCCTAAGGTCAGCAGAAGGAGGGACATAATAAAGATCAGAGAAGAAATAAATAAAATTGAGAAGAATAAAACAATAGCAAAAATCAATGAAACCAAGAGCTGGTTCTTCGAGAAAATAAACAAAATAGATAAGCCTCTAGCCAGACTTATTAAGAAGAAAAGAGAATCAACACAAATCAACAGTATCAGAAACGAGAAAGGAAAAATCACGACGGACCCCACGGAAATGCAAAGAATTATTGGAGAATACTATGAAAACCTATATGCTAACAAGCTGGGAAACCTAGGAGAAATGGACAACTTCCTAGAAAAATATAACCTTCAAAGATTGACCCAGGAAGAAACAGAAAATCTAAACAGACCAATTACCAGCAACGAAATTGAAGAGGTAATCAAAAAACTACCAAAGAACAAAACCCCCGGGCCAGATGGATTTAACTCGGAATTTTATCAGACATACAGGGAAGACATAATACCCATTCTCCTTAAAGTTTTCCAAAAAATAGAGGAGGAGGGGATACTCCCAAACTCATTCTATGAAGCTAACATCACCCTAATACCAAAACCAGGCAAAGACCCCACCAAAAAAGAAAACTACAGACCAATGTCCCTGATGAACGTAGATGCAAAAATACTCAACAAAATATTAGCAAACCGAATTCAAAAATACATCAAAAGGATCATACACCATGACCAAGTGGGATTCATTCCAGGGATGCAAGGATGGTACACCATTCGAAAGTCCATCAACATCATCCACCACATCAACAAAAAGAAAGACAAAAACCACATGATCATCTCCATAGATGCTGAAAAAGCATTTGACAAAGTTCAACATCCATTCATGTTAAAAACTCTCAGCAAAATGGGAATAGAGGGCAAGTACCTCAACATAATAAAGGCCATCTATGATAAACCCACAGCCAACATTATATTGAACAGCGAGAAGCTGAAAGCATTTCCTCTGAGATCGGGAACTAGACAGGGATGCCCACTCTCTCCACTGTTATTTAACATAGTACTGGAGGTCCTAGCCACGGCAATCAGACAAAATAAAGAAATACAAGGAATCCAGATTGGTAAAGAAGAAGTTAAACTGTCACTATTTGCAGATGACATGATACTGTACATAAAAAACTCTAAAGACTCCACCCCAAAATTACTAGAACTGATATCGGAATACAGCAAAGTTGCAGGATACAAAATCAACACACAGAAATCTGTGGCTTTCCTATATACTAACAATGAACCAACAGAAAGAGAAATCAGGAAAACAACTCCATTCACAATTGCATCAAAAAAAATAAAATACCTAGGAATAAACCTAACCAAAGAAGTGAAAGACTTATACTCTGAAAACTACAAGTCACTCTTAAGAGAAATAAAGGGGACACTAACAGATGGAAACTCATCCCATGCTCGTGGCTAGGAAGAATTAATATCGTTAAAATGGCCATCCTGCCCAAAGCAATATACAGATTTGATGCAATCCCTATGAAACTACCAGCAACATTCTTCAATGAACTGGAACAAATAATTCAAAAATTCATATGGAAACACCAAAGACACCGAATAGCCAAAGCAATCCTGAGAAAGAAGAATAAAGTAGGGGGGATCTCACTCCCCAACTTCAAGCTCTACTATAAAGCCATAGTAATCAAGACAATTTGGTACTGGCACAAGAGCAGAGCCACAGATCAATGGAACAGACTAGAGATTCCAGACATTAACCCAGACATATATGGTCAATTTATATTTGATAAAGGAGCCATGGACATACAATGGCGAAATGACAGTCTCTTCAACAGGTGGTGCTGGCAAAACTGGACAGCTACATGTAGGAGAATGAAACTGGACAATTGTCTAACCCCATATACAAAAGTAAACTCAAAATGGATCAAAGACCTGAATGTAAGCCATGAAACCATTAAACGCTTGGAAGAAAACATAGGCACAAACCTCTTACACATAAACATGAGTGACCTCTTCTTGAACATATCTCCCCGGGCAAGGAAAACAACAGCAAAAATGTGTAAGTGGGACTATATTAAGCTGAAAAGCTTCTGTACAGCAAAAGACACCATCAATAGAACAAGAAGGATACCTACAGTATGGGAGAATATATTTGAAAATGACACATCCGATAAAGGCTTGACGTCCAGAATATATAAGGAGCTCTCACGCCTCAACAAACAAAAAACAAATAACCCAATTAAAAAATGGGCAAAGGAACTGAACAGACAGTTCTCCAAAAAAGAAATACAGATGGCCAACAGACACATGAAAAGATGCTCAACCTCGCTAATTATCAGAGAAATGCAAATTAAAACTACAATGAGGTATCACCTCACACCAGTAAGGATGGCTGCCATCCAAAAGACAAACAACAACAAATGTTGGCGAGGCTGTGGAGAAAGGGGAACCCTCCTACACTGCTGGTGGGAATGTAAGTTAGTTCAACCATTGTGGAAAGCAGTATGGAGGTACATCAAAATGCTCAAAACAGACTTACCATTTGACCCAGGAATTGCACTCCTAGGAATTTACCCTAAGAATGCAGCAATCAAGTTTGAGAAAGACAGATGCACCCCTATGTTTATCGCAGCACTATTTACAATAGCCAAGAATTGGAAGCAACCTAAATGTCCATCAATAGATGAATGGATAAAGAAGATGTGGTACATATACACAATGGAATACTACTCAGCTATAAGAAAAGGGCAAATCCAATCATTTGCAGCAACATGGATGGAGCTGGAGGGTATTATGCTCAGTGAAACAAGCCAAGCGGAGAAAGAGAAATACCAAATGATTTCACTTATCTGTGGAATATAAGAACAAAGGAAAAACTGAAGGAACAAAACAGCAGCACAATCACAGAACTCAAGAATGGACTAACAGGTACCAAAGGGAAAGGGACTGGGGAGGATGGGTGGGTAGGGAGGGATAAGGGGGGGAGAAGTAGGGGGGTATTAAGATTAACATGCATGGGGGGGTAGGAGAAAAGGGAGGGCTGTACAACACAGAGAAGGCAAGTAGTGATTCTACAACATTTTGCTATGCTGATGCACAGTGACTGTAAAGGGGTTTATAGGGGAGACCTGGTATAGGGGAGAGCCTAGTTAACATAATATTCATCATGTAAGTGTAGATTAGTGATACCAAAAACAAAGCAAAAAAAAAAAAAAAAGGGCAGTTCCTGTGTGGTAACCTCCAACGAGTTCTACACAAGGGTATAAAGGGCATATAAAAGTGTAGGCAAAGGGTCTGTTTGTGTTTATAAAAAGGATCAAAGCCTAATTGGGCTACCCCGAAAATGAACTAAGATACGATATGAAAGAGAACTTCCAACATCAGCACTCTCTGGAAGACTCATGCCAGAAGATGATCATCAAAAAACCCCAACAAAGATCCACGCACTGCTACAGCTGTAGATGCACTCATCCCACCAGTTCCTGGACTTGCCATGGGAATGAGGAAGGAGATATCTAAGCTGGCCTGTGCATACAGTAAAACAACAAAATTGGACTGGATCTATACTGTTGGAACTCAACCAAGAATTTGGAGAAGTGCAAATTGTAGCGCTCCAAAATCTTACAACTACAGACTATTTACTGTTAAAAGAACATATGGCATGTGAACAGTCCCCAGGAATGGGTTGTTTTAATTTGTCTGATTTCTCTCAGACTGTTCAAGTTCAGTTGGACAATATCCACCATATCATAGATAAGTTTTCACAAATGCCTAAGGTGCCTAACTGGTTTTCTTGGTTTCACTGCAGATGGCTGGTAATTACAGATATGCTTTGGTTATGTAACTATACTCCTATTATGTTAATGTGTGTGTGCAATTTAAGTAGTAGCTTAAAACCTATATATGCTGAAGTTACTCTACAAGAAGATATATCAAAGAAATAATCAATCTTCCCATGTTTTCTTCCGCCTGCTACTTCTATAGCTTTTCTTCTTCCTTCCTAATTACAACCCTTAAATAGAATTCGTGCCTCATATCAAATTTACCGAGTAACATAATTCTTCCAAGTGGTAAAGATACCTCAAGACAAATGCTGGGCATAGAAGCCACAGGGCATAAATATGCAAAGAAGTAAAAAGCTAACTTTTTCAAACAATAAGGCTTCTCTCTCACTTACCAACTTCACATTTCCCTGTATGGCCCCGGAAGATGACTGGTTAGCCAGAGACGGGT
The DNA here is from genome assembly GCF_030020395.1 of Manis pentadactyla. Taxonomy (NCBI): domain Eukaryota; kingdom Metazoa; phylum Chordata; class Mammalia; order Pholidota; family Manidae; genus Manis; species Manis pentadactyla. The sequence goes on from NC_080039.1 coordinate 28,466,005, forward strand.
AAGATTCCTCAAGGGAGGAACAACCTAAGACAGGCACAGTCGCAGGGGGGCCATCAGGTGAGAAATTGGGGATCAACAGAGGTGAGGCTTAGAACCTCACCCCCCCGCTCTGAGAGAAATCTTCTGCATACGTGGATGTTTTATTGCCCTGGTCTAGCTTGGATTAACACATAGTCTACAGGCACACACCTGATCATCTACATGTGCTCTCTTACAACACTAAACTATGTTTTCTACCTTTATCTTGTATCTACCTACCACTTCAGCATTTTATGAAAAATAATAATAATAAAGAGAGAAATGTGGTATCCACATATAAATCAAGTATAAAAACCAAATGAGTATTCATATTTGAACTGACTGTTTATAGTTCATAATGCATGAGCAAAACCGAAAGTTTCTGTGATGACTGCCCTTGTACTGTTCACTATGTAACTTATTCATTATGTAAGAATTTGTTCTACATGTAAGAACTTGTTTGTTATGCTTCAGAAGATTGGAGACTGACAAAAATTAGGCTTGGGGTGGAATAATGATTGTGCATTGAGAATTGACTCCCCTATACAGAATTTTATTGTCGTTAACAACCATTCGATCAATAAATATGAGAGATGCCCTAACAAAAAAAAAAAAAAAAAAAAAAAAAGGACAGACTTCCAATGGTAAAATAAATTAGTAACCGGGATATAATGTAGAGCATAAGGAATATAGTCAAGATATTGTAACAGCCTGGTAGGGTGATAGCTGGAACCTAGAATTATGTATATAAATGTTCTACCACTGTGTTGTACACTTGAAACTCATGTAATGTAATACTGTGTGTCAACTACCCTTCAATAAAAAATAATTATAAAAAAAAAAAAATGACACATCCGATAAAGGCTTGACGTCCAGAATATGTAAAAAGATCACATGCCTCAACAAACAAAAACAAATAACCCAATTAAAAAATGGGCAGAGGAACTGAACAGACAGTTCTCCAAAAAAGAAATACAGATGGCCAACAGACACATGAAAAGATGCTCAACATCGCTAAATATCAGAGAAATGCAAATTAAATGTACAATGAGGTATCACCTCACACCAGTAAGGATGGCTGCCATCCAAAAGACAGAGAACAACAAATGTTAGCGAGGCTGTGGAGAAAGGGGAACCCCCCTCCTACACTGCTTGTGTGAATGTAAGTTAGTTCAACCATTGTGGAAAGCAGTATGGAGGTACATCAAAATGCTCAAAACAGACCTACCATTTGACCCAGGAATTGCACTCCTAGGAATTTACCCTAAGAATGCAGCAATCAAGTATGAGAAAGATCAGTGCACCCCTATGTTTATCGCAGCACTATTTACAATAGCCAAGAATTGGAAGCAACCTAAATGTCCATCGATAGATGAATGGATAAAGAAGATGTTGTATATATACACAATGGAATACTACTCAGCCATAAGAAAAGGGCAAATCCTACCATTTGCAGCCACATGGACGGAGCTGGAGGGTATTATGCTCAGTGAAACAAGCCAAGCGGAGAAAGAGAAATACCAAATGATTTCACTTATCTGTGGAGTATAAGAACAAAGGAAAAACTGAAGGAACAAAACAGCAGCAGAATCACAGAACTCAAGAATGGACCAACAGGTACTAAAGGCAAAAGGGACTGGGGAGACTGGGTAGGGGGGAGGGATAAGTGGGAGGCAGAAGTGGGGGGGTATTAAGATTAACATTCATGAGGGGGTAGGAGAAAAGGGAGGGCTGTACAACACAGAGAAGGCAAGTAGTGATTCTACAACATTTTGCTATGCTGATGGACAGTGACTGTAAAGGGGCATATAGGGGGGAGCTGGTATAGGGGAGAGCCTAGAAAACATAATATTTGTCATGTAAGTGTAGATTAGTGATACTAAAAACAAAACAAAACAAACCAAACAAAACAAAAAAGGGCAGTTCCTGTGTGGTAACCTCCAATGAGTTCTACACAAGGGTATATAGGGCTTATAAAAGTGTAGGCAAAGGGTCTGTTACAGTTTATACAGAGGATCATAGCCTAATTGGGCTACCCCGAAAATGAACTAAGATACGATATGAAAGAGAACTTCCAACATCAGCACTCTCTGGAAGACTCATGCCAGAAGATGATCATCAAAAAATCCCAACAAAGATCCACGCACTGCTACAGCTGTAGATGCACTCATCCCACCAGCTCCTGGACTTGCCATGGGAATGAAGGAGATATCTAAGCTGGCCTGTGCATACAGTAAAACAACAAATTTGACTGGATCTATACTGTTGGAACTCAACCAAGAATTAGGATAAGTGCAAATTGTACCACTCCAAATTCCTACAACTACAGACTATTTATTGTTAAAAGAACATAAGGGATGTGAACATTCCCCAGGAATGAGTTATTTTAATTTGTCTGATTTCTCTCAGACTGTTCAAGTTCAGTTGGACAATATCCACCATATCATAGATAAGTTTTCACAAATGCCTAAGGTGCCTAACTGCTTTTCTTGGTTTCACTGGAGATGGCTGGTAATTACAGATATGCTTTGGTTATGTAACTATACTCCTATTATGTTAATGTGTGTGCGCAATTTAAGTAGTAGCTTACAACCTATACATGCTGAAGTACTCTACAAGAAGATATGTCAAAGAAATAATCAATCTTCCCATGTTTTCTTCCGCCTGCTACTTCTATAGCTTTTCTTCTTCCTTCCTAATTACAACCCTTAAATAGAACTCGTGCCTCATATCAAATTTACCGAGTATCATAATTCTTCCAATTGGTAAAGATACCTCAAGACAAATGCTGGGCATAGAAGCTACAGGGCATAAATATGCAAAGAAGTAAAAAGCTCACCATTTCAAACAATAAGTCTTCTCTCTCACTTACCAACTTTACATTTCCCTGTATGGCCCCGGAAGATGACTGGTTAGCCAGATACGGGTAAGATTCCTCAAGGGAGGAACAACCTAAGACAGGCACAGTCGCAGGGGGGCCATCAGGTGAGAAATTGGGGATCAACAGAGGTGAGGCTTAGAACCTCACCCCCCCTGTTCTGAGAGAAATCTTCTGCATACGTGGATGTTTTATTGCCCTTGTCTAGCTTGGATTAACACATAGTCTACAGGCACACACCTGATCATCTACATTTGCTCTCTTACAACACTAAACTATGTTTTCTACCTTTATCTTGTATCTACCTACCACTTCAGCATTTTATTAAAAATAATAATAATAAAGAGAGAAATGTGGTATCCACATATAAATCAAGTATAAAAACCAAATGAGTATTCATATTTGAACTGACTGTTTAGAGTTCATAATGCATGAGCATAACCGAAAGTTTCTGTGATGACGGCCCTTGTACTGTTCACTATGTAACTTATTCATTATGTAAGAATTTGTTCTCAATGTAAGAACTTGTTTGCTATGCCTCAGAAGATTGAAGACTGACGAAAATTAGGCTTGGGGTGGATTAATGATTGTGCATTGAGCATTGACTCCCCTGTACAGAGTTTTATTGTCGTTAACAACCATTTGATCAATAAATATGAGAGATGCCCTCAAAAAAAAAAAAGGACAGACTTCCAATGTTAAAATAAATAAGTAACCGGGATGTAATGTATAGCATAAGGAATATAGTCAAGATATTGTATCAGCTTGGTAGGGTTATAGCTGGAACCTGGAATTATGTATATAAATGTTTTATCACTGTGTTGTACACTTGAAACTAATGTAATGTAATACTGTGCGTTAACTGCCCTTCAATAAAAAATAATTATCAAAAAAAAACTCTCAATAAAATGGGGTATAGAGGGCAATTACCTCAACATAATAATAGCCATATGACAAACCCACTGCCAACATTATACTTATCAATGAGAAGCTGAAAGATTTTCCTTTAAGACTGTGAATAAGACAAGAATGCCCAGTCTCCCCAGTTTTATCCAACATCTTTCTAGAGATCCTAGCCACAGCAATCAGACAACACAAAGAAATAAATGGCATCCAAATTTGCAAGGAAGAAGTCAAACTGTCCCTGTTTGCAGATTACATGATATTGTATGTAAAAAACCCTAAAGACTCCACTCCAAAACTACTCAATCTAATATGTGAATTCAGCAAAGTTGTGGGATACAAAATTAATACACAGAAATCTGTTGCATTCCTATACATTAATGTTGAACTAGCAGAAAGAGAAGTCACGAAAACAATTCCATCAAAAAGAATAAAATACCTAGGAATAAACCTAACCAAGGAAGTGAAAGACCTATACCCTGAAAACTACAAGAAACTCATGAGACAAATTAAAGAAGAAATCAATAAATGGAAACACATCCCATGCTCATGGATAGGAAGAATTTGTATTTTCAAAATGGCCATCTTGCCTAAAGCAATCTACAGATTCAATGCAATCTACAGATTCAATACCAACAGCATTCTTCAATAAACTAGACCAAATAGTTCTAAAATTCATATGGAACCACAAAAGACCCTGAATAACCAAAGCAATCCTGAGAAGGGAGAATAAAGTGGGGGAAATTATGCTCCCTGACTTCAAGCTCTATTACAAAGCCACAGTAATCAAGACAATTTGGCACTGTCAAAAGAACAGACCCATAGATCAATGGAACAGACTAGAGAGCCCAGGTAGAAACCCAAGCATATATGATCAATTAATATATGACAAAGGAGCCATGACATACAATGGGGAAATGACAGCCTCTTCAACAACTGGTGTTGGCAAAACTGGACAGCTACATGTAATATAATGAAAATGGATTATTGTCTAACCCCATACACAAAAGTAAACCCAAATTGGATCAAAGACCTGAATGTAAGTCATGAAGCCATGAAACTCTTAGAAAAAAAACACAGCAAAAATCTCCTGGACATAAACATGAGCCACTTCTTCATGAGCATATATCCCTGGGCAAGGGAAACAAAAGCAAAAATGAACAAATGGGACTATATCAAACTAAAAATCTTCTGTACAGCAAAGGACACCATCAATAGAACAAAAAGACATCCTACAGTATGGGAGAATATATTCATAAATGTCATATCAGATAAACGTTGACATCCAAATTATATAAAGAGCTCACACAGCTCAACAAACAGAAAGCAAATAAGCCAATTAGGAAATGGGCAGAAGAGCTGAACAGACAGTTCTCCAAGGAAGAAATTCAGATGGTAACAGTCACATGAAAAGATGCTCCACATTGCTAATCATCAGAGAAATGCAAATTAAAACCACAATGAATATCACCTAACACCAATTAGGATGGACATCATCCAAACGGCAAACAACAACAAATGTTAGCAAGGATCTGGAGAAAGGGGAATGCTTTTATGCTGCTTGTGTGAATATAAATTAGTGAAACCATTGTAGAAAGCAGTATGGAGTTTCCTCAAGAAACAGATAAAAGAAATACCATTTAACCCAGGAATTCCACTTCTAGGAATTTATCCTAAGAATGCAGAAGCCCAATTTGAAAAAGACATATGCACCCCTATGTTTATCACAGCACTGCTTGCAGTAGCCAAGAAATGAAAACAACCTAAGTGTCCATCAGCAGATGAATGGATAAAGAAGATGTGGTATATCTACACAATAAAATATTATTCATCCATAAGAAGAAAACAAATTCTACCATTCACAACAACATGGATGGAGCTAGAGGGTATTATACTCAGTGAAATAAACCAGGCAGAGAAAAACAAGTATTAAATGATTTCACTCATCTGTTGAGTGTAGAGGCAAAGCAAAAACTGAAGGAACAAAACAGCAGCAGACTCACAGAACCCAAGAATGGACTAACAGTTACCAAAGGGAAAGGGACTCGGGAGGATGAGAGTGTAAGAAGGGATAAAAGTGCAAAAAGGGCATTACAGTTAGCATACATAATGTAGGGGGGGACACAGGGTAGGCAGTTGCAACACAGAGACAACCAGCAATATTTTTATAGCATCTTACTATGCTGATGGGCAGTGACTGTAATGAGGTATGTTGTGGTGACTTGATAAAAGGGGGAGTCTAGTAACCATAACGTTGTTCAAATAATTGCACATGAATGAAACAAAAAAAAAAACTCCCTTGGAGTATTAATGTAAACTTTCAAAGAACCCACTTAGATCACAGATGGCTTTGCCACATTTGTTGGGGAGAAGGAGAAATAACACAAAAGTTCAGAAAGTAATGCTTGTACTTAGATGAAATATCATTAACACTTTATGTAGTTTAACCTGATCTGTATATTGCATTAAGATATCACTGAAAAGTATGATACTGAATGACTATGATTGAGGATGAACTGCCACAGTAGAAAACAAAGAGGGGAAGGAAAAGGGTCTAAAAGAAGGAGGGTGGCAGTGTTTACAGTGCAGATAAATAGTTAAGTTCTACATTGGCTGTGATCAGCAGGAACAGAGGTGAAAACTTTGATTCAAGAGATTCAAATAAGGTAAACAGTAATGACTGCTGAAAGGGATTGAGAGAAGTACAGTAGTCCATGATGGAATCTCTCAGACACAAAAAAAGAAACCCAAATTGACTGATGATCTTGTACTGGTCATGCCTGAGATATTTACCCATTAATCTCAGTGAATTCTTTCAACAGATGTATTATATCAGATATCATATTTTTCATTTGAATGAACAGGAAATGCTGAGAGATAAAGGAGCTTGTTCAACTGTATCAGATTTAGGACTCAATGTCAACTACATATGAGTAAAAGGAGATGGTTAGTTTTAAGCTAACTAGAACTATTTGAAAAAGAAAAAAGAAGGAATAATTCTTCTGTATTGTACAACTTATAATAGCTACAGTAAACTAAATACAATGGAGTGTTAAAGGGACAGACATAATTATTAATAGAACATACATACATACAGATACACGAGTACAGCCAAACAGATTTACTAAACAAAGGAATGTGATCAAGCAAGATAAACTTCCAGTGAATGGTGCTGCAACATTTAAAACTACCCATGAGTCTTGACCTAGTTGAATCCCTTATATAAAAGTTAACATTCTTACCATGAAGAAAAAAGGATCATAAGTTTTAAAACTATGTTTTCAAGTTTCCCAACTTCAGTCTTTCAACTTCTATATTCAAGAAGTGTAAATCAGATGTAATGTTTTAAAACACACCTATTATTTTTAACTAAAGGAAACTAAAAGTAGACCAGCTGGAATCCAGAGTTTGTTTTGCTGTTTTTTGACATTAACAAACAATTGCATCATGCAACCTCTTTTCTTAAATGTGACATGTGGTGAGAAATACAAGTTGAGTGAATGTGGAAGAACTCTTAAAGCACCAAAATATGTTTAAGAAGAAAAAAGGACTACAGGGACAATAGGAGAAAACAAAAATGAGAAGATACATCTTCCTTTCTCAAGTTTTACTTGCCTGGTGTAGAGTCAAACTGGCTTAGTAAACACTCCCTTTTTGAAAGTCCCAGTGTTGCTGGCAAGAGACTTTTGGAAAGAGTCGTACAGGACACTATACCTAGAAATTAAGGTTAAGACTTCACCTTTAGGAGTTAGGGCAGCCAAGCTCCTGTGACAAATTGAACATAGAAAATAAGGTCAAGGACCCAGGAAGGCCGAAGAGCTGATGAGATTATAAAATTTTTATCATAACTGTTACTGCTAAGGATAGGACAGGTTAGCAAAGGGTTTAAAAAAGAAGAAGACATTGCAGGGCCTGATTCTTTCTGTTGTAAGCTACTTCCCTTTCAAGATGGGGCTGTTATGTATATAGGATGTCAGAAATATATTTTCATGGTCTGTTTCCTCCTCAAACTCTTCTTCATCTTGGCCCTCCTCAGTTTTAATTCCTGAACTTCATGCCCTTTTTGACTCCAGCTCTTGTTGGATGGGATCCTCTCTCTTTCTACCCAGATGTGCTTTCCACCACCACTGCTTCTCCCCTGCCCAGCTCCTTGTCCCACTTCCTTGGTGCTCAGGCTTCTCTAACTACAATTAAAAACAAGTAAATAGAAAGTAATTGTGGGTCGGTGTAAGACCAGAACTTCCTGTCTACTTGGCTTAACCACCTAACCCATGATCCATCCCTCTCTTCACCTCCAAAAATGTGCATATACATTCCACATCTGAAGGCTGCCCAGCCTGAAGCAGTTGCCGGATGCTGTGGTTCTCATCTAGGGTGACTTCAGGCAGGTCCCCTTCCAACATGAGTCCTTCTAATGGTACCCGGGTTGACTCAGGCAGTTCCAATACAGGGCCAGTCAATTGTGGCAACAGTGAAGATAGCAGTTCCAAGTCTGGGGGTGTGGGGACAGGCTGGGTTAGATGCTACTCCTGCTCATATGCCCAACACCTTAATAGAAGAGAGGGCTATACTGGTCATCACCCTGTGAATAGCCTACCTCCTGTACAGCTACCTTTTTCACCTGGGCTCAGTTCTGAAGCTATCTTTTCACAACAGGTCAAATTGTCTCCATTCTCTAGCAATGGCTGCCCCTGTGTATTTGAGGAAGAACAAGTCAAGTAACAGAAGAATCAGGCCCCATTCTCCCCATCCCCAAACATGGGACCCTCCACCACCTGTAGGAGGTGACAGATGAGGCTAATAGGTTACAGTTTGGGTATCTGGATGGGATGCAGAATGAGGCATGGAGGCTAGACCAGGGGAGACTGAAAATTAGAGAACAAGGACAGGGCTGCAGTCTAAAAGGGAATAGCACTGGAGACAAAAATCTTAAGGACAAGAGCTGGGATGGACAGCTAACCTGTAAAGTGTCCTTGACACTACTATCTCTGAGAGGGTCAGAGGGGGCAGGGGCTAAAATTTAGGTGGGGTCTCCTCAGATCTGGGTTCAGCCTGAAGCTGCTGGTGAAGCACAGCCAGCCATCCCTACAGATCAGTCACATCCTCAGAGGCCAGAGCCTGCCTGGCATGGCCTTGCCAGTTGATGACCCTCTCTGTGAGGCACTGTAGACCCTCTCCATCAGGAAACTGCACAGCAAGTCTGTGCAGAGCTACCAGCAGTGCCAGAATGGTATCCAGGTGTGGGTGCCAAGCACATATGCACAGTGGACACGAGAATTTGGTGCTCCTCCCACCAAACCAGCAGTGGGGATGAACTGGAACTTGGCTTCAGGGAGCTGAGGAGGTTGGATACTGAGACACATCACCCATGGGACTAGTCCTGAGTGCAGAGCTCCTACTCCAACTTGCACCTGCCCACACATACAGATGGAGGCTGCAGAGAAAGCTGTGTTTGATGACACCAGTGCACTGGACTTGGCAGAGTTGGTGAGACTCAGCTGAAGGATACCCTCCTTCTCTTTCCATTCCTCTTCCTTGAAAGGCATGATTTGTCATGCCAAAGACAGGAGGAAGGTAGATCAGGAGCCTAAGCCCTCTCTTCTCTGGTATGATTAACACATCTTACCCAGTAGAGGAAAAGTAAGGCTTGGGTCTTCTGTCCAGCAGTGGTCACTCATCTCAGACACTATCATTGTTAGGTGGGTCTGAGCTGGGCTCAAGCTCCTTACCACAGATTCTGGGTCCCTGAGGTCCCATGCAGATGGTCCCACAGGTCTGTGTCAAATCTGTGCAACCTCAAATCCATCCCCATCCAGTGGCAGCCCTTGGTGCTGTCTGAATCAGCATCTGCACATGGGCACAGTGCCTGAGGGAGGGAAAATAAGGGTTAATGGGCTTCTCCTACCCTCTAGTACCATTTCTCCTGTCCCCAGGACCTCCAGATCCCCACATTCTCATATAATCATCTTACAATAACCGGGTCAAATGTAGGAGAGACTGCAGATCAGGGTCGCAAGCCTCAACTCCAGCAGTATAAAACAAGAATTTGTCTTGAGGAATATCTTCGAGGCTTTCTCCCTCCAGGAATGTGCTGTCAGGACCTGTGGCTCTAGCTGTCTTGGCTTCTCCAAACCTACAGTTAGGTCCTGGCCCACAGCCACCAAGCCCTCCAAATCATCCGAGTAGAAGTAGTGGTCAGCATTATGGGATGAGAAAGCAACTAAATTACTTCACCTACTGTGTGAACACTTGTGCTAAGCAATGATAAGAATCATTCTGCATATTCATAAGGAAAATTTACACACTACTCTGAGGAAAAATGGGATAGCAACTCCTTTTCTCCCAAATCTTCTATTTTCACTGCTTCAGAACATAATGTTTCATTCAGTTTGGCTTTCCTTGATCTGACTCTCTCCACATCCACAGTCTGTACTCATCTCTAGGTCCATGCCTATGCTTCTCCTTCTGCTGTTTCTACCCTGATATCTTCAGCTGCTCGAGGCCTCCATCCAACCTACCACCTCCACTTTCTACCTCAGTACAACTGAGTTAATTTTTTAAAAAATCTGAGGTGGAGTTATCTTTCTTATATTTCTATACATGCAATAAGGAAGCAGGAAACATGGTCCTCATTTGGATCTCATCCACATCAGCAATCCACACATGTGCTTTTGTCATAGACTCTTTGAGGGCCTGGATGTTAAGGACATGAACAGAGATGTTTCCTGTTTCACAGATTATGAATTCCAATGTATCTGGGGAATGCTTCTGCCTATAGCACTTAGAAAAACAAGAAATTTATATGTATATATGCATTTTTTTGTCTTAGGTTCTCCTAAGCATAACCAAAAGCATAACCAACAAAAAGTTCAAAAGACTAAGTGAGTAACAACCTCCCAAGTCTAAAGAACTATCAAAACATTGAAGCAGACATGTGACTCTCTTATAAATCAGATCTGTATGCATTACCTGAGAATTAACTCAGTCTAGGAATATTTCCAGAATTACTGCTTTCAACCAGTCAGGGTATGCATATGGGGCTGGATGACATACCACACCAATCCATTACAGTTAAACAGATGCCTAACTGGGAGTCTGGTGCCAAGTTCAGCAACTGAGTGTTACTTAGGATCACTCCCAAACACTCAGGACAGGAGTCAGGGTACATATGTGAAAAGACTAGGCCCTACCTTGCCTCCAGGAAGAAATGTGCCTTTTCTTCCCAGAGCTCTGCAATGATCAGCAGCTCCTGAAGCTCAGTTGGGGATTTGTCTGAAGGAGGGCTAGATGCTACTTTTGCACCCATAACCAACAGCCCCTGCATGATGTTCAGTGAGGCTCTATGGGCTGAAGGGGACAGTGCTTGCTTCAGGTCACCTAGCCATTGTGCCTGCTCCTCCTGCTGTAGAGCTCATGGGCTTTCAGGTACCTCCACACACAGCTGCTGCCCCTTTCCAACAGGGACCATAGTAACCCTAGACTGGAGGCCACTGAGGCCAGGGCCTCTTGGGCCTCAGCCTGGTAGGCCTCTACCTGTCCCAGGATGCTCTGCAGAGATATAGCATAGATTCTTTAGTCACCTAAATATTCAATAACCTGGCTTTGATCTGCTCTCCATCTTCTCTCAAGTATATAATGTTAATTTACACTTACCTTCAACCCTGTCCTAAGACGTGATTATTTAATATCAATAAAGTTCCTTACCACAGATACTTATGCTTCTTCTCTAATTATTTGAAATTTGTTTTTCCAGACCCACTTTAATGTTATCCTTCTAGAAAGCTAGAAAGCTTTCTGAGACTCTAAATTCTGAAAAAAATCTCCTGTCCCCTTCAGATTCTCCATTTCTAAAGTCAGACCATTATGTAGCCCTTGGCTTAGTCTTTACCAATTTCTGTTTGTAAGTATGAACACTTGCACTGTAAGTCGCTGGGATAAAGACATATTATCTACTAAGAAAGACATCACGACTATAAGGAGATACTTACAACAAGCAGGTTCTCAGGCCTTCCTGGCACCTCAGACATATCATCTGTGAACAAGGATTCTATCTTGCCATGCCTCTCCTCACCTTAACCTCCGCAATATTGTGCATGGCACAGGGCAGGCTGCCGATCCTGTCAAGAAGGTCCAGAAGGTCAGTCAGGCTCAGCTGTGGGGTTTCAATCCTGCAGAGTCAGACAGAAAGGACTCACTCAGTGCACCTGCTAAAGTTTTACTTCATGTATTCTGAAAAATCCAACATCCTTATTTCTTTTCCACATTAAAGTAACCTTCAAAGGTATTCTTCTAAGTTCTAGGATTCCAAACCGAAAAGATGGAAAAAAAGTTTGAGGGGGGCGGAGCCAACATGGCAGCGTGAGTAGACAGTGGGAATCTCCTCCCAAAAACATATATACTTTTGAAAATACAACAAACACAACTAGCCCTAAAAGAGAGACCAGAAGACGCAGGACAGTGGCCAGACTGCAGCTACACCAGCGAGAACCCAGCGACTGGTGAAAGGGGTAAGATACAAGCCCCGGCCCCGCGGGACCCGAGCGCCCCTCCCCCCAGCTCCCGGTGGGAGAACAATAGGCAGAGCGGGAGGGAGACGGAGCCCAGGGCTGCCGAACACCCAGCCCCAGCCATCCGGGCCAGAGCGCAGACACACTACGTGCCCAGGGGGCCCTGGATACTGGGAGAACAGGGGGTAAGACCTCAGAGTGGGTGCTGAAGCTGATGCCCCTGTGACAAAGAAAAGCGGGGGCTTTTTGAAAGTCTTAAAGGGACAGGGACTTAACAGCTTGACGGAAACAACCCAGGTCACAGTACAGCAGCTGGAAATTACAGGGAAAACCGGGCGCACTAACCCCCTGGGCAACAGCTCTGAGACCCCTCACGGAGGCAAACAGTCAAGCAGCCCCCCCATCCATCACTCCACCGGGCGCTGCGAAAGCAGAGAAGCAGCCTGAGACAAATTCCGCCGACAGAAAGGGAAATTTCTCCCTCCCGGCCAGGCAAGACACAAAGACCCACTCTACACGCAATTACCCAACACAAGCCACTAGGGGTCGCAGTTGCCCCAGTAAAGAAAGGCCAGTAGTAAGTGAAAATTTTGGCCCTCCCAGCTGACAGTCAATAGCACCTGTCAACATGAAAAGGCAAAAAAATATGATTCAGACAAGACTAACCCAGACAGCTTCGGCATCTGCTACATCTTCCCCTGAGAAGGAATCTGGGGAGATAGATTTAGCCAGTCTACCTGAAAAAGAATTCAAAACAAAAGTCATAACCATGCTGATGGACTTGCAGAGAAATATGCAAGAACTAAGGAAGGAGAATTCAGAAATAAAACAAGCTCTGGAAGGACTTCAAAACAGAATGGACGAGATGCAAGAGACCATTAATGGACTAGAAAACAGAGAACAGGAACGCAGAGAAGCTGATGCAGAGAGAGATAAAAGGATCTCCAGGAATGAAAGAATTTTAAGAGAGCTGAGTGATCAAAATAAAAGAAATAATATAAGAATCATAGGCATTCCAGAAGAAGTAGAGAGAGAAAAGGGGATAGAAAATGTCTTTGAAGAAATAATTGCTGAAAATTTCCCCAAACTAGGGGAAGAAATGGCCTCTCAGACCACAGAGGTACAAAGAACTCCCATGACAAGGGATCCAAGGAGGGCAACACCAAGACACATAATAATTAAAATGGCAAAGATCAAAGACAAGGACAAAGTATTACAAGCAGCCAGAGAGAAAAAAAAGGTTACCTACAAAGGAAAACCCATCAGGCTATCATCAGACTTCTCAACAGAAACCCTACAGGCCAGAAGAGAATGGCATGATATACTTAATGCAATGAAACAGAAGGGCCTCGAACCAAGACTACTGTATCCAGCACGAATATCATTTAAATATGAAGGAGGGATTAAACAATTCCCAGACAAGCAAAAGTTGAGGGAATTTGCCTCCCACAAACCACCTCTACAGGGCATCCTACAGGGACTGCTCTAGATGGGAGCACTCCTAAAAAGAGCACACAACAAAACACCCAACATATGAAGAAGGGAGGAGGAGGAATAAGAAGGGAGAGAAATAAAGAATCATCAGATTGTGTTTATAATAGCTCAACAAGCGAGTTAAGTTAGACAGTAAGACAGTAAAGAAGCTAACCCTAAACCTTTGGTAACCACAAACTTAAAGCCTGCAATGGCAATAAATTCATACCTTTCAATAATCACCCTAAATGTAAATGGACTGAATGCACCAATCAAAAGACACAGAGTAATAGAATGGATAAAAAAGCAAGATCCATCCATATGCTGCTTACAAGAGACTCACCTCAAACCCAAAGACGCGCACAGACTTAAAGTCAAGGGATGGAAAAAGATATTTCAAGCAAACAACAGAGAGAAGAAAGCAGGTGTTGCAATTCTGGTATCAGACAAAACAGACTTCAAAATAAACAAAGTAACAAAAGACAAAGAAGGACATTACATAATGATAAAGGGCTCAGTCCATCAAGAGGATATAACCATTATAAATATATATGCACCCAATACAGGAGCACCAACATACCTGAAACAAATATTAACAGAACTAAAGGAGGAAATAGAATGCAATGCATTCATTCTAGGAGACCTCAACACACCACTCACTCCAAAGGACAGATCCACCAGACAGAAAATAAGTAAGGACACAGAGGCACTGAACAACACACTAGAACAGATGGACCTAATAGACATCTACAGAACTCTACATCCAAAAGCAACAGGATACACGTTCTTCTCAAGTGCACATGGAACATTCTCCAGAATAGACCACATACTAGGACACAAAAAGAGCCTCAGTAAATTCCAAAAGATTGAAATCCTACCAACCAACTTTTCAGACCACAAAGGCATTAAACTAGAAATAAACTGTTCAAAGAAAGCAAAAAGGCTCACAAACACATGGAGGCTAAACAACACGCTCCTAAATAATCAATGGATCAATGACCAAATCAAAATGGAGATCCAGCAATATATGGAAACAAATGACAACAACAACACTAAGCCCCAACTTCTGTGGGACGCAGCAAAAGCAGTCTTAAGAGGAAAGTATATAGCACTCCAAGCATATTTAAAAAAGGAAGAGCAATCCCAAATGAACGGTCTAATGTCACAACTATCAAAATTGGAAAAAGAAGAACAAATGAGGCCTAAGGTCAGCAGAAGGAGGGACATAATAAAGATCAGAGAAGAAATAAATAAAATTGAGAAGAATAAAACAATAGCAAAAATCAATGAAACCAAGAGCTGGTTCTTCGAGAAAATAAACAAAATAGATAAGCCTCTAGCGAGACTTATTAAGAGGAAAAAGAGTCAACACAAATCAACAGTATCAGAAATGAGAAAAGAAAAATCACAAGAGATCCCGCAGAAATACAAAGAATTATTAGAGACTACTATGAAAACCTATATGCTAACAAGCTGGGAAACCTAGGAGAAATGGACAACTTCCTAGAAAAATACAACCTTCCAAGACTGACCCAAAAAGAAACAGAAAATCTAAACAGACCAATTACCAGCAACGAAATTGAAGCGGTAATCAAAAAACTACCAAAGAACAAAACCCCCGGGCCAGATGGATTTACCTCGGAATTTTATCAGACATACAGGGAAGACATAATACCCATTCTCCTTAAAGTTTTCCAAGAAATAGAAGAGGAGGGGATACTCCCAAACTCATTCTTTGAAGCTAACATCACCCTAATACCAAAACCAGGCAAAGACACCACCAAAAAAGAAAACTATAGACCAATATCCCTGATGAACGTAGACGCAAAAATACTCAACAAAATTTTAGCAAACCGAATTCAAAAATACATCAAAACCATCGTACACCATGACCAAGTGGGATTCATCCCAGGGATGCAAGGATGGCACAACATTCGAAAGTCCATCAATATCATCCACCACATCAACAAAAAGAAAGACAAAAACCACATGATCATCTCCATAGATGCAGAAAAAGCATTTGACAAAGTTCAACATCCATTCATGATAAAAACTCTCAGCAAAATGGGAATAGAGGGCAAGTACCTCAACATAATAAAGGCCATCTATGAAAAACCCACAGCCAACATTATATTGAATAGCGAGAAGCTGAAAGCATTTCCGCTGAGATCGGGAACTAGACAGGGATGCCCACTCTCCCCACTGTTATTTAACATTGTACTAGAGGTCCTAGCCACGACAATCAGACAAAACAAAAAAATACAAGGAATCCAGATTGGCAAAGAAGAAGTCAAACTGTCACTATTTGCAGATGACATGATACTGTACATAAAAAACCCTAAAGACTCCACCCCAGAACTACTAGAACTGATATCGGAATACAGCAAAGTTGCAGGATACAAAACCAACACACAGAAATCTGTGGCTTTCCTATATACCAACAATGAACCAACAGAAAGAGAAATCAGGAAAACAACTCCATTCACAATTGCATCAAAAAAAATAAAATACCTAGGAATAAACCTAACCAAAGAAGTGAAAGACTTATATTCTGAAAACTACAAGTCACTCTTAAAAGAAATTAAAGGGGACACTAACAGATGGAAACGCATCCCATGCTCATGGCTAGGAAGAATTAATATCGTCAAAATGGCCATCCTGCCCAAAGCAATATACAGATTTGATGCAATCCCTATGAAACTACCAGCAACATTCTTCAATGAACTGGATCAAATAATTCAAAAATTCATATGGAACCACCAAAGACCCCGAATAGCCAAAGCAATCCTGAGAAAGAAGAATAAAGTAGGGGGGATCTCACTCCCCAACTTCAAGCTCTATTATAAAGCCATAGTAATCAAGACAATTTGGTACTGGCACAAGAACAGAGCCACAGACCAATGGAACAGACTAGGCAATCCAGACATTAACTCAGACATATATGGTCAATTAATATTTGATAAAGGAGCCATGGACATACAATGGCGAAATGACAGTCTCTTCAACAGATGGTGCTGGCAAAACTGGACAGCTACATGTAGGAGAATGAAACTGGACCATCGTCTAACCCCATATACAAAAGTAAACTCAAAATGGATCAAAGACCTGAATGTAAGTCATGAAACCATTAAACTCTTGGAAGAAAACATAGGCACAAACCTCTTAGACATAAACATGAGTGACCTCTTCTTGAACATATCTTCCCGGGCAAGGAAAACAACAGCAAAAATGAACAAGTGGGACTATATTAAGCTGAAAAGCTTCTGTACAGCAAAAGACACCATCAATAGAACAAAAAGGAACCCTACAGTATGGGAGAATATCTTTGAAAATGACACATCTGATAAAGGCTTGACGTCCAGAATATATAAAGAGCTCACACGCCTCAACAAACAAAAAACAAATAACCCAATTAAAAAATGGGCAAAGGAACTGAACAGACGGTTCTCCAAAAAAGAAATACAGATGGCCAACAGACACATGAAAAGATGCTCCACATCGCTAATTATCAGAGAAATGCAAATTAAAACTACAATGAGGTATCACCTCACACCAGTAAGGATGGCTGCCATCCAAAAGACAAACAACAAGAAATGTTGGCAAGACTGTGGAGAAAGGGGAACCCTCCTACACTGCTGGTGGGAATGTAAACTTGTTCAACCATTGTGGAAAGCAGTATGGAGGTACATCAAAATGCTCAAAACAGACTTACCATTTGACCCAGGAATTGCACTCCTAGGAATTTACCCTAAGAATGCAGCAATCAAGTATGAGAAAGATCAGTGCACCCCTATGTTTATCGCAGCACTATTTACAATAGCCAAGAATTGGAAGCAACCTAAATGTCCATCGATAGATGAATGGATAAAGAAGATGTGGTACATATACACAATGGAATACTACTCAGCCATAAGAAAAGGGCAAATCCAACCATTTGCAGCAACATGGATGGAGTTGGAGGGTATTTTGCTCAGTGAAACAAGCCAAGCAGAGAAAGAGAAATACCAAATGATTTCACTCATCTGTGGAATATAAGAACAAAGGAAAAACTGAAGGAACAAAACAGCAGCAGAATCACAGAACTCAAGAATGGACTAACAGGTACCAAAGGGAAAGGGACTGGGGAGGATGGGTGGGTAGGGAGGGATAAGGGGGGGAGAAGTAGGGGGGTATTAAGATTAGCATCCATAGCGGGTTGGGAGAAAGGGGAGGGCTGTACAACACAGAGAAGACAAGTAGTGATTCCACAACAGGTTGCTACGCTGATGGACAGTGACTGTAAAGGAGTATATAGGGGGGACCTGGTATAGGGGAGAGCCTAGTAAACAAAGTATTCGTCATGTAAGTGTAGATTAATGATTAAAAAAAAATGCAGTTCCTATGTGGTGACCTCTAATGAGTTCTACACAATGATATAAAGGACATATAGAAGTGTAGGCAAAGGGTCTGTTTGTGTTTATACAGAGGATCAAAGCCTAATTTGGCTACCCCGAAAATGAACTAAGAAACGATATGAAAGAGAACTTCCAACATCAGCACTCTCGGGAAGACTCATGCCAGAAGATGATCATCAAAAAACCCCAACAAAGATCCACGCACTGCTACAGCTGTAGATGCACTCATCCCACCAGCTCCTGGACTTGCCATGGGAATGAAGGAGATATCTAAGCTGGCCTGTGCATACAGTAAAACAACAAATTTGACTGGATCTATACTGTTGGAACTCAACCAAGAATTAGGAGAAGTGCAAATTGTAGCGCTCCAAAATCTTACAACTACAGACTATTTACTGTTAAAAGAACATATGGCATGTGAACAGTGCCCAGGAATGGGTTGTTTTAATTTGTCTGATTTTTCTCAAACTATTCAAATTCAGTTAGATAATAACCATCATATCATTGATAAGTTTTCACAAATGCCTAGGGTGCCTAACTGGTTTTCTTGGTTTCACTGGAGATGGCTGGTAATTACAGGTATGCTTTGGTTATGTAACTATACTCCTATTATGTTAATGTGTGTGCGCAATTTAAGTAGTAGCTTAAAATATATACATGCTGAAGTTACTCTACAAGAAGATATGTCAAAGAAATAATCAATCTTCCCATGTTTTCTCCCGCCTGCTACTTCTATAGCTTTTCTTCTTCCTTCCTAATTACAACAAATTCTTAAACAGAATTCGTGCCTCATATCAAATTTACCGAGTATCATAACTCCTCCAAGTGGTAAAGATACCTCAAGACAAATGCTGGGCATAGAAGCCACAGGGCATAAATATGCAAAGAAATAAAAAGCTAACCATTTCAAACAATAAGGCTTCTCTCTCACTTACCAACTTAACATTTCCCTGTATGGCCCCGGAAGATGACTGGTTAGCCAGAGACAGGTAAGATTCCTCAAGGGAGGAACAACCTAAGACAGGCACAGTCGCAGGGGGGTCATCAGTTGAGAAATTGGGGATCAACAGAGGTGAGGCTTAGAACCTCACCCCCCCTGTTCTGAGAGAAATCTTCTGCATATGTGGATGTTTTATTGCCCTTGTCTAGCTTGGATTAACACATAGTCTACAGGCACACACCTGATCATCTACATTTGCTCTCTTACAACACTAAACTATGTTTTCTACCTTTATGTTGTATCTGCCTACCACTTCAGCATCTTATTAAAAATAATAAAGAGAGAAATGTGGTATCCACATATAAATCAAGTATAAAAATCAAATGTGTATTCATATTTGAACTGACTGTTTATAGTTCATAATGCATGAGCAAAACCAAAAGTTTCTGTGATGACTGCCCTTGTACTGTTCACCATGTAACTTATTCACTATGTAAGAATTTGTTCTCCATGTAAGAACTTGTTCGTTATGCTTCAGAAGATTGGAGACTGACGAAAATTAGGCTTGGGGTGGATTAATGATTGTGCATTGAGCATTGACTCCCCTATACAGAATTTTATTGTTGTTAACAACCATTTGATCAATAAATATGAGAGATGCCCTAACAACAACAACCAAAAAAAAAAATAAAAAAAAAAAAATAAAAGTTTGAGGACATTTTACACTTGGCAGAAACTTTAAGCAGAGAAGAGACTGAAGATATCAAACGGAGAGAATTCTAACATCTTAGGAAATGTAATATTGTGGAGTCTGGAATATCATTAAAGAATGGAAATAAATAAAAACAGATTCTTTTTAAGAGAACAAAAATGTGAGATTGTCCCTAAACACCTTTTGTTTTCTAGAGTGACTCAGATAAGAAATCAAAGAATGTCAAAATGAACAATGAGAGGAGATGGAAAAGTAAAAGCCAACAGAAGTCACAGTACTAGCTTATATGGTGTGACTGAAGATAATAAATCTATGGAAATAGGTACCAAGAATTTTTAAGAAAACACATGGAAGAATCAAGAAGCAAGGCATTTTGTGTGGTAACAGAAAAGGGATAAAATAATTATGGATACCCTAGACAAGAAGAGTTCACTATGTCAAAATTGGAACATGTTCTAAGGGATGGTAAGTTATAGGCTGTATTCCCTGAGTACAATTTTCTGCAAAGGAATGACTGATGAGTCCAGGAATTTACAGATGAGTACCTAAGACAGGTTAAAAATGTTAAACCCAGGACCACATGCTATGAGTATCATGCAGTGAAAACAGGAAAGGTCTTATTTCTTTTAAAGAAGGGAAAGAGGAACAGGCTCAAGATGGCAACAGGAGTAGGGTGGTAGAACTCTCCTCCCCAAACCATATATATTATAGAAAATACAACAAATACAACTATTCCTAAAGAGAGACCAGAAGATACAGTGAAACAGCCAGGCTATACCTACATCTGCAGGAACTCAGCATCTCATGAAGGGGGTAAGATACAATTTCGTGACATGGTAGGATGTGAGCACACCCCCAACCAGGTTCACTAGCGGGAGGAAATGTTGTGCCCCATTTCCTTGAGTCCCCCATGTGGAGTCGCAGTCACCAGGCTCAGACACAAGATGCAAGAGCAAAATAGGTCTTTATTGCTAGCTCAAACTAGGGTCTCAGTGGCCCGTTAAAACACAGGACTCAGTCTGAGACCCTGAACAAAGTTCCCTTTTTGCATTTATACTGTAGCAAAAATCACGTAGGGGCTTTCCAAGGGGGGTGGTTTATTGTGACCTTAGCTGATTGGCTGAGGTGGGTCAGGGTCTTGTTGCACAGGTTGCTGGGCATGGTTTCCATGGGAATGGGCATGGCTTCTTACTCAAGATGGAGGACACAGAACAAAATGGAGGCAGGGGGTCATGTAATTATTCAAGATGGTGGACACAAAATGGAGGCAGTTAGGCTAGGCTTCAAGCTAACCTTCAGGGATCCCACAGAAATAGTCAGAGTGGGGTGGGATTGGACGCACAGGACTGCTAAATAACCAACCCTAATAATCTGGACTGGGAGCACAGATGCACATTGCATGGTGTACCGGATATTAGAGAAAAGTAAAATCTGCGATGGTTGGTAGAATTCCAATCTTTGGTATTTACTGAGGCTCTTTCTGTGGCCTAGTATGTGGTCTATTCTGGAGAATGTTCCATGTGCACTTGAGAAGAATGTGTATCCTGCTGCTTTTGGGTGTAGAGTTCTGTAGATGTCTGTTAGGCCCACCTGTTCTAGTGTGTTGTTCAGTGCCTCTGTGTCCTTACTTATACTCTGCTTGGTGGATCTGTCCTTTGGGGTGAGTGGTGTGTTGAAGTGTCCTAGAATGAATGCATTGCATTCTATTTTCTCCTTTAATTCTGTTAGTATTTGTTTCACATATATTTGTGCTCCTGTGTTGGGTGCATATGTATTCATAATGGTTATATCCTCTTGTAGGACTGCCCCCATTATCATTGTGTAGTGTCCTTTTTCATCTCTTCTTACATTCTTTGTTTTGTTCTATTGGGTCTGACACAAGTACTTCAACGTCTGCTTTTTTTCTCCCTATTGTTTGCATGAAACATCTTTTCTCCATCCCTTCACTTTTTAAAATTTGGTATCACTATTCTAAATAACATTAGGAATATTCTGTCTACTAGACTCCAACCATCACCAAGTTCTCCACACATACCCCATTACAGTCCCTGTCAGTCAGTGTAATAAGATGCTATAGAATCACTACTTGTCTTCTCTGTGTTGAACAACCCTCCCTGTGCCCTGCACCAGTACATTATGTCTGCTAACAGTAATACCACTTCTTTTTTCCCCTTATGCCTCCCTTCCCACGAATCCGACCCAGTCCCTTTCCCTTTGGTAACTGTTAGTTCATTCTTGGGTTCTGTGATTCTGCTGCTGTTTTGTTCCTTCAGGTTTTTTCTTTGTTCTTTACTCCACATATGCGTGAAATCATGTGATAGTTGGCTTTTTCTGCCTGACTTATTTCACTAAGATTAACACCCTCTAGCTCCATCCATCCATGTTGTTGCAAATGGTAGGATTTGTTTTCTTCATATGGCTGAATAATGTTCCATTGTGTATATGTACCACATCTTCTTTATCCATTCATGTAGTGATGGATATTTAGGTGGCATCTATTTGTTGGCTATTGTTTATAGTGCTGTGATAAACATAAGGATGCATATGTCTTTTTGAAACTGGGCTGCTGAATTCTTGAGGTAAATTCCTAGAAGTGGAATTCCTAGGTCAAATGGTATTTCTATTTTGAGCTTTTTGAGGAACCTCCATAGTGCTTTCTGCAATGGTTGATATTAATTTACATTCCCACCAGCAGTGTAGGGGGGTTCTGCTTTGTCCACATCCTCTTCAACATTTGTTGTTGTTTTTCTTTTGGATGGTGGCCACCTTTACTGGTGTGAGGTGACATCTTGTTTTGATTTTAATTTCCATTTATTTGATGATTAGTGATGTAGAGCATCTTTTCAACTGTCCATTTGCAATATAAGTTTCTTCTTTGGAGAAGTGTCTGTTCTGATCCTGTGCCCATTTATTAATTGAATTATTTGCTTTTTGTTTGTTGAGGTGCATGACTTCTTTATATGTTTTGGATGTCACGCCTTTATCAGATCTGTCATTTATGAATATATTCGCCCATACTGTTGGATGTCTTTTTGTTCTATTGGTAGTTTCCTTTGCTGTATAGAAGTCTTTCAGCTTGATATAGTCCCACTAGTTCATTTTTGCTTTTGTTTCCCTGGCCCAGGAAGATATGTTGAAGAAGAAGTTGCTCATGTTTATGTTCAAGATATTTATGCTTGCTGTTTCCTAAGAGTTTTTTTAAATTAATTAATTAATTAATTTTGTTGTCATTAATCTACAATTACATGAAGAATATTATGTTTCTAGGCTCCCTCCCTTCACCAAGTCCCCCCACATACCCCATTACAGTCACTGTCCATCAGCGTAGTAAGATGCTGTAGAATCACTATTTGTCTTCTCTGTGTTGCACAGCCCTCCCCATGCCCTCCCCACGTTATACATGCTCATCGTAATGTCCCCTTTATTTTTCCTCACCCTTATCCCGCCCTTTCTCCCCAGTCCCTTTCCCTTTGGTAACTGTTAGTCCATTCTTGGGTTCTGTGAGTCTGCTGCTGTTTTGTTCCTTCAGTCTTTCTTTGTTCCTATAGTCTGTGTTTGAGGTGAGTCTCTTGTAAGCAGCATAGAGATGGGTCTTGCTTTTTTATACATTCTATTATTCTGTGTCTTTTGATTGGTGCATTCAGTCCATTTTCATTTAGGGTGATTATTGAAAGATATGTACTTATTGCCATTGCAGGCTTTAGATTCGTGGTTGCCAAAGGTTCAAGGTTAGCTTCTTTAGTATCTTACTATCTAACTTAACTCACTTATTGAGCTATTTTAAACACTGCCTGGTCATTCTTTATTTTTCTCCATTCTTATTCCTCCTCCTCCATTCTTTATATGTTGGTTGTTTTATTCTGTGCTCTTTTGTGCTTCCTTTAACTGCTTTTGTGGGTAGTTGATTTTATATTTTGCCTTTAGTTAGTATTTGGTTGGTCTGCTTTCTTTGCTGTGATTTTATTTTCTCTGGTGACCTCTATTTAGTCTTAGAAGTGCTCCCATCTAGAGGAGTCCCTCTAAAATACCCTGTAGAGGTACTTTGTCGAAGGCAAATTCCCTCAACTTTTGCCTGTCTGGGAATTGTTTAATCTCTCCTTCATATTTAAATGATAGTCGTGCTGGATACAGTATTCTTGGCTCAAGGCCCTTCTCTTTCATTGCATTAAATATATCATGCCATTCTCTTCTGGCTTGTATGGTTTCTGTTGAGAAGGTTGATGATAGCCTGATGGGTTTTCCTTTGTAGGTGACCTTTTGTTCTCTCTGGCTGCCTTTAAAACTGTCCTTGTCCTTGATCTTTGCCATTTTAATTATTATGTGTCTTGGTGTTGCCCTCCTTGGGTCCTTTCTGTTGGGAGTTCTGTACACTTCCATGGTCTGAACGATTATTTCCTCCCCCAGTTTGGGGAAGTTTTCAGCAATTATTTCTTCAAATACTCTTTCTATTCCTTTTTCTCTCTCTTCTTCTGGGTACCCCCATAATGCAGATATTGTTCCTTTTGGATTGGTCACACAGTTCTCTTAATATTGTTTCATTCCTGGAGATGCTTTTATCTCTCTCTGGGTCAGCTTCTATGCATTCCTGTTCTCTGGTTTCTATTCCATCAATGGCCTCTTGCATCTTATCCATTCTGCTTATAAATCCTTCCAGAGATTGTTTCATTTCTGTAATCTCCCTCTGGACATCATCCCTTATCTCTTGCATATTTCTCTGCAGCTCCATCAGCATGGTTATGAGCTTTATTTTTAATTCTTTTTCAGGAAGATTGGTTAGGTCTATCTCCTTCTCAGGGTTTGCCTCTGTGATCTTGGTCTGTATCAATTTCTTCTGCCTTTTCATGGTGATAGATGTATTTGTGGGGAGCTGGCGTGTTTGTTGGGTAAGAGAAAGTCCCTTCTTGCCAGTTTATCGCCTTCCTCTCCTGGGAGAACAGTGGCCTCTAGCGGCTTGTGCTGGGCAGCTGTGTGCAGACGGGGCTTCTGATCTTGCCTGGCCACTATGGAGTTTATTTAGTCCTGCAGTTGCTGTGGGCATGGCCTGCCTCGGGCTGCTGCTCCAATATGACGGAGCCATGTCAGAGGGGGAACAGGCGGGAGGCTGTTTACCATGGTGAGGGGCCTCTGAGCAGCACTGCGGGGGTTCAGATGCCCAGAGTTCCCCTGGATTCGCAGCTGCTGGGCTGGTCCCAGGGTGCTTCCGTCCAGCCTTGGGGTCCATGTCCCTTTAAGACTTTCAAAAAGCACTCGCTTTTCTTTGTCCCGGGTGCGCCAGCTGTGGGGACCCACTCACAGGTCTTACTGTCCTGCTTCCCTAGTTTCTAGCACCCCATGTGTGCACTGTGTGTCTGCGCTCTGGTCCGGATGGCTAGGGCTGGGTGTTCAGCAGTCCTGGGCTCCCTCTCCCTCCCGCTCTGACTCCTCTCCTCCTGCTGGTAGCTGGGGTAAGGGGTGCTCAGGTCCTGCTGGGAGGCGGCTTGTTTCTTACCCCATTCACGAGGCACTAGGTTCTCATGGGTGTGGATGTAGTCTGGCTGTTGTACTGTGTCTTCCTGTCTCTCTTTTAGGATTAGTTGTATTTGTTGTATTTTTAAAAATATATATGTTTTTGAGAGAAGATGTTTACTGCTCTACTCACACTGCCATCTTGCTTCTCTCCTTCCTAAGAGTTTTATGGTTTCATCACTATCATTCAGGTGTTTGATCCATTTCAAATTTACTTTTGTATATGGGGTTAGGCAATAATCCAGATTTATTCTTTTACATGTAGCCATCCAGTTTTGCAAACATCAGCTTTTGAAGAGGCTGTTTTTTCCCCATTGTGTGTCCATGGCTCCTTTATCAAATATTAATTAACCATATATATTTGTTCCATCCCTTCATTTTTATTCTGTGTATGTCTTTGGGTTTGAGGTGAGTCTTTTGTAAGCAGCATATAGATGGGTCGTGCTTTTATATCCATTCTGTTTCTCTGTGTCTTTTGATTGGTGCATTCAGTGCACTTACATTTGGGGTGATTACTGATAGATATGTAATTACTGCCATTTCAGGCTTTAGATTCGTGGTTACCAAAGGTTCAAGAGTAGCTTCTTTACTATATAGCCAAGTAACTTAACTCTCTTATTATGTGATTATAAACACATTCTGATGATGCTTTATTTCTCTCCCTTCTTATTCTTCCTCCTCCATTCTTTATATGTTAGGTGTTTTATTCTGAACTTTTTTGTGTTTTCTTTGAGTGCTTTTGTGAATAGTTGATTTTACTTTTGCCTTTAGTTAATATTTAGTTGGTCTGCTTTCTTTGCTGTGATTTTATTTTCTCTGGTGACATCTATTAACCTTAGGAGTGCTTCAATTTAGAGCAGTTCCTTCAAAATACCCTGTAGAGGTGGTTTGTGGGAGGAAATTCCCTCGACTTTTGCTTTTCTGGTTATTCTTTCATCCCTCCTTCAAATGCAAATGACAATCATGGTGGATACAGTATTCTTGGTTCAAGGCCCTTCTGTTTCATTACATTAAATATATGATGCCATTCTCTTCTGGCCTTTAAGGTTTCTGTTGAGAAGTCTGATGATAGCCTGATGGGTTTTCCTTTGTAGGTGATTTTATTTCTCTCTCTGGCTGCCTTTAATACTCTGTCCTTGTCTTTGATCTTTACCCTTTGTAATTATTATATGCCTTGGTTTTGTCCTCCTTGGGTCCCTTTTGTTGGGAGATCTGTGGGTTTGCAAGGTCTGAGAGACTATTTCCTTCCCTGCTTGGGGAGGTTTACAGCAATTATTTCTTCAAAGAGAGTTTCTAGCCATTTCTTTCTCTCTTCTTCTGGTACCCCTATAATGCGAAAATTGATCCGTTTGTATTGGTCACACATTTCTCTTAATATTCTTTCATTCCTAGATCTCCCTTTATCTCTCTCTCTGTCTCCAATTTCCTGTATTACTTTTCTATGATTTATATTCCATTAACAGTCTCTTGCACCTCATTCAATCTGCTCTTAAGACCTTCTATCAATTGTTTCATTTCTGTTATCTCCCTCCAGACTTCATCCCTTAGTTCTTGTATATTTCTCTGCAGGTCTGTCAGCATGGTTTTGACTTTTGTTTTGAAATCATTTTCAGGAAGATTGGTTATCTCTATCTCACCAGGTCCTCTCTCTGGGGTTGTTTGAGTAATTTTTGACTGGACCAGATTCTTCTGCCTTTTTATGATGATAGAAGTGATTGCAGGCAGGTGGCATAGATGTCAGCTGACAGAACAAAGTCCCTTCCTGCTTGTTGTTCCCTGTGCTGTCTATCTGCACACATGGGAAAATCTCCTGAGCTACCATGGGCAGTGTGGCCCTTTGGCTAGCCTTGAGCACTGCATTGGTTCACAGCCTTGCTGGGTGTGATCTCCCCTGAGAATTGCATTCCTTCATGCCTTTCATATCTTTCTCCAGCTTCTGCTGCCTGTACCAATTACCTGCGGATTGGGACCAGACCCTGGGACTATCTCCTGGGTTTCTGTGTCTGAAGCCACCTTCAGGATAGCCTAGCACCCTCTGGGAGTTGGCAGACATGGGTCTATTAATGTCTTCTTGCACTTCATCCATTATACTCTGAAGTCCTTCCAGAGATTGTTTGATTTCTGTATTCTTCCTCCTAACTTGATCCTTTAGCTCTTGCATATTTCTCTGCAGGTCCATCACCATGGTTATGTCTTTTATTTTGAATTCTTTTTCAGGAAGATTGGTTAAATCTATCTCCCAAGGCTTCCTCTCAGTGGTTTTCTGGGTAATTCTGCACTGGATCAAATTCTTCTGCCTTTTCATTGCAATAGAGGTAGTCTAGACCATTGACACATGTGTCAGCTCAGAAAACAACATCCCTTCCTGTGCCTTGCCCTTCTCTGCTGCCTGTGCTGGTTACCCACACATGAGGAGCACCTTCTGGTTTTATTTCCTGAGCCACTGTGGGCGGGGCAGTCATCTGGGCAGCCCAGAGCCCCAACAGGGAGTGCTAGGCACCCCAGGTGTGGTCTCCTGTGAGAACTGCGACCTTTTGCATGTGGTCCCAGCTTCCTATGTGCTGGGCTGCCATGCACTGGTGGGGCCTCTGAGTCTGGCCTGAGCAGCTGTGGAGGAGGGTCTGGGCAGTTACTGTGGATGTGGCCACACCCAGGCTGCTCCCCTGCTATGGTGGGTTGACACAGGAGGGGGAATGGATAATGAGGCTGTTTATTGCCTTGAGGGGCTTCAGAGCTGTGCTGTCACCCAGGGGGTTAGGGCGCCTGGAGTTCCCTGGGATTTCCCGCTGCTGGGCTAAGTGTGCCAAGACACTTATGTCCAGCTGTGAGGCCCCTGATCCTTTAAGACTTTCACAAAGCAGTCACTTTTCTTGTGTCCCAGCTTGCAGATTTTACTCTTCCCTTTCCCTAATTTCCCACACACCATGCAATGTGTGTCTCAGCTCCTGGTGTGATGACTAGGGCTGGGTATTTAGCAGTCCTGTGCTCCCACTCACTCCATTCTCTGACTCCTCTCCTCCTGCTGGTGGGGTCGGTTGGGGGTTCGCTTGGGTCCCACTGGCTGTGGTTTGTATCTTACCCTCTTCGTGAGGTCCCGAGTTCTCACAGATGGAGATGTAGTCTGACCATTCTACTGTATCCTCTGGTCTCTCTTTAAGGAACAGCTGTATTTGTTGTAGTTTCAAATATATATATGGTTTTGGGAGGAGATTTCCACTGCCCTACTCACACTGCCACCTTGGTTCCTCTTATGACTGCAGTTTTTTTATGGCACCTTTACTCCCATTCTAATTCATGGTGAAAGTATGGCCTACATATGTTTGAAATGAACTTTTGGTAATTTGTAGTTCATGTCACATTATTTGCATGCCTTGTCTCCCCATTTTCACTATAACTTCCATATGAATTTCAACTAGGTTATCTATATGAATACTTAGACACTAATATGTCCATATGTATACTAAGTTCTGCTACATGGATTCTTTGTTTATAGCATATCATATTTTGGTATCTACCTTCACACATTGCCACCATTTTTTTTGCCCTCTTTTTTCACATACCTGGCCTCTTGACCACTGACCAGTCTCAGGACTTGGGAGACATAAGCCTCTGCTTCATGGAGGC
The DNA here is from genome assembly GCF_030020395.1 of Manis pentadactyla. Lineage (NCBI taxonomy): Eukaryota > Metazoa > Chordata > Mammalia > Pholidota > Manidae > Manis > Manis pentadactyla. The sequence goes on from NC_080039.1 coordinate 28,494,959, forward strand.
AGTTCTTCAATGGCTAAAGCAGGAAACCATCCTTCACAGGCCTCAGACTCCAGTGCGCTTAGCTCTTCAAAGCCTTAAGAGAATGAAGAAGGTGCAAAAGGTAGGCAACTATTATGAAAAGATTGGAGTGGGAGGTTGTGAATACTGAATAAAACAAATCAGTTTACTGATGGATCTTTCTGTTTCTTGTCACTCACTGTGTGATTCCCACCATCCTCAACCTCCAAGGCAACTCCCACTTTGTTGGCCTGAACCTTCAGCCTGTGCAGCATGGCAGGGAGCTTGACCAAGGTGTACTGATACCTGGAGGAAGGAGGCAAGGAAAAGACATCTGACTCAGCTCTGTAATGTTTTCTGTGTCCTCCAAGTAGGATCTATGCTCACTGCAGATACTGCCTGCTCCTCAAGCAGTTGCAAAGGTCATTGATGCGGGAAAGGCAGATGAGATGATCTGGGCAGTCATAGCAGGCCAGGGCTGATAGGAAGCATGTGGTCTTACACTTAGGCACTGGTGTTCATCATCTGGGAGCAGCTCAAAAGCCTCTCGTTCAGCCTCCATGATGCCCTTGGGCTCTTCAACCCACATATACTGTAAAGACTAGGACCAGGGATGCGGACACCCCACCTCAGCCAACACAGAGCCATGCTGTGGGCTCAACCTTGTAAGGACAGCTGCAGAGAACTGGAAGAAAAAAATATAAACACATATACTCTCTTGTCTTTCCACTTAAAAATGTATGACTTAGATATGTTACAGAATGCTTACTGGATTTTTAAATCTGTGCCTGTCTCCTTTCCACAGTCTACTTCACTAAATCTATGAGTACAGCTCCCACAACCCACCATCTCCAACAGGGACTTTTGTAAACACTGCTCCTCCTGCACCACAATAACCATCTCCTTGTGAAAAGCCACAGCCAGATTCAGGTCCTATTTCTCGGGGAAGGCAAACATTTTGCAGATGGGCTCCTCGTGGAAAAAGACACAATAGCATTGGAACCTGGGGTAATGTTCAATGCACTGGCATCCAGTAGGCAGCAGCAGATAGTTCAAGACTGTGTGGCCCTATGCAGACCACAGTACTAAGATTCTCCACAATGATCTCTACCAATATTCTTTGCTCCTTCCTATCTGCAAATCGACCACATCCCAGACTCACCCCATCAACCATGCAGAAGTTGACAGCCTGAGCAAAGTTGTAACCTTGGTTAAAGCCACTGTGGTAAGAATGAGGGAAAGTGATGACAAATTCTCCAGCACACTGGTTTGTGCGGACATCCTGAAAACAAAAGAAAAGGGAGTGCAGGTCAGGACTAATGATGGGATGTGAAATCAAGAATGTTTTTGAATCTTGTTAGAGATGTGGGGAAAGAGGAGAGGAAGGATTCATAGGCTCTGTCCTCACATATGAGTCTAAAAAGAGAATGTGAGAATGTGAAGGTTAAAAGTAACATTCATAGACAAATATAAAGAAAACTAATGTACAGTTCAAGAAAGAAATACAAATGGTCTATAAACATGAAAAAATACCCTTACCTTCTTCAATAAATAAATGTGCATTTAAAAGATCAGGAAACAATGACAACACAAATGATAGGGGAAGTGAGCTCCAAAATTATACACCTCTACTGCAACTTTAAATGAAATAAGCTGCAAAGGGTGCAAAAGCCACTATCATAACTCTGTAATAAAACTTCAAACTACAAGTACCAAAAGGATTTTAATTAGAAAAACATGAGAAGCTTCTAAATTTTGGTAAAGAGGTGTGATTTTGAGGTGTTTCATGCATGCACCCAATCTCACCAGCTACCTTGGGGACAGAAACTCTTAAAATCCTGGTGCCGTGGAGCACAATGTGGACCTTGTTTTTAAAGATCCCAACATAAAATTTCAATAAAAAAGTAAAAATTATAGGGGAGAGCCTAGTTAACATAATATTCATCATGTAAGTGTAGATTAGTGATACCAAAAACAAAGCAAAAAAAAAAAAAAAAGGGCAGTTCCTGTGTGGTAACCTCCAACGAGTTCTACACAAGGGTATAAAGGGCATATAAAAGTGTAGGCAAAGGGTCTGTTTGTGTTTATAAAAAGGATCAAAGCCTAATTGGGCTACCCCGAAAATGAACTAAGATACGATATGAAAAAGAACTTCCAACATCAGCACTCTCTGGAAGACTCATGACAGAAGATGATCATCAAAAAACACCAACAAAGATCCACGCACTGCTACAGCTGTAGATGCACCCATCCCACCAGTTCCTGGACTTGCCATGGGAATGAGGAAGGAGATATCTAAGCTGGCCTGTGCATACAGTAAAACAACAAATTTGACTGGATCTATACTGTTGGAACTCAACCAAGAATTTGGAGAAGTGCAAATTGTAGCGCTCCAAACTCTTACAACTACAGACTATTTACTGATAAAAGAACATATGGCATGTGAACAGTCCCCAGGAATGGGTTGTTTTAATTTGTCTGATTTCTCTCAGACTGTTCAAGTTCAGTTGGACAATATCCACCATATCATAGATAAGTTTTCACAAATGCCTAAGGTGCCTTAATGGTTTTCTTGGTTTCACTGGAGATGGCTGGTAATTAGAGATATGCTTTGGTTATGTAACTATACTCCTATTATGTTAATGTGTGTGCGCAATTTAAGTAGTAGCTTAAAACCTATATAGGCTGAAGTTACTCTACAAGAAGATATGTCAAAGAAATAATCAATCTTCCCATGTTTTCTTCCGCCTGCTACTTCTATAGCTTTTCTTCTTCCTTCCTAATTACAACCCTTAAATAGAATTCGTGCCTCATATCAAATTTACCGAGTATCATAACTCCTCCAAGTGGTAAAGATACCTCAAGACAAATGCTGGGCATAGAAGCCACAGGGCATAAATATGCAAAGAAGTAAAAAGCTAACCTTTTCAAACAATAAGGCTTCCCTCTCACTTACCAACTTCACATTTCCCTGTATGGCCCCGGAAGATGACTGGTTAGCCAGAGACGGGTAAGATTCCTCAAGGGAGGAACAACCTAAGACAGGCACAGTCGCAGGGGGGCCATCAGGTGAGAAATTGGGGATCAACAGAGGTGAGGCTTAGAACCTCACCCCCCCTGTTCTGAGAGAAATCTTCTGCATACGTGGATGTTTTATTGCCCTGGTCTAGCTTGGATTAACACATAGTCTACAGGCACACACCTGATCATCTACATTTGCTCTCTTACAACACTAAACTATGTTTTCTACCTTTATGTTGTATCTACCTACCACTTCAGCATTTTATTAAAAATAATAAAGAGAGAAATGTGGTATCCACATATAAATCAAGTATAAAAACCAAATGAGTATTCATATTTGAACTTACTGTTTAGAGTTCATAATGCATGAGCAAAACTGAAAGTTTCTGTGATGACTGCCCTTGTACTGTTCACTATGTAACTTATTCTATGTAATTCATTATGTAAGAATTTGTTCTACATGTAAGAACTTGTTTGTTATGCCTCAGAAGATTGGAGACTGACGAAAATTAGGCTTGGGGTGGATTAATGATTGTGCATTGAGCATTGACTCCTCTATACAGAATTTTATTGTCATTAACAACCATTTGATCAATAAATATGAGAGATGCCCTCACAAAAAAAAAAAAAAAAAAAAAAGGACAGACTTCCAATGGTAAAATAAATAAGTAACTGGGATGTAATGTATAGAATAAGGAATATAGTCAAGATATTGTAACAGCTTGGTAGGGTGATAGCTGGAACCTAGAATTATGTATATAAATGTTCTAGCACTGTGTTGTACACTTGAAACTAATGTAATGTAATACTGTGCGTCAACTACCCTTCAATAAAAAATAATTATTTAAAAACAAAAAAAACAAAAAAAAAGAAAAAAAAAAGTAAAAATTACAAAGGAAAAAGAAAAGAATTCTGAAGCTGAAAAAGAGTCATAATTGAACTGAAAAACCCAATGGAGGCTTTCAGTGGTAGATCTGACATGCAGAGAATCAGAATGCTTTAAAATAGGCCAGTTGAGATTATCCAGTCTCAGATAAAGAATGAAGGAAAAACAGAGCCTAAACGACCTGTGAGACACCATGAAAGACAGAAAAAATATGTATAATGGGAGTTTCAGGAGAGGAGAGATGAAGTGGCAGGTAAACTGAAGAAATAGAAAGACTGAAAAATTCTGCAATTTTAGAAAAGAATGAATCTCTACACCCAAGTTCAATGTACTGCAAGTAAGATAAACTTGAAAAGACACAGTATAATCAAACTGTCAAAGATAAAGGATCTTGAGAGCAGCAAAACAGAAGCAATTCTTCTTACACATATTTGATTGGCACTAAGGTTATCATCAGACATCTCATCAGAAATCAGGGTTATCAGAAGTCCTGGGAAACGTAAGTGATGAAAGAAGTGGAAAATGAAAGAGAAATTAAGACAACACTAGAAAATTAAAAGCAAGGACTTTCTTTCTAATATATGTGCTCTATAGGAAATACTATAGGGAGTTCCTTCAGACTGAAATGAAAGGATTCTGGAGTGTTATGAGAAGTCATACAAAGAAATTAAGGACACTCAAAAGATACCTATATAAGCAAATGTAAAAGTGCTATTTTATTTTGTTTGTGATTCATATTATTTCCTTTATAACTGAAAAGTGATGAAACAACAAATATAAAACTATGTTAATAGGCAAATAACATATAAAGACATAATTTCTACTCTATTGAGGACATGAACCCTCATCCACATGTCACTTTAACCCTAACCCTTACACATACATAAAATAATCCCTCTTCCTTTCCCTAAAACTTGGCCCTAACCCTCATCCTTACAATCAAAACCATGGTGAATATTTCATTAACCCTAAACTTTAATGCTTTCCTGCACCCTATCACGATAATCTCAAACCAGAAACACTGAACCCACAAGACTGAACCCTAAGCCCTGAGCCTGAAATTCTATAGGATGAAGCCCTGGAGCAAAACCCAAATCTTAATAACCACTACACTGAACCAAACCCAATGTCTGACCCCATAGTCCTGAGTCTTACACATGAAGCCTAATATATATCCATTACCAAATCCAACCATTAACCCACCACCCATCACATCCCTTAAACTTGATTTTCATCCAGATCCCTGAGCAAGACCCAATGGAAAATAGGCCTGTGAGGCTGGATGGATAAAGGGGGTGTGGGTGGTATGCTGGGGGCTTCCACCTTTGGACTTGCTATGTTCAAAGTTCTTCATATATACAATTGAACCCCTAATGTTTGCTGTCTTAGGATTATGAAGCTTCCTAGGACTGGCAGTGCACACCATGTAGTAGAGAACTTTGCAAAAGCAGCAGTGTCGCCTATGGATTCTATAATATCACAGTGGCAACTGTTTCCTAGAGACAGAATGTCCTACATGAAGGGAGCAGCTTCTCCATTCAGGGCATGACAACTCATCGGTTGGTGTGACTTCAGTGAGATGAGAGCTGACTACTTTGGCAGCATTAGGGACAACAGAACCAAGAACCAAGGTACTGTGTGTTTCTTTTCTGGGACATGGTAATAACCCATGTGGCTGATGGATAAAGCCATTAAGGTCCTTCACACCCTTGTTGACTGTGGGTCCTGCTCTTGTGCTGTACTGCAACCAAATTCCTAGAAAAGCAGGGGCTCTTGGAAGAATGCCAAATGTCACCTCTCTGAGTCCAGCATTATCCTTGGGAATATGGGTATGGGAATGGTTGACCTGAAGACTTACTCCTCACCCTCATCCTAAACATCTCTGTTTGCCCCTTACATTAGAGGCCTGACTCACACCTCATTGAGGACATAGGTCTAAACAAAACCCTGACAGTAACCCTATCCCCTTAAGCTAACTCCAAGCAAAGTCATTATTTGACACTGCACCTAATCTGAAGCTTTTCCCTAACCCCTAATCTCACCCTCATTTGATATCTTCACTGTTAACTGAAAGACTTAACACATTGACCCTCACATAAATCACTATCCTATCTCTGACCAAAACAGAAGTCCACACTAAATATAGTCAACTACCAAATACTAATTTAAGGTATAACCTCATTCAGCACACATAGTCATACTAAGTGAGACCCTAAAGTGACCTGTTTAGTTTACTATGGTTCTGCAAAATCCACATTGCAAATTGGACTCACTGGCAATATCACATATAAGGTAACTTGGAAAGAGTGTATTCTCCATTAACGGATACCACTCATTCTAAACTGTGCCTAAATCAATCCCTAATCCTAACTCTTACCCTTACCTGGACAACAACCCTCACCCACATGTCACTTTAACCCTAAACATAACACACACACAACAAAAACCTAAACCCTTACCCTAAATCTTAGACCTAATGCTCAGCCTAACTAACACAACTACAATGAATATTAACTTTAAAAATTAATTTTAACACTTGCTGCTTTCTGTTACAGTAGCCCTAAATCTGAAACACAGAACCCACAAGATGGAACCCTAAGCCCTGAGCCTGGAACCTGCTTCTGCACAATGAAGTCCTGGAGGGAAATCCAAAACCTAATAACCACTGCCACTGAACCATACCATGTCTGAACACTTAAGCATGAATCTCACACATGGTCCCCAACTTAAATACCCAAGCAAATCCAAAATATTAATGCAGCACAAATCAGAACCCTGAAAGGTAACACTTGATTTTCATTATGATCCCTGAGCAGGACCCACTGGAAAAGAGACCTGTGAGACTGGATGGCTGAAGGAGGTGTGGGTGGAACTTGTGGTAGAGGCTCCCACCTTTGGATGTGCCATGACAGAGCTCTCCATGTATATGACTGAACGCCTAATGTTTTCTGTCTGATATGATGCAGCTTCCTAGAGATGGGCAGTGCATGCCCTCAAATGGAGGTCTTTGCAAGAGCAGCAGTGGTGTCTGCAGATTCCATGACACCACAGTGGTGACAGTTTCCTAGAGACAGGATATGCTTCATAAGGGGAGTTGGTTATGTCTTCAGGACCTGATGCCTCAAGTGTGGGTGTGATTTTGGTGATATTGGAGCTGACCACCTTGGCATCGTTAGGAAAAATGGAACCCAGATCCAATGTGTGTGCTTCCTTACTGGAATATGGTTATACCCCATGTGGCAGGCAGAGAAAGCTATTCAGGTTCTTCACAACCCTGTCGAATGTGGGTCCTCCTCCTGTGCTGTACTGTAGCCACATTCCTAGAAAAGCTGTGGCTCTGAGCCAGGCTATTACCTTTGTATTATGGGTATGGGAATGCTGTACCAGAAGAGTACTCCTCAACATCACCCTAAACATCCATTCAACCCTCACTCTAAGCCTCACAAGACCTCATTGATGACATAGGTCTCAATGGGACCCTGACAATAAAACAGAGCCTTTAAGAAAACCCCAAGCAAAGCCATAACTTGATGCTACAATTAACCCAAAGCCTTACTCTAATACCTAACCTCACCCTCATTTGATTTTCACTGACTAAAGACTCAAACCATTCTTCACATAAACCACTATCCCAGATTTAACCAAAACAGGAGTTCACATAAAATGGAACAACTTTTTAAACACTAATTCAAGATGTAATCATGACCCAGCCCACACTATAACCCTAACTGTGACCCACAGGTGACCCTTTTACTTTTCTATGCTCAGAGGATTACATATTATAATCAGAGGATTACACATTGTAATTTCAGGTCACTGACAATATTATGCATAAGATACTTTTGTATTCCCCGTTAAAACTGGCTCCCGTCATTCTAAAACTGTGCCTAACTCAATCTGTATTTCTACCTCTCATCCTATCCATGACACCAACCTTAAACACATGTCACTTTAACCCTAACCTTAACACACACACAAAATGATCCTTCACCCTTATCCTAAACCTTGGCCCAAACCCTCATCCTTACAATCAAAACTACAGTGAATATTAACATTAACTCTAAACTTTTAACACTTGCCTGGTAAGTCTAAATGAGAATCACTGAACACATAAGACTAAACCCTAAACCCTGAGCCTGAAATCTGATTCCCACCATGAATCACTGGAGCAAAAACCAAATCTTAATAACCACTGTCACTGAAACAAACCTCATGTCTGACCTCTTATTTATGAATCTCACACATGAAACCCAATATAAATCCATGACCCAGTTTCAAACATTAGCCCAACATCCAACACATTCCTGAAATCAACCCTTGGTTATCATCCTGATCCTTGAGCAAGACCCATGGGAATAGAGGCCTGTGAGGCTGGATGGATGAATGAGGTGTGGGTGGAACATGGGACTTCCACCTTCAGACTAGACATGTTCATAATTCTCCACTTACATGACTGAACCCTTAATGTTTGCTGTTAGAGGATGAGACTTCCTAGGGCCAGCAGCATATGCTATGTAGTGGAGGACTTTGCAAGATCAGCAGTTTTGTCTATAAATTCCCTCACATCACAGTGGAAACTGTTACCTAGAGACAGAATGTCTTTGATGAGGGCAGCAGCTTACCCATTCAGGGCATGGCATCTCTACCATGTGTGTGACTTTGGTGAGGTGAGACCTAACCACCTTGGGAGCATTAGGGAAAATGCAACTCTAATCCAAGGTGTGTGTTGCTTTTCTGGGACATGGTAATAATTAATGTGGCTCATAGTCAAAGTCTTTCAGGTACCTCCTAACCCTTTTGAATGTGGGTCCTTCTCCTGTGCTGTACTGTAGCCATATTCCTAGAAAGCAGGGGTTCTGAGAAGAATGCCAAATGTGAGCTCTCTGAGTCCAGGAATATCCTTAGGAATATGGATATGGGAATGGTTCTCCTGAAGACTACACCACACTTTCAACCTAAGCAGCAATGTTCATAAATCACCCTAATCCTCTCCCACACCTCATCGCCAGCATAGTTCTAAACAGAATGTGGACACTAACCCTATCCCAGAAAGGTAACTCCAAGCAAGACATAATTTCAGGCTACACCTAAGAAAAACCTTAGCCTAGTCAATTACCTCGCAGTCATTTGATCTTTACTATTACCTGAAAGACTCAACCCATCCCTCACATAAACCTCTATACTAACTCTAACCTAAACAAAAGTCCACATTAAATATAAATACCTACCAAACACTAATTCAAGATGTAATCATAACATAGCTCACAGGGTCATACTAATGGTGATCACAGGTGACCTGTTTAGTTTCCTATGTTTCTGAGAAATGCAGGCTGCAATTTTGTCTCACTGGCAATATCATGTATAAGTTAACTTGGAGAGAGATTATTCTCCATTAATGGATACCCCTCATTCTAAAAATGTGCCTAACTCAATCCAGAATCCTAATTCTTGCCCTATACTTGACAGTAATGCTCACCAATATGTCAATTTAACCTTAACCCTAACACACAAAAAACAAAATCACTAAACCTTGCCAGAAAGCTTAAACATCCCTCAGCCTAACAATCAAAACTACTATGAATATTAACTTTAAACCTTAACTTTAATGCTTGTCTGCACTCTGTCAACATAGCCCTAATCCTGAAACGCTGAACACACCAGACTAAACCATGCATCCCAAGGCTGGAACCTTACTTTGCACCATGAAGTCCTGGAGGGAAACCCAAAACATAACAACCAATGGCAACAAACCATACAATGTTAGAATACCTAATCATGAATCTCACACGTGGTACCCAACATAAATACCTCAGGAAATCCAAAGTATTAATGCAATACCAATCAGAAGCCTGAAAGCTAACACTTGGTTTTCATTATGATCCCTGAGCTATACCCACAGGAATAGAGAGAGGCCTGTGAGGCTGGACGGATGAAGGAGGTGTGGGTGGAACTTGTGCTGGGAGCTCCCACCTATGGACGTGCTGTGGCAGAGTCTCCATATATATGATAGGACCCCTACTGTTTACAGTCTAAGATGATGATGCTTCCTAGGGATGGGCAGTTCATGCCCTCAAGTATAAGTCTTTGGAAGAGAAGCAGTGTTGCCTTCAGATATCATGATGTCACAGTGGGATGGTTTTCTGGAGACAAAATATGCTTCATGGAGGAAGAAGCTCATCCCTTCAGGGCCTGGTGACTCAGGTGTAGTTGTGATTTCCAGTTGTTTCAGTTGACCACCTTGGCATCATTATGGAAAACAGAATCCAAATCCAAGTTGTATGTTTCTTCTATGGGACATAGTTTTACCCCACATGGCAGATAGAGAAAGCCATTCAGGTCCTATGCAACTCTGTTGAATGTAGGCATTCCCTATGTGCTGTAGTGTAGATACATTCCTAGAAGAGCTGTGGCTCTTGAATGAATGCCACATGGAGGCCCCTGAGCACATCAATAACCTTGGGAATATTGGTATGGGAATGGTTGAACTGAAGAGTACTCCTCAACCTCACACTAAAAATCAGCATTCAACTCTCACCCTAATCCTCACACACACCTCATTGATGACATAAGTCTCAATGGAACACTGACACTAACACTGCCCCTTTAGATAATCCCAAGCAAAGCCATAATTTGATGCTACACCTAATCCAAAGCCTTACTCTAATACCTAATCTCAGCTTCATTTGATCTTCACTGTTAACTGAATAAAGACTCAACCATCCCTCATATAAACCACTATCCCAGCTTTAACCAAAACAGGAGTCCACACAAAATGGAACAACTTATTAAACACTAATTGAAGATGTTATCATAACCCTGCACATGCAAACACCTTAACCATGATTTACAGGTCACCTTTTTAATTTCCTATGCCTCATAGGATTCCACCTTGTAATGTCATCTCACTGACAGTATCATGCATAAGATACCTTAGAGAGAGTGTTCCCCATTAAAACTAGTTCTCCTTGGCAGAGGATTAAAGATGCTGGTGTGAGAGGCGAGACAAAAACATCCAGCTAAATTCACATGTAATAAAATATATAATTAATATAACAAATCCTGATGGAGCAACAGGAGACAAGACTGCACCAGATTGCATACACCTGGAGAAAAGAGCAGATCTCTGAGGACAGGATAAACTACCAAAGTCTTGATCCAACATGACTCAAGCCCTTTCCCCACTCCAGCTCACTGTCAGGAGGAAGAGAAACAGAGTAAGGAGGGAGTGCAGTACTGGGACTGCTGAACATCTAGCTCTGGAAATCTGTTCTGGGAACACGAACATATATTGCATGGTGCTCTGGTGATTAGGCAGTTGAAAAACTAAAACAGGTAGAATACCTGGAGAGAATGAGATTCCACCTGTTTGTGGAAAACAGATTCATATCCAGCTGCTCTGGGTGGGCAGTCTGAGAGGCATCCTAAAAGTGATAGGGCTAACATAGGGGCAAGGACTTCAGAGCTTACTGCTCAGGAGAAAGGACAGGTAGACAAAATTGTCCAGGTGCATGTGCTCAGCATGTTGGGAATTTTCATGATCTTCAGGCGCTCCATCCCTCTGGCTTGCTATACAGCTCCAAGGACCACCACCATAACAGGCATCCAGTGGCACCTTCCTCCCAGCTATTCTGCACCTGGCTTGCAAACCCTGAGCTCTTGCCTCAGCATAAAGCCAGCCAGTGGGAAGCCCCATCTACAGCAGCTACAAACACAAAGTATACAGGCTTACACCTATGTGTTTGGCATACTGGTTCTGTCAGTGGAGACACACAGCAACTGGGAAGCAGGAAACAGCTCTTTACTACCCCTAGGCACCAGCACCACTCCCCTGAAGCCCACAACATTGCTCCAGGGGCTGAACAGCTCCAGAGAGTAGAGCTTCTGGGCACTAGAACACTCCACATAGAAATATGAAATGTCAAAGGAACCTGGTTCACAGCAAAATCTTAACATCAGAAAAAAGATTGAGTAAGACTGAATTAATAAATATTCCTGAGATTTCAAAATAAAAATCATAAACTTGCTTCTAGAGGTATAGAAAAATATTCAAACCTCAGGAATGAATTTAGGATGGAGATCCAATCAATGAGGAATTCAATGGAGAGTTTATGGTGGAAGAGATAATAAATTAAATAGAAATTAGGGAAAAGGAATACAAACAGCTGAGTCACAGAGAAAAAAAGGATCTCTAGGATTGAAAGAATATTGAGAGAACTGTGTGACTAATCCAAATGGAACAATATTTGTATTAGAGGGTTACCAGAAGAAGAAGAAAGAGAAAAAGGGTTGAAAGTGTCTTTGAGGAAGTAATTGCTGAAAACTCCCACAATCTGGGGAAGGAGAGGGTCTCATGGAGGTGCACAGATCTCCCAACACAAGGGACCCAAGGAGGATAACACCAAGACACATAATAATTAAAATGGGAAAGATGAGGGATAAGGGTAGACTATTAAAAGAAGCCAGAGAGAGAAATGAGATCACATACAAAGGAAAATCCATCAAGCTATCATCAGACTTCTCAGTAGAAAACTTACAGGTCAGAAGGGAGTGCATGATGTATTTAATGCAATGAAACAGAAGGGCCTCAAACCAACAATACTTTGTCTGGCAAGATTAACATTTACATTTGAAGGAGAGATTAAGCAATTTCCAGATAAGCAAAAGCTGAGAGAAATAACTTCCACAAACCACCTCTACACTATATTTCAGAGAGACTGCTGTAGATGGAAGACTTCCTAATGGTAAATAGCTGTCACAGGATGTAATAAAAAGGGAAAGACAATGGCTCAAGATGGCGGCATGAGTAGGGTGGCAGAAATCTCCTCCCCAAACCATATGTATATATATATTTAAATACAAAAAATACAGCTATTCCTAAAAGAGAGACCAAAGGATACAGTACAACAGCCAAGCTACATCTGCATGTATGAGAACTTAGCATCTCATGAAGGGGTAAAATATGAAGCTGTAACCCAGTGGACCCCAGCACTCACCCCACCCCAGCTCACCAGCTGGAGGAAAGGAGTCAGAGTGGGGAGGGAGTGGAAGCACAGGACTGCTAAATAACCAGCCCTAGTAATCTGCACCAGGAGCACAGACACACATTGCATGGTGTGCTGGATATAAGAGAAATGGAAGGGTAGGGTCCGAGATGGAGACTGCTTGTGGGTCTCCAGAGCCAGCTCCACTGGAAAAAAGAAGAGCAGGAGCTTTTTAAAAGTATTAAAGGGACAATGGCTCAACATCTGAATAAAATCATCCCAGCACACTCAGCCCAGCAGGCTGGGAATCTTGAGGAACTTCAGGCCCCCTAACCTCCTGGCAGGTAAAGTGGCCCCAAAGCTCCTCATGGCAATGAGCAGCTTGCTATTCGTTCCCCCCAGCTGGTGCTACAAACAAACTGGATGACCCATCACAGCTGCAGAGCAGACAGAAAGTGGTCCCACCCACAGCAACCACACAGAGTATCCTCCCAGTGCATAGCTAACCGGGACAGGCAGTGGAAGCTGAAGCAAGGTCTGGAAGGCATGAAGGGGCACCATTCTCACAGGAGAACACACCTGGAGTGGCTGCAACTCCCAGCGGTGCTCTAAGCTATTCTGAAGGCAGCCCCACCCATGGCAGATCAGGAGATGGTCCCAGAGTCTGCTCCCGGTGTGCGGGTAACTGGCACAGGCAACAGTAGTAGGATCAAGGTCCAGAAGGCACGAAGCGGTGCCATTCTCACAGGAGAACACACCCGGCATGGCTGCAACCACCTGCAGTGCTGAAGGCTAGCCTGAGCATGGCCTCGCCCATGGCAGCTCAGGAGATTGTCCCCAACTCTGTTCCTGGTGTGTGGGTAACTGGGACAGGAAGCAGAGAAGGGCAAGGCAACTAACAAGCAGGAAGGGACTTTGTTCTCCTAGCTGACACATGTGCCACCTGTCTGTGACCACTTCTATCACCATGAAAAGGCAGAAGAATTTGGGCTAGTCAAAAATGACTCAGACAGTCCCAGAGAGAGGGCCTGGTGAGATAGATATAAACAATCAATCCCTGAAAAAGAATTAAAAATAAAAGTCATAACTATGCTTATGTACCTGCAGAGAAATATGCAAGAGATAAGGGATGAAGTCTGGAGGGAGGTAACAGAAATGAAACAATCAATAGAAGGTCTTAAGAGTAGACTGGGAGAGTTGCAAGAGGCCGTTAATGGAATAGAAATCAGAGAACACAAATAGAGAGAAGCTGAGGCAGAGAGAGATAAAAGGATGTCTAAGAATGAAAGAACATTAAGAGAACTGTGTGACCAATGCAAGTGGAACAATATTCACATTATAGGGGTACCAAAAGAAAAGAAGAGAGAAAAGGGTATAGAAACTGTCTTTGAAGAAATAATTGCTGTAAACTTCCCCAAGCTAGGGAAGGAAATAGTCTCTCAGAACATAGAAAGCCACAGATGTCCCAATGCAAGGGACTCAAGGAGGACAACACCAAGGCATATAATAATTACAAAGGGTAAAGATTAAAGACAAGGACAGTATTACAGGCAGCCAGAGAGAGAAACATGATTACCTACAAAGGAAAACCCATCAGGCTATCATCAGACTTCTCGACAGAAACCCTACAGGCCAGAAGAGAACAGCATGATATATTTAATGCAATGAAACAGAAGGGCCTTGAACCAAGAATACTGTATCCAGCATGATTATCATTCAGGTTTGATGCAGGGATTAAACAATTTCTAGACAAGCAAAAGTTGAGAGAATTTGCCTCCCACAAACCACCTCTACAAGGTAGTTTAAAGGGACTGCTCTAGATTGAAGCACTCCAAAGTTTAAATAGATATCAATAGAGAAAATAAAATTACACCAAAGAAAGCAGACCAATCAAATACTAAATAAAGGCAAAGATAAAATCAACTATTCATAAAAACACTCAAAGGAAACACAAAGGAGTACAGAATAAAATACCTAATATATAAAGAATGGAGGAGGAAAAGTAAGGAGGGAGAGAAATGAAGAACCATCACACTGTGTTTATAATAGCTCAATAAGAAAATTAAGTTAGTTAGGTAGTAAAGAAACTACCCTTTAACCTTTGGTAAGCACAAAACCAAAGCCTTCAATGGCAACAAGTACCTATCTATTGATAATCACCCTAAATGTAAATGGACTGAATGTGCCAATCTAAAGACACAAAGTAACAGAATGGATAAAAAAAGCAAGACCCATCTATGTGCTGCTTACAAGAGACTCATCTAAAACCCAAAGATATACACAGACTAAAAGTCAAGGGTTGGAAAAGATATTTCATGCAAACAATAGGGAGAAAAAAGCAGGTGTTTCAGTACTAGTATCAGACAAAATAGACTTCAAAACAAAGAAAGTAACAAGAGATAAAGAAGGACATTACATAATAATAAAGGGGAAGAGGACAAGGATGCCCAGTTCACTTTTATTCAAGATAGTTCTGGGGGTCCTCGCCATGACAATAAGACAACACAAAGAAATAAAGGGCATCCAGATTGGTAAAGAAGATGTTAAACTGTTACTGTTTGCAGATGACATGATATTGTAGATAAAAAAAACCATAAAGAATTCACTCCAAAACTAGTAGATCTAATATCTGAATTCAGCAAATTTACAGGATACAAAATACACAGCAATCTGTTGCATTCCTATACACTAATGGTGAACTAGCAGAAACAGAAATCAGGGAAATAATTCCATTCACAGTTGCAACAAAAAAGAATAAAATACCTAGGAATAAACCTAAGCAAGGAAGTGAAAGACCTATATCCTGAAAACTACAAACATCCATGAGAGAAATTAAAGAAGATACCAATAAATGGAAACATATCCCATGCTCATATATAAGAAGAATTAATATTGTCAAAATGGCCATCCTGCCTAAACCATTCTACAGATTCAGTGCAATCCCTATGAAAATACCAACAGCATTCTTCAAATAACTAGAGCAAATAGTTCTAAAATTCATATGGAACCACAAAAGACCCCGAATAGAAAAAGCAATTTTGAGAAGGGAGAATAAAGCTGGGGATATTACACTGCCTGACTTCAATCTCTACTACAAAGCTGCAGTAAAAACAGAATTTGGTACTGGCACAAGAACATACCAATAGACCAATGGAACAGATTAGAGATCCTAGATATAAACCCAAGCATATATGGTCAATTAATATATGATAATGTGGCCATGGACATACAATGGCAGAACAGCAGCCTTTTCAACAACTGGTTTTGGCAAAACTGGGTGGCTACAATGAAGAGAATTAAACTGGATTATTGTCTGTCCCCATATACAAAAGTAAACACAAAATGCATCAAAGACCTGAATGTAAGCCATGAAACCATAAAACTCTTAGAAGATAACATAAGGAAATATCTCCTGAATATGAACATGAGCAATTTTTTCTGAGTGCATCTCCTAGAGCAAGGGAAACAATAGCAAAAATGAACAAATGGGACTACATCAAACTAAAAAGCTTCTGTACAGCAAAGGACACCATAAACAGAACAAAAAGGCATCTTACAGTATGGGAGAATACATTTGTAAATGAATATTCAACAAGGAGTTAACCTCCAAAATATATAAAGATTTCATGTGCCTCAACACCCAAAAAGCAAACAACTCCATTAAAAATGGGCAGAGGATATAAATAGACAATTTTCCAAAGAAGAAATTCAGATGGCCAATAGGCACATGAAAAGATGTTCCACATCATTAATCATCAGGGACAAGCAAATAAAAACCACAATGAGATACCACCTCACACCACTTAGGATAGCCAGTAAGGAAAAGACTAAGAACAACAAATGCTGGTGAGGTTATGCGGAAAGGGGAACCCTCCTACACTGCTGGTGGGAAATTAAGGTAGTTAAACCATTGTGGAAAGCAGTATGGAGGTTCCTCATAAAACTAAAAATAGAAATACCACTTGACCCAGGAATTCCACTCCTAGGAATTTACCCAAAGAATATAATTTCTCAGATTCTAAAAGACATATACATACCAATGGTTATCACAGCACTATTTACTATAGCTAAGATATGGAAGCAACCTAAGTGTTCATCAGTAGGTGAATGGATAAAGAAGATGTGGTACATATACACAATGGAATAAGAAGAAAACAGATCCTACCATTTGCAAAAACATGGATGGAGCTAGAGAGAATTATGCTCAGGGAAATAAGTCAGATGGAAAAAGACAAGTTCCAAATGATTTCCATCATTTGTGGCATATTGCAATGAAGCAAAACTGAAGGAACAAAACAGCAATAGAGTAACAGACACCAAGAACGGATTATCAGTTCCCAAAGGGGATGGGTGGGTGAGAGCGGGTGGAGAGGCAGGGAAAAGGGGATTTAGAATTTTATGATAGGAACACATGTTGTGTGAGGGATCATGAGGAAGACAGTGTAGTACAGAGAAGGCAAATAGTGACTCTGTGGCATGTTACTATACTGATGGGCAGTGACTGTAAGGGGGAAAGGAGGGGAGACACGATAACATGGGTGAATGTAGTAACCACAATATTTTTAAATTGAAAACCTTCATGGAGTGTATAATAATACCTTAATAAAAAATAGAACATCCAAAAAATATAACTGGTTCCCCTCATTCTAAAACTGTGCCTTACCAAATCTGTAATCCTAACACTTATGCTATCATGGACACCAACCCTCAACCACATGTCCCTTTAACCCTAACCCTAACACACACAAAATAATCCCCTACCATCATCCAAAACCTTGGCCCTAACCCTCATCTTTACTATCAAAACTACGGTGAATATTAACATTAGCCCTAAACTTGCCTGCAACATGTTACTATAAACGTAAATGAGAAACACTGACTGAACACACAAGACCGAACTGCAAGCCTGAAACCTGATTCCTCACCATGAATCACTGGAATGAAACCCAAATCTTGCCACTGAACCAAACCACATCCCTGTAAGTTAACCTTTGGTTTTCGACCTGATTCCTGAGCAAGACCCATTGAAATAGAGGACTGTGAGGTTGGATGAATAGAGTATGTGTGGGTGGAACATGTTCTGGGTGCTCACACATTAGGACTTGCCAAGTTCAAAGTTCTCTCTATTTATGATTCAACCCCTAATGTTTGCTGCCTAAAGCAATGAAGATTCCTAGGGCCGGACAGAGTATGTTATATAGTGGAGCATTTTGCAAGAGCAGCAGTGTTGCATGCAGGTTCCATGATGTCACAGTGGCAACTGTTACCTAGAGACAGAATACCCATCATGAGCAGAGCAGCCTACCCATTCAGGGCATGGGTGTGATTTCAATGAGGTGAGAGCTGATAACATTAGGGATATTCAAGCCAGACCCAGGGTGTGTATTTCTTTTCTGTAACATGGTCATAATCCACGTGGCTGATAGACAAAGCCATTCAGACCCTTCCTAACCCTGTTAATGTGGGTCCTAATCCTGTGCTCTACTGTAGCCATATTCCTAGAAAGGTAGGGGCTCTTAAAGAACGCCAAATAGAAGCTCTCTCTGAGTCCAGGAATACCCTTGGGATTACAGGGATGGGAATGGTTGACTTGAAGAATACACCACACTTTCACCCTAACACCAATGTTCACATGAGCCTCACCCACACCTCACTGATGACATAGATCTAAACAGAACCCTGATACTAACCCTATCCCCAAACACTAACTTCAAGCAAGACATATTTTCTGAACCTTACACTTATCACTCACCTCGTAGTCATTTGATCTTCAGTGTTAATGGAGAGGCTCATTTGATCTTCAGTGTTAACGGAGAGGCTCAACCAATGCTTACATAAACTTTTATCCTAGCTCTAACCTAAACAGAAGTCCACACTAAATATATAACCACCTAACAAACAGTAATTCAATATTTAACCATCACCCAGCACACATGATCATACTAACCATGACCCATAGGTGACCAGCTTAGTTTCCAATGATTCCTAGAAATTCACTTTGCAATTGGGTATCACTGGAAATATCATGTACAAGTTAACTTGGAGAGAGGGTATTCTCCATTAAAGTATGCCCCTCATTCTAGAACTGTCTATCTCAGTCCCTAATCCTCTTACCTAATCCTGGACATGAGCAATCAACCACAGGTCACTTTAACCCTAACACACGGACCAAACTCCCAAAACTTTACCTTAAATCTCAACCATAACACTCAGTCTAACAATCAAAACTGCCATGAATATTAAACTTAGAGCTTAACTTTAACACTTGCCTGCACTCTGTCACATAACCCAAAAACTGATACACTGAACCCACAAAACTGAACCCTAAACCCCAAGCCTGGAACCTGATTCTGCACCATGAAGTACTGGAGGGAAAACCAAAACATAATAACTGCTGCCAACAAAACACACCACGTCTGAACACCTGAGAATGAATCTCACACGTCATCCCCAACATAAATACCTGAGCAATTCCAAAATATTAATGCAACACTCATCAGAACCCTGAAAGCTAACACATGATTTTCATTATGATCCTTGATCAGGACCCCCTGGAATAGATGCTTGTGAGGCTGGATGGATGAAGGAGGTGTGGCTGGATCTTTTGATGGGGGCTCTGACCTTTGGACATGCTGTGGCAGAGCTCTCCATATATATGACTGAACCCCTGATATGTGCTGTCTAGGAGGATAAAGTTACCTAGTGATGGGCAGGGCAGGCCCTCAAGTGGAGGTCTCTGCAAGAACAAAAGTGTTGCCTGCAGACTCCATGACTTCAGAGTGGCAATAGTTTCCTAGAGACAGAA
Source organism: Manis pentadactyla (assembly GCF_030020395.1). Taxonomy (NCBI): domain Eukaryota; kingdom Metazoa; phylum Chordata; class Mammalia; order Pholidota; family Manidae; genus Manis; species Manis pentadactyla. Next base: position 28,514,649 of record NC_080039.1, read on the forward strand.
TGTGCTTCATGAAGTGAGGAGCTTCCCTCTTCAGGGCTTGGTGCCTCATGTGTGGGTGTCATTTCTGTGAGATGAGAGCTGACCACCTTGGCATCATTTGGGAAAATGGAAGCCAGATCCAAGTTGTGTGTTTCCTTTCTGGAATATGGTTATACCCAACATGGCTGACATAGAAATCTACTCAGGTCCTTCACAACCACGTTGAATGTGGGTCCTCCGCATGTGCTTTACTGTAGCCACATTCCTAGAAAAGATGCAGCTCTGGGAAGAAGGCCAAATGGCAGACTTCTAAGCCCAGCCATATTGTTGGGAATATTGGTATGGGAATAACTGATTGAAAGTGTACTCCACAACTTCACTCTAAATATCACTGTTCAACCCTCACGCTATGCAACACACACAGCTCATTGATGACATAGACATAGATCTCAATGGAACCCTGACACTAACACTAACTCTTAAGCTAACCCCAAGCAAAGCCATAATTTGATGCTACATCTAACCCAAAACTTTGCTCTAATACCTAACTTCACCCTCATTTGATTTTCACTGTTTACTGAATAAATTCTAAAACCATCCCTAACATAAACCATTATCCCACCTCTAATCAAAATAGGAAACCACTTAAAATGGAACAACTTATCAAACACTAATTCAAGATGTAATTGTAACCCATCCCACATAAACACACTAACAGTGACCCAAAGGTCACTGTTTTAGTTTCCTATGGCAAAAAGGATTCCATATTGTAATTTTGTCTCACTGACAATATCATGCATAAGATACCTTGGAGAGGGTATTCCCCTTTAAAACTCGTTCCTGTCATTCTAAAACTGTGCCTAACTCAATATGTAATCCTACTTCTTACACTATTCTTGACACCAACCCTCACTCACATGTCACTTTAACACTAACCCTAACACACACACAAATTAATCCCTCACAGTTATCCTACACCTTAGCCCAAACCCTCATCATTACAATCAAAATTATGGTGAACATTAACATTAACCCTAAACTTTAACACTTCCTTCCACTCTGTCACCATAAAACTAAATGAGAAACACTGAACCCACAAGACTGAACCCTATACCCTGAGCCTAAAATCTGATTTCACACCATGAAGCCCTGGTGTGAAACCTAAATCTTAAAAACTACTGCCACTGAGCCAAACCCCACTTCTGACCCCGTATTCATGAATCTCACACATGAACCCCAATACAGATCAGTGAACAAATTCCAAACAATAACCCACCACCCATCACATCCATGAAAGTTAACCCTTGATTTTCACCCTCAGCTCCAAGCAAGATTCACTAAAATAGAGGCCTGTGAGTCTGGATGGATGAAAGAGGTGTGTGTGGAACCTGTGCTGGGGGCTCCCCACCTTTGGAATTGCTCTATTCACAGTTCTCCATATGTATGATTGAACCCCTAATATTTTCTGTCAAAAACGTTGAAGCTACCAAGGGCCAGCCGTGCATGCTATGTAGTGGAGGACTTTGCAAGAGCAGCAGTGTTGCCTGCAAATTGCATGATGTTACAGCTATCAATATTCCCTAGAGCCAGAATGTCTTTCATGAGGGGAGCAGCTTCCCATTCAGGACATGGTGTCTCAGCCGTGGGTCTGATTTTGGTGATGTGAGAGCTGAAAACCTTGGCAGCATTAGGGAAAATGCAAGCCAGATCGAAGGTGTGTGTTTCTTTTCTGGGATATGGTAATAATCCACGTGGCTGATGGTCAAAGCCATATAGGTCCTCCCCAACCCTGCTGAATGTGGATCCTGCTCCTGTGATGTACTGTAGCTATATCCCTGGAAAAGCACGGTTCTGGAAAGAATGCCAAATGGCAGCTTTTTGAGCCCAGCAATACCCTTGGGAATATGCAGCTGAGAATGGTTCACATGAAGACTACACCTCACCGTCATCCTAAACACCAATGTTCACACCTCACCCTAAACTTCACCCATAGCTAATTGATGACAAAGATCTAAACAGAACCCTGACACTAAACCTATCCCCAAAAGCTAACTGCAAGTAACATATAACTTCATGCAATACTAAGACAAAGCCTTACCATACTGAATTACATTAGTCACTTGATCTTAACTGGTAACTGAAAGACTCAACTCATCCCTCACACAAACCTCTACCCTAGCTCTAATCTGAACATAAGTCCACAGTAAATATAGCCACCTACCAAATATTAATTAAAAATGTGACAATCGTTCAACACACACAATTATACTATGACCCACAGATGACCTGTTTAATTTCCAACTCATGTTGCAATTTGGTCTCACTGGCAATATCATGTATTAGTTAAATTGGAGAGAGAGTATTCCCATTAATGGATACCCCTCATTCTAAAACTGTGCCTAACTCAATTCCTAACCCTAACTCTTACCCTATCCCTAATACTAATCCTCAACATGTCAATTTTAACCCTAATGCTAACACACACACAACAAAATCTCTAACCCTTAGCCCCAAACTTCACCATAACAATAAAACTACCATGAATGTTAACTTTTAAATTAACTTTAAAGCTTGACCGCACTCTGTCACATAACACTAAAACTGTAGTACTGGACCACAAGACTGAAATCTAAGCCCCGAGCCTGGAACCTGATTTTTGACCAAGAGGTCTTGGAAGTAATCCCAAAACCTAGTAACCATTCCCAATGAAACACATCATTTCTAAACATCTAAGTACGAATCTAACATATGGTACCAAATAATTCATACCAGAGTAAGCCCAAAGCATTCATGCAACACTCATCAGAACCCTGAAGCAAACACTTGATTTTCATTATGATCTCTGAGGAGGATCCACTGGAATAGTGTGGCCTGTGAAGACTGGATGGATGAAGGATGTGTTGGTGGAACCTGTGCTCGGGGATTCCACGTTTGGACGTGCTGTGGCAGAGCTCTTCATAAATATGAATGAAACCTTGAAGTATGCTGCCTAAGATGGTGAAACTTCCTAGGGATGGACAGTGCATGAAATCAAGCAGACAACTTTGTAAGAGAAGCCATATTGCCTACAGATTCCATAATGTCAGAGTGGCAATAGTTGCCTACAGACAGAATGTGATTCATGAAGGGAGAAGCTTCCCCCTTCAGGGCTAGTGACTCAATTGATGGTATGATTTCTGTGAGGTTGGAGCTGACCACCTTGGCAATGTTATGAAAATGGAACCCAGATCCATGTTATGTGTTTCCTTTCTGGGATATGGTTATACCCCAAGTGGCTGATAGAGAAATCCATTCAGTTTCTTTGCAACCCTGTTGAACGTGGGTCTCCCTCATGTGGAGTACTGTAGTCACATTCCTAGAAAACCTGTGATTGGCTTTGGGAAGAATGCCACATAGTGGCCCTCTGATCACAGCAATAACCTTGGGAAAATTGGTATGGGAATGGTTGACCTGAAGAGTACTCTACAACCTCACCCTAAACATCACTGTTCAACCCGCACCCTAAGCCTCATACACAGCTCATTGATGATGCAGATCTCAATAGAACTCTGACACAAACACATACCCTTAAGATAACCCCATGTAAAGCCATAATTTGATGCTACACCTAACCCAAAACCATGCTCTAATACCTAACTTCACCCTCATTTGATCTTCGCTGTTTACTGAATAAATTCTAAAACCATCCCTCACATAAACCACTACCCCAACTATGACCAAATCAGGAATTCACACAAAATGAAACTACTTATCAAACACCAATTCAAGATATAATCTTAACCTATCCCACATGAAAACACGAACCATGAACCACATGTGACACTTTTTGTTTCCTATGGCTAAGAGGATCCACTTTGTAATTTCATCTCACTGGCAATATCATGCATATAATACCTTACAGAGTGTATTCCCCATTAAAACTGGTTCCCCTCATTCTAAAACTGTGCCTAACTCAGTATGTAATCCTACCTCTTACCCTATTCCTGACACCAGCCCTCACCAATGTGTCACTTTAACCAGAACCGTAAAACACACACAAAATTATCACTCACCCTCATCATAAACCTTGGCCCTAATCATAATCATTACAATCAAAACTATGGTGAATATCAACATTAACCCTCAACTTTAATGATTGCTTTCACCTTGTCACTGGAAACCTATATGAGAAACACTGAAGGCACAAGAATTAACCCTAAGCCCCAAGCTGAAACCTTCCACAACCTGAAGCCCTGGAGCAAAATGCAAATCTTGAAAAGTACAGCCACCAATCTGACCCATATTAGTGAATCTCACATATGAACCCCAATATAAATGTGTGGCCAAATCCCAAAGAATAACCCACTACCCATCACAACTGTGAAAGTTAACCCTATTCATCCTGAAATCTGAGCAAGATCTACTAGAATAGAGGCCTGTAAGGCTGGCTGTATGAAAGGTGTGCTTGGAAAAACTGCTAGGTGATCCCACCTTTGGATTTGCCCTGTTCAGAAGTTCTCCATACGTATGATTGAACCCATAATGTTTGCTGATCAAAAATGATCAAAGATGATGAAGCTTCCTAAGGCTGGCAGTGCATTTTATGTAGGGAGGACTTTGCCAATACAGCAGTATCGCCTGTAGATTCCATGATGTCACAATGGTGACTGTTTCCTAGAGGCAGAATGTCTTTCATGAGGGTAGTATCTTTCACATCAGGGTATGCCATCTCAGTCATGGGTCTGATTTTGGTGAGGTGAGAGCCCTCCACCTTGGCAGCACTAGGGAAAATGCAAGCCAGATAGAAGGTGTGTGTTTCTTTTCTGGGATATGGTAATAATCCACGTGGCTGATAGATAAAGTCATTCAGGTCCTTCCCAACCCTGTCGAATGTGGGTTCTGCTTCAGTGTTATACTGTAGCCATATCATAGAAAAGCACGGGCACTGGGAAGAATGCCAAATGTCAGCTTTCTGAGCCCAGGAATACCCTTGTGTTTATGGGAATGGGAATTGACATGAAGACTACACCTCACCTCAACCTAAACACCAATTTTCACACCTCACCCTTGGCCTTACCTGCACCACATTGATGACATAGGTCTTAACAGAACCCTTACACTAATCCTATCAATGAACTCTAACTCCAAGCAACACATAACTTCATGCTACCCTAAGAAAAATCCTTACCCCAATCACTTACATTGCAGTCATTTCATCTTCACTGTTAACTTAAAGATTCAACCCATCCCTCACATACACCTCTATCCTAGCTCTAACCTAAAAAGAAGTCCACAATAAATATAGTCATGTACCAAACACTGAATCAAGATAGAACAATCACTCAGCACACACGATCATACTAACTGAGACTCACAGGTGAAGTTTAATTTCCAGTGGTTTAGAGACATCCAGATTGCAATTTCATCTCAATGGCAATGTCAAGTACAAGCTAAACTGGAGAGATTATTCCCAACTCTGCCTAACTTAATCCCTATTTCTTATGCTATCCAGACACCAACCCTCACCCACATGATACTTTAACCCTAACCCTAACAGACACACAACAACATCCCAAAACCTTACCCTAAACCTCAGCCCTAACCATCAGTCCAATAATCAAAACTACCATGAATTTAAACCTTAACTTTAACACTTGCCTTCACTCTCTCAAATAATCCTAAACCTGAAACACTGAACCAGCAAGACTGAACCCTAAGGCCTGAACCTGGAACCTGATTCCGCACCATGAAGTACTGGGAGGAAACCCAAAATTTATTAACAGCTGCCAGTGAGTCACAGCATGTCTGAACACCTAAGCGTGAATCTCACACATGGTCCCCAACATAAATACCTGAGCAAACCAATCAGAACCCTGAAAGTTATCACTTGATTTTCATTATTATCCTAAGCACGACCCACTGGCATAGAGGCCTGTCAGTCTGCATGGATGAAGTAAGTGTGAGTGGAATATTTGCTAGGGGCTCCAACTTTTGGATGTGCTGTGCAGGGCTCTCCATATATATGACTGAACCCCTGATGTTTGCTGTCTAAGATGATGCAGCTTCCTAGGAATGGGCAGTGAACGTCCTCAAGTGGAGGTCTTTGCAAAAGCAGCAGTGTTGTCTGTAGAGTCCATGATGTCAGAGTGGTGAAAGTTTCCGAGAGAAACAATGTGCTTCATGAAGGAGGAGCTTCCCCCTTCAAGGCCTTGTGCTCAGGTGAGGGTGTGATTTCTGTGATGTGGGAGCAGACCAACTTGGCTTCATAGGGAAAACTGAACCCAGATCCAAATTGTGAGTTTCCATTCTGAAATATGGTTATACCCCATGTAGCTGATAGAGAAAACCATCCAAATCCTTCACAACCCTTTTAATGTGGGTTCTCTCCATGTGCTGTACTTTACCCACATTCCTAGAAAATCTGTGGCTCTGGGAAGAATGCCACATGGCAGCCCTCTGAGCCCAGTGATATCCATGGGAAAATTGGTATGGGAATGGTTGACCTTGTAGAGTACTCCTCAACCTCACACTAAACATCACTGTTCAACCCTCACCCTAAGCCTCACACACACCTCTTTAATGACACAGACCTCAATGAAACCCTGACACTAACACTGACTCTTAAACTAACCCCAAGCAAAGCCATAATTTGATGCTACACCTAACCTAAAACTTTGCTCTAATACCTAACTTTGCCTTCATTTGATCTTCAAAGTTTACTGAATAAATACTTGAACCATCCCTCACATAAACCACTATTCCAGCTCTAATCAAAACAAGAGTACACAAAATGCAATAACTTATCAAACACTAATTCAAGATCTAATCTTAACCCATTCCGCATGAATACACTAACTGTGACCCATAGGTGTTCCTCTTAGTTTCCTACAGTCATGAGGTATTCACGTTGTAATTTCATCTCACTGACAATATCATACATAAGATATGTTGGAGAGGATAATACCCATTAAAACTGCCTCCCCTCTTTCTAAAACTGTACTTACCCCTTCCCTGACACCAGCCCTCATCCCCCTGTCACTTTAACCATAACACTGACACACATAAAATAATCCCTCACCCTTACCCTAAACTTTGGCCCTATCTCTCATCATTACAATGAAAACTGCAGTGAATATTAACATTAGCACTAAACTTTAACCCTGCTTGCACCCTGTCACTGTAAACCTAAACCCACAAATCCCAAAACCTTACCCTACCACTGTAAACACTGAACCCACAATACCAAACCCTATGCCCTGAGCCTGAAACCTGATCCCACACCATGAAGCCCAGGAGTGAATTGTAAATCTTAAAAGCTACTGCAATGGAGCCAAACCCCATATCTGACCCCCTATTTGTGAATCATATTCATGAACCTGAATATAAAACCATGACCAAATCCCAAACAATTACCCACCATGCATCACAACTGTGAAAATTATCTTTTGATTTTCATCCTGAATTCTGAGCATAGTCCACTAGAATAGAGGCCTGTGATACTGGATGGATGAAAGAGGTGAGGATGGAACTTGTGCTGTGAGCTCCCACATTTGGATTTGCCCTGTTCAGAGTTCTCCATATATGTGATTGAAGCCCCAGTGTTTGCTGTCAAAGATGATGAAGCTTCCTATGGACATCAGTGCACACTGTGTAGTGGAGGACTTTGCAAGTGCAGCAGAGTTTCCTGGAGATTCTATGATGTCACAGTGCTGGCTGTTTCCTAGAGACAGAATGTCTTTCATAAAGGGAGCAGCTTCCCCATTCAGAATGTGGCATCTCAGCTGTGGGTGTGTTTTTGGTGAGGTGAGAGCTGACCATCTTGGCAGAATTAGGGAAAATGCAAGCCAGATTGAAGGTGTGTGTTTCTTTTCTGGGACATGGTAGTAATACACGTGGCTGTTAGGCAGTCATTCAGGTCCTCCCCAACCCTGTTAAATGTGCATCCTGCTCCTGCATATTTCTAGAAAAGTGAGGGTTCTAGGAAGACTTCCAGGTGGTAGCTTTGGGAGCCCAGGAATTACCTTGGAAATACGGGGATGGGAATGTTTCACATGAATATCACACCACACCCTTAACCTAAACACAAACGTTTGCATCTCACCATAACCTCACATACACTTCATGGATGACATAGATCTAAGTGGAACCCAGACACTAATCCTATCCTTTAAAGCTAATTCCAAGCAAGAATAATGTAATGCTACTTGAAGACAAAGCCTTACCCTAATCACTCACATCACATTCATTTGGTCTTTACTGTTACCTGAAAAATACAACCCATCCTCACATAAACCTCTAACCTAACTCCAACCCAAATATAAGTTCCACTAAATATAGCCACACACCCAACACTAATTCAAGATGTGACAATCACCCTGCACACATGATCATACTAACTGTGACCCACAGGTGACCTGTTTAATTTCCAACGTTTCCAAGAAATCCATGTTGCAATTTCATCTAACTGGCAAAATCATTTTCCCATTAATAGATACCCCTCACTCTAAAACTGTGCCTAACTCAGTCCCTAACCCTAGGTCTTACCTTATCCTGAACACCAATCATCACCCACATGTCACTTTAACCCTAACACTAACACACACACAACACAATCCCAAACCCACAACCTGAACTTTAGCCCTAACACTCAGACTAACAATCAAATCTGCCATGAATATTAAACTTAAATGTTAACATTAACACTTTCCTCCACTCTCTCACATAACCCTAAACCTGAAACACTGAACTCACAAAACTGAAACCTAAGCCTTGAGCCTGGAACCTGATTCTGCACCATGAAGTCTTGGAGGGAATCCCAAAACCTAATAACCACTCTCACTGAACACCATTTCTGAACATCTAAGCATGAATCTCACATATGGTACAGAACATATATACCAGAGCAAATCCAAAATATTCACGCAATACCCATCAGAACCCTGAAAGCTAACATTTGATTTTCATTATGATCTGTGGGAAGGACTCAAAGGAATAGAGACCTGTGAGGCTGCATGGATGAAGAATATGTCAGTGGAACTTGTGCTCAGGGCTCCCACCTTTGGAGGGGCTGTAGCAGAGCTCTCCAGGTATATGAATGAACTCCTAAAGTATGCTAAAATAAAGAAGCTTCCTAGGGATAGGCAGTGCATGAAATCAAGTGGAGGACTTTGCAAGAGTAGCAGTGTTGCATGCAGATTCCATGATGTCAGATTGGTGAGAGTTTCCTAGAGTCAGAATGTGCTTCAGGGCCTCATGATTCAGGTGTGGGAGTCATTTCTGTTAGGTTGGAGCTGAGCACCTTGGCATTGTTAGGGGAAATGGAACCCAGATCCACGTTCTGTGTTTCCTTTCTGCAATATGATTATACCCTATGTGGCTGATAGAGGAATCTATTCAGGATCTTCGCAACCATGTTGAATGTTGGTCCTTCTCATGTGCTGTACTGTAGCCACACTCCTAGAAAAGCTGGGCTGTAGGCAGAACGCCACATGGTGGCCCTCTGAGCCCAGCAATAACCTTGGGAATATTGGTTATTTCCCTTCATGAGAATGGTTGACCTGAAGAGTACTCCACAACCTCACCCTAAATATCACTGTTCAACCGTCACCTTAAGCCTCATACACAGTGCATTGATGACACAGATCTCAATAGAACCCTGATACAAACACTGACCCTTAAGCTAATTCCAAGTAAAGCCATAATTTCATGCTATACCTCAACCCAAACCTTGCTATAATACCTAACTTTACCTTCATTTGATTTTCATTATTTACTGAATAAATACTCAAACCATCTTTCACATAAACGACTATCCCAGCCCTAATCAAAACAGGAGTCCACACAAAATGCAACCTATCAAACACTAATTGAAGATGAAATCTTAACCCATCCCATATGAACACACTAAATGTGACCCACAGGTGACTCTTTTAGTTTCCTATGGCTAAGAAGGTCCCACTTTGTAATTTAATCTCACTGACAATATCATGCATAAGATATCTTGGAGAGGATATTCCCCATTAGAACTAGTTCCCCTCATTCTAAAACTGTGCCTTACTCAATATGTAATCCTACCTCTTATCCTATCTATGACACTAGCCTTCACACTCATGTCACTTTAACAGTAACCCTAACACACACACACAAAATACTCCCTCACCTTTATACTAAATCCTGACCCTTAGCCTCATCATTACAATCAAACTATGGTGAATAATAATGTTATTAAACTCTCAGTTTTAATGCTTACCTGCACCCTGTCACTGTAAACCTTCATGACAAACTGAACCCACAAAACAGAACCCTAGGCCACAGAAGAAACTTCATTCCACACCATGAAGCCCTGGAGTGAAATCCAAATCTTAAAAACTACTGCCACCAAACCAAACCCCATGTCTGACCCCCCATACATGAATCTCCCACATGAATCCCAGTATAAAACAATGACCAAATCTCTAGCAATAACTCACCACCCATCAAATCCCTGAAAGTTAACCTTGGTTTTCATCCTGATCTCTGAACCAGACCCACTGGCATAGAGGCCTGTGAGGCTGGATGGATGAAGGAGGTGTGGGTGGAACTTGTTCTGAGGGCTCTAATCTTTGGACTTGCCCTGTCCATTGTTCTCCATATATATGATTCAACTCCTAATGCTTGCTGCCAAAGACAATGAAGCTTCCTAGTTCAGGCAGCACATGCTATGTATTGGAGGACTTTGCAAGAGCAGTACTGCCTGCAGATTCCATGATGTTACAGTGGTGACAGTTTCCTAGAAATAGAATGTTCTTCATTAGGGGAGTAGCCTCCCCATTCAGGGCATTGCATTTTAGCTGTGGCTCTGATTACAGTGAGGTGAGACCTGACCACTTTGGCAGCATTAGGGAATATGTAAGCCAGATCCAAGGTGTGTCTTTCTTTTCTATGACATGGTAATAATCCATGTAGCTGATAGTTGAAGCCATTCAGATCCTCCCCAACCCTTCTGAATGTTGGTCCTGCTCCTCTGCTGTACCTTAGCCATATTCATAGAAAAGCATGGGCTCTGGGAAGAATGCCTAATGGCAGCTTTCAGAGTCCAGGAATACCTGGGAATATGGGGATACAAATGGTTGATCAAAACACTACACCTCACCCTCACCTAAAACACCAACATTCACACCTCACCACAGGCCTCACCTACACCTTATTGATGACATAGGTCTAAATGGAACCCTGATGCTAACCCAATCTAACTCCAAGCAATACATAATTTCACATACCCTAAGACAAAGCCTTAATCTAATCACTTACATCGCAGTCATTTTATCTTCATGGTTAACTTAAAGACTCAACCGATCCCTCACATAAACTTCTGTCCCTGTTCTAACTTGAAGTCCACACTAAATATAAACATGTACCAAACACTAATTCAAGATGGAAGAATCACCCAGCACATAATATCATACCAACCGTGACCCACAGGTGACCTGTTTATAATTTCCAATGGTTCTGAGTAATCCACACTGCAATTTGGTCTCACTGGCAATATTATGTATAAGTTAAATTGGAGAGAGAGTAGTCCCTATTAATGGATACCCCTCATTCTAAAACTGTACCTAAAACCACCCCTAATCCTAAGTCTTATGCTATCCTAGATACCAACTCTCACTGACATGTCACTTTAATCCTAACCCTAACACACACAAAAAAAATATCCCAAGACCTTACCCTAAACCTTAGCCCTAATGTTCAGTCCAACAATTAAAACTACCATGAATATTAACTTTAAACATTAATTTTAACACTTTTCTGCACTCTGTCACATAACCCTAAACCTGAAACACTGAACTAACAAGATTGATCCCTAAGCCCTGGGCCTGGAACCTGATTCTGCACTATGAAGTCCTGGAGGGAAACCCAAAACATAGTAACCACTGCCAATGAACCACAGCATGTCTGTACACCTAAGTGTGAAACTCACATGTGGCCCCAACATAAATACCTGAGCAAATCCAAAATATTAATGCAACACCCATCAGAACCCTAAAAACTAACACTTGATTTTCATTATGATCCCTGAGCAGGACCCATTAAAATAGAGGCTTTTGAGGCTGGATGAAGGACATGTCAGTGGAACTTGTTCTCGGGGATCCCACGTTGGACATGCTGTGGCAGAGATCTCCATATACATGAACAAACCCTTAAAGTAGGCTGTCTAAGATGATGAAGCTTCTTAGGGATAGACAGTGCAAGAAATCAAGTGGAGTACTTTGCAAGAGCAGCATTTTTGCCTGCAGATTCCATGACGTCAGAGTGATGACAGTTTCCTAGAGATAGTATGTGCTTCATGAAGGGAGGAGCTTCCCCCTTCAGGGCTGGTGCCCCAGCTTGTGTAGGATTTCTGTGAGGTGGAAGCTGACAACCTTGGCAATGTTATTAAAATGGAAGCCAGATCCAAGTTGTGTGCTTCCTTTCTGGGATATGGTTATACACCATGTGGCTGATAGAGAAATCCAATCAGGTTCTTCGCAACCCTGTTGAATGTGGGTCCTCTTCATGTGCTATAGTGTAGCCACATTCCTAGAAAAACTGTGGCTCTGGGAAAAATGCCTCATGGTAGCCCTCTGAGCCCAGAAATAACCTTGTGAACATTGGTATGGGAATGATTGACCTGAAGAGTACTCCTCAATCTCACCCTAAACATCACTGTTCAACCCTTATCCAAAGCCTCACACACACCTTATTGATGACCCTTAATGGAACCCTTAAGCCAACACTGACCCCTAAGATAACCCCAAGAAAAGCCACAATTTGATGCTACACCTAACCCAAAACCATGCTCTAATACCTAATGTCACCCTCATTTGATCTTCACTGTTTACTGAATAAATACTCAAGCCATCCCTCACATAAACCATTATCCCACCTCTAAATGAAACAGGAGTCCACACAAAATGGAGCAACTTATTTAACACTAGTTCAAGATGTAATCTTAACCCATATCACATAAACACACTACCACCCACAGGTGACTGTTTTAGTTTCCTATGCTCAGAGGATTCCAGGTTACAAATTCAACTCACTGACAATATCATGTATAAGATACCTTGGAGAGGATGTTCCTCATTAAAACTGGTTCCCCTCATTCTAACACTGTGCCTAACTCAATATATAATCCTACCTCTTACCCTATCCCTGACATCCCTCACCTACATGTCACTTTAACCAGAACCTCAAAACACACAAAAAATAATCCTTCACCCTTATCCTAAACCTTGGCTCTATACCTCATCATTACAATAAAAACTATGGTAAATATTAACATTAACCCTAAACTTTAAAGCTTGTCTGCACCCTGTCACCATAAACCTAAATGAGAAACACTGAACCCAGAAGACTGAAACCTAAGCCATGAGCCTGAAACCAGATTCTGCACCATGAAGCCTGTAGTGAAACTCAAATCTTCAAAATTACTGCCACTTACCCAAACCCCATGTCTGACCCCCTATTTGTGAATCTCACACATGAATCAGAATATAAATCCATGAAGAAATTTCAGATAACCCACCACCCATCATATCCCTGAAAGTTAACCCTTGATTTTCATCCTGGGCTCTGAGCGAGATCTACTTGAGTGGAGACCTGTGAGGCTGGATGGTTGAAAGAGTGTGGGTGGAACTTCTGCTCCCATCTTTGGACTTGCCCTATTCAGAGTTCTTCCTATATATGACTGAGCCCCTAATGTTTTCTATAAAAGATGATGAAGCTTCCCAGCGCACCCAATGTAGTGGAGGAATTTTTAAGAGCACCAGTGTTGCCTGCAGATTCCATGACATCACAGTGGTGTCTGTTTCCTACTGACAGAACGTCCTTCATGAGTACAGCAGCTTACCCATTCAGGGCATGCTGTCTCAGCCATGGGTGTGATTTCAGTGAGGTGAGAGCTGACCACCTTGGCAGCATTAGGGAAAATGCAACCTACATCCAAGGTGTGTGTTTACTTTCTGAAACATGGTAACAATGCACATTGCTGAAAGACAAAATCATACAGATCCTCCCCAATCCAAGTGAATGTGGGTCCTGCTCCTTTGCTGTACTGTAGCCATATTCCTAGAAAATCATAGGATATGAAAAGAATGCCTAATGGCAACTTTCTGAGCCAAGGAATACCCTTGGGAATACAGGAATGGGAATGGTTGACTTGATGACTACAATTCACACTTACCCTAAACACCAATATTCATACCTCACCCTAAGCCTTACCTACACCTCATTGATGATGTAGATCAAAATGGAACCCTGACACTAACACCATCTCTGAAAGCTAACTCCAAGCAAGACATAATTTTCTGCTACCCTAACATAAAGCCTTACCCGAAATACACACATCTCAGTCATTTGATCTTAACTGTTAACTGAAAGACTCAACCCATCTGTCAGGTAAACAGCTATCCTAGCTCTAACCTAAACAGAAGTCCACACTAAATATAACCACCTACTGAACATCAATTCAAGATGTAGCCAGCACCCAGCACACATGATCATATTAACCATAACCCACAGGTGACCTGCTTAGTTTCCTAATTTTCTGAGTAATCCACACTGCAATTTGGTCTCACTGGCAATATCATGTATAAGCTAAATTAAAGAGAGAGTATTCCCCATTAATGGATACCCCTCATTCTAAAACTGTGCCTAACTAAATCCCTAATCCTAATTATTACCCCATCCTGGGCACCCACCCTCACCCACATGTCTCCTTAACCCTAACCCTAACATACACACACAACAAAATCTGAAAACCTTACCTTAAATATTATCTCTAACCCTCAGCCTACCAATCAAAACTACCATGAATATTAAATTTGAACGTTAACTTTAACACTTCACTGCACTCTGTCATATAACCTGAAACCTGAAACCCTGAACACACTAGACTGAACCCTAAGCCCCACGCCTGGAACATGATTCCACACCATGAAGTCCTGGAGGGGATATCAAAACCTAATAACTGCTGCCAACAAACCATACCATGTCTGAACACCAAAGCGTGAACCACACATGTGGTCCCCAGTATACATACCTGAGCAATTCCAAAATATTAATGCAACACCTATAAGAACCCTGAGAGCTAACATTTGATTTTCATTATGACCCACTGAAATAGAGGCCTGTGAGGCTCAATGGATGAAGGAGGTGTGGGTAGAGATTTGAATGGGGGCTCCCCCTTTAGACATTCTGTGGCAGAGTTCTCCATACATATGACTGAACCCCTACCATTTGCTGTATAAGATGATGCATCTTCCTAGGGGTGGGCAGTGTACCTCCTTGAGTGAAGGTCTTTGCAAGAGCAGCAGAATTGCCTGCAGATTCAACGATGTCAGAATGGCAATAATTCCTAAAGACAGAATGTGCTTCATGAAGCAAGGAGCTTCCCCCTTCAGGGCCTGATGCCTCATGTGTGGGTGTCATTTCTGTGAGGTGAGAGCTGACCACCTTGGCATTGTTATGGAAAATGGAACCCAGGCCCAAGTTGTGTGTTTTCTTTCTGGGATATTGTTATACCCTACATGACTGATAGAGAAATCCATTCAGGTCCTTTGCAACCCTGCTGAATGTGGGTCCTCCCCATGTGCTGTACTGTAGCCACATTCCTTAAAAAGCTGCAATTCTGGGAAGAAGGCCATATATCATCCCTCTGAGCCCAGCAATAATCTTGCAAATATTGGTATGGGAATGGTTGATCTGAAGAGTGCTTCTCAAGCTCACTCTAAACATCAGTGTTCAACCCTCAGCCAAAGCTTCACACACACCTCATTCATGACAGATTTCAAGGGAACCCTGGCACTAACACTGTTTCCTTAAATTAACCCCAAGCAGACCCATAATTTCACGCTACACCTAAACAAAAGTCTTGCTCTAACCATAACTTTGACCTCATTTGATCTTTACTGTTAACTGAATAAAGAGTCAAACCATCCCTCACAAAAAACACTCTCCCAGCTATCACCAAAACAGGTGTCCATAGAAAATGGAACAACTTTTCAAACACTAATTCAACATCAAATTGTAACCCAGCCCACATGAGCACCCTAACCGTAAATAACTGGTGACCCTTTTACTCTCCTATGGCTAAGAGGATTCCATGTTGTAATTTCATTTCACTGACAATATCATGCATGAGGTACCTTGGAGAGAGTATTCCCCATTAAAACTCATCCTCTCATTCTATTACTGTGCCTAACTCAATATGTAATCCTAAATCTTACCCTAACCCTGACACCAACCATCACCCACATACCACTTCAACCCTAACCCTGACACACACACAAAATAAGCCCTCACTCTTATCCTAGTCCTTGGCCCTAATCCTCATCATTATAATCAAAACTACCATGAATATTAATGTTAACCCTAAACTTTGATGCTTGCCAGCACCCTGTCACCATATACGTAAATGAGAAACACTGAACCCACAAAACTTAATCCTAAACCCCAAGCCTGAAATCAGATTATGCACCATGAATCCCTGGAGTGAAACCCAAATCTTAATAAACACTGCCACCAAACCAAATGCCATGTCTGACACCCTATTCATGTGAATCTTACACATGAACCCCAATATAAATCCGTGACCAGATCCAAACATTAATCCAATACCCATCACATTCCTGAAAGTTAACCCTAGATTTTCATCCTGAACACTCAGCAGGAACCACTGCAATAGAGTCCTGTGAGGCTGGATGGATGAAAGAGGTGTGGATGGAACTTGTGCTGGGGACTCCTACCATTGGTTTTGCCATGTTAAGAGATCTCCATATAAATGACTGAATCCCTAATGTTTGCTGTCAAAGAAGATGAGGCTTCCTAGGGCCTGCAGTGCATGCTAGGTAGTGGAGGACTTTGCAAGAGCACCAGTTTGCCTACAGATTCCATGATGTCACAGTGGCAGCTTTTTCCTAGAAACAGAATGTCCTTCATAAGCAGAGCAGCTTGCCCATTCAGGGCATGGCATCTCAACCATGAGTGTGATTTTGGTTGAAGTGAGAGATTACCACCTTGGAAGCATTAGGGAAAATGCAACCTCGATCCACAGTGTATGTTTCTTTTCTGGGACATTGTAATAATCCACATGGCTGATAGACAAAGCCATTCAACTCCTACTCAACCCTGTTGAATGTGGGTCCTGCTCCTGTGCTGTACTGTAGCCATATTCCTAGAAAAGCATGGGCTCTGGGGAGAATGCCAAATGTCAACTCTCTGAGCCCAGGAATACCCATGGGAATACAGAGATGGGAATATTTGAGCTGAAAAATATACCACACCCTCAGCTTAAACCACGACGTTCACACCTCAGCCTAAGACTCATCCACACCTCTTTGATGACATAGATCTAAACAGAACCCAGACAGTAACCCTATCCCTGAAAGCTAAGAAGAAAAACTTCAAGCAAGACATAATTTCATGCTATCCTATAACACAGCCTTTCCCTAATCACTCATCTCACAGTTATTTGATCTTATCTGTTAACTGAAAAACTCAACCGATCTCTCACATAAACCTCCAACATAGCTCTAACCTCAACAGAAGTCACATGAAATATTACCAACTATCAAACACTACTTCAAGGTGTAAACATCACCCAACACACATAATCATACTTAACCCACAGGTGACCTGTTTAGTTTCTTATGGTTCCGAGAAATCCACGTTGCAACTTGGTCTCACTGGCAATATTGCACATAACTGAACTTAGAGAGAGCATATTCCCCATTAAAGGATGCCTCTCATTCTAAAATTGTGCCTAACTGAATCCAGAATCCTAGCCTTCACCCTATCTGGGACACCAAACCTCACCCACATGTCACTTTAACCCATACCCAGCACACAAAACAAAATCCCTATACCTTAGCCCTGATGCTCATCCTACCAATCAAAATACCATGAATATTAACTTTAAACATTATCTTGAACACTTGCGTGCACTCTGTCACCATAGCACTGAACCTGAAACACTGAACCACACTGAACCCACAAAACTGAACCATAGGCCCTGAGACAGAAACCTGATTCTGCATCAAGAAGTCCTGGAGGGAAACCCAAACCCTAATAACTGCTGCCACCAACCCACACCATGTCTGATCACCAAAGTGTGAACTACACACATGGTCCCCAACATAAATACCTGAGCAAATCCAAAATATTAATGCAACACCCATCAGAACCTTGGAAGCTAACACTTGATTTTCATTATGATCCCTGATCAGGACCCACTAGAATAGAGGCCTGTGAGACTGGATGGATGAAGGAGTTTTGGGTGGAACATGTGCTGGGGTATCCCACCTTCAGACATGTTGTGGCAAAGCTCTCAACATATATGACTGAATCCCTAATGTCTGCTGTCTAAGATGATGCAGCTTCCTAGGGATGGGCAGTGTATGCTCTCAAGTGGAGGACTTTGCAAGAGCAGCAGGGTGCCTGCAGTTTCCAGGATGTCACAGTGGTGACTGTTTCCTAGAGACAGAATGTCCTTCATAAGGGGAGAAGCTCCCCTCTTCAGGGCATGAAATCTCAGCCATGGGTGTGATTTTGGTGAGGTAATAGCTGACCACCTTGGTGGCCTTGTGGAAAATGCAACCCAGATCCAAGGTGTGTGTCTGCCTTCTGCGATATGGTAATAACCCACCAGGTTGATAGAAAAAGACAATCACATCTTTCCAAACCCTTTTGAATATAGGTCCTCCTAATATTCTATACTGTAGCCATATTCCTAGAAAAGAAGAGACTCTGGGAATATTGCTAAATGGAAGCTCTCAGAACCCAGGGATACCCTTGGGAATAAAGGGATGTCAATAGCTGACCTGAAGACTACACCTTAACCTCACCCTAAATATCAATGTTCAAACTTCACCCTAACCCTCACCCACACTTCACTGATGACATAGACCTAAATGAAACCTGACATGAACCTTTTCCCCAAAAACTAACTCCTAACAATATATAATTTCATGCTACATTTAGGGTAAATCAAAGCCTTACCCTAACCACTCACTTCGCATTTGATCTTAACTGTTATTTGAAAGACACAACCCATCCCTCAAATAAATCTATATCCAAGTTCTACCCTAAACAGAAGTCCACACTAAATGGAATCACTTATCAAACACAAATTCAAGATGAAGCTCTAACCCAGCACCCATGATTACCTTAAATGTGGCCTGAAGGTGTCCCGTTTTTTTTCCTATGGCTCAGGGAATTCCACGTTGTAATTTCATCTCACTGACAATATAATTCATAAGTTACCGTAGAGAGAGTTTTCCCAATTAAAAATGATTTCTCTCATTCTAAAACTATGCCTAACTCTAACCCTAGTGCTATCTTTTACCCTTTCCCAGTCAGCAATCATGACACACATGTCATTTTAACTGTAATCTTAATACACACAAAGAACACATCCCTAATCAATATGCTTCAATTCTAAAGCCCTACTCTCACACAGGCCAATCTCCTGGTGTCTTAGGCATTGAGAAAGTCTATGATATCCTCTTCACACCCCAGTTGCATTTGGTGAAGGTCTAGTGAAGCACCATTCTTTTAGTCCCTTAAATCTGTCCTTTGGGTGCATGCGTATCTTGGTAGAACCACCTTGATGCACACATGATTTCCATGAGAGATTCTACAAAAAACAGAAGGGAAATATTTCCCACTGAATCTGTTTTCTTAGTGTACTGGACTCAAATTTGAATGAACAGAGTATTTTTTTTGGTACAGGTTTTGTGTATCGTTTTTTGTCTGGCTTCAACATCCTTCTATTGCTCGCAGTTGCCAGTACCTGCTCTGCTACCTAAGGGAGTCCTTCCTCAGATTGTTGATCAGGCATTTGTAAACTTCAAACTTTGGCTTTGGCAAGACAGAACACCACAGGTCATTTACTGTTGTGAACACAGCAGAAAACTTTGTTCCTTGTACTGAAAGCAGCACTCTGGGTTCTTGAGACTATTGTCAAAAAGCTATTTCACTGGAATATAAGTTGGGAGCTGTGCTTTCATTCCATATCGATGAATACTTTCTTTTCCTGAAGACAGCTTTAAAAGGTGTTTTGCACACCAGCAACATATCCTTGTGTCTTTTGTGAATTATAGGATTTAACTTTTAACAAACTGTGTTCTCGGGGTTGTCCACCAAAGAAATTCATTCTCCATGCCAAAAAGGTGGTCTTCTCCATCAGACGTTCTTATCTGGGTTACTGGTGGGACATTACTTGCAGTTTTGCCAAGACACCTCCTCTTTTCAAAGTCTGTTGTGCTGGAGGTGAATCAAGCCAAATGTAAAGAAGGGAACAATTAAGCAAAAATGGATCTACATGTCCCTACACCAAACCATGAACCTCAGCCTACACTCTAAACATATCACTAACCAGAAGCCTTATCTCCAGAAATAACTCAAACCATTAATGTCAACCATAAATCTTAATCTGCATACACAACCTGGCAGCAAACCCTTGAACCTTCAAATATCAGCACTAAACCCTGAACAAGAACCTGATCCTGACTCTTAAGCTCTGAACATGAACCTAAAGTTCAACTACTACTCTGAACACAAAGCCCAGGTCTTACATGTAAGCCTGAAATAGACTCTAAAAATTGAATCCAGTGATTAACATTCACCCTTCCAGAACTCTGACAGATAAGCCTTGCCTCTCACCCTGATTCCATACATGGACTGAAAGAGAGGATATACCTCTGTTGCTACATGGATGCAAGAGGTGTGGAATATGTTGTAGGGGTTCACACATTTGGACGTGTCATGGCAGAGCTCTCATACCTATGACCAAAAACCTAACATTTAGTATATAAGATGATGCGACTTCCCAAAGCTGGGCAGTTCCCACTCTCTAGTGGAGGATTTTGGAAGACAAGCAGTGTTACCTGCAGATTCCAAAACATCACATTGCTGCCTGTTCGTAGAGATGGAATGCTCTTGGTGAGAGGAGCAACTTCCCCATTCAGGGCCTAGTGCCTCAGTTGTGGGTGTGACTTTGGTGAGCTGGGAGCTGAGAACCTTTTCAGCATTAGGGAAAATGGAACCAAGATCCAAGTTGTGTGCTTCTTTCTGAAAATGGTAATAACTCAGGATTCTGCTGGGTGCTGGGTTAATATTTTGGGATTTGCTCAGGGATTTATGTTGGGGTTCATGTATGAGGTTCATGCTTAGGGAGTCTGACCTGGGGTTGGGTTCAGTTGAAGAAGTTTTTAGCTTTTGGGTTTCCCATCAGGGCTTATGGTGCATAATCAGGTCTCAGGCTCAGGGATTGTGGGCTGGAGTTTTGGTGACAGGGTGTAGGACAGGGGTTAAGTTTGCTTTTCAAGGTAGTTTGGATGTTTAGATTGAGGGTTAGGTGTAAGATTTAAAAAATAAGGTTTAGTAATTTTTTTATGTGTGTGTTAGGGTTAAGTGACACGTGGGGTGAGGGTTGGAGTCTGCGATACAGAAAAGAGTTAGGATTAGGGACTGAGTTAGGTCCAGTTTTAGAATCAGGGAAACCAGTCTTAATGGGGAAGACTGTCTCCAAGGTAACTTATGCATGATAGTGCCAGTGAGACAAAATTACAATGTGGAATCTGTCAGCCATAGGAAACAAAACAGTCACCAGTGGGTCATGGTTAGTGTGATGGTGTGTGCAGTGTTATGGTTACATCTTGAATTAGTGCTTGATAAGTGGTTAGATTTAGTGTGGACTTCTGTTTTGACTAGAGTTAGGGGGATACTTTGTGTGAAGGATGATGAGTTGAGTCTGTCTTTCAGTTAGCAATGAATACATCAAATGAGGGGGAGGTTAGGGTTTAGCTCAAGTCTTCTGCTTAGTTGCAGTGTCAACTTACAGCTTTGCTTGGAGTTATCTTAAGGGGATAGGGTTACTGTCAGAGTTCCATTTAGATCTATGTCCTCAATGAGGTGTGGGTGAGGAGTCTAAGGTGAGGGGTGAAAGTTGATGTTTAGGGTGTGGGTGAGAAGTAAGTCTTAAAGTCAACCATTTCCATACCCATATTTCCAAGGGTAGTCCTGGTATCAGTAAGCTGCCATTAGGCATTGTTCCCAGAGCCCCTGCTTTACTAGGAATTTGGTTAAAGTACAGCATAGGAACAGGACTCACAGTAAATGGGGTGAGGAAGGACCTGAAAGTCTTTCTCCATTAGCCATGTGGGTTATTACCGTGTCTGAGAAAAGAAACAAAGTTGTTTGGATCTGGGTTCCATTGTCCTAATGCTGCCAAGGTGGTCAGCTCCCACTTCAAAGAAATCACACCCATGTCTGAGGCACCAGACCCCGAAGGGGAAACCTGTTCCCCTCACCAAGCATTACAGAGCACATTCTGTCTCTAGGAAACCATCACTACTCTGACATCATGGAATCTGGAGGCAACACTGATGCTATTGGAAAGTTCTTTAGTACAGGGCACGTGATGCCCTGTGCTCAGAAGCTGCATCATCTTAGTAACAGCAAACAAACATTAGGGGTTCAAGCATATATAGAGAGATGTGGAGGGCTCTGCCATGGCATATTCAAATGAGTGAGTCACTGGCACAAGCTCCACCCACCCTCACACGCTTCTATACCCTGGGTCCTGATCCAGTGATCAGGATGAAATTCAAAGGGTTAGCTCGTTCCCAGGGATCTCATGGATCCTGGGTTAATGTTTTGGGATTTGCTCAGGATTTAAGTTGAAATTCATGTGTGAGACTGATGTTTAGGGGATCTGACCTGGGGTTGGATTTTGTGTTGCAGTAGGTATTAGGTTTTGGGTTTTCCTCCAGGGCTTCATGGTGCATAACGAGGTTTCAGGCTTAGGGTTTCAGAATTAGGGTTTTGGGGACAGGGTGTACACAGGGGTTAAGTTTACTATTCAAGGTCTTTTTGATGATTAGGCTGAGAGGTATGCCTAAGGTTTAGGGTATGTGGTTCAGGGTATAAGCTTTAGGGATTTTTTTTCTCTGTGTGTATGTGTGTGTGTGTGTGTGTGTGTGTGTTAGGGTTAAAGTCAAATGTTGAGTGAAGGTTGGTGTCTGCAATATGGATTAGAGTTAGGATTATGGACTGAGTTAGGCCCAGTTTTAAAATGAGGAAACCAGATTTAATGGGGAAGACTCTCTCCAAGGTAACATGATAGTGCCAGTGAGAAATTACAACGGGGATTCTCTGAGCCATAGTAAACAAAATGGATCACCTGTGGCTCAGAGTTAGTGTGATCATCTGTGCAGCATTATGGTTACATTTTGAATTAGTGTTTGATAAGTGGTTAGATTTAGTGTGGACTTCAATTTTGCTGAGAGCTAGGATAGTGCTTTATGTGAGGGATGATGTTTTGACACTTTCTTTCACTGAACATACCAAATGAGGGTGAGGTTAGGGGTTAGGCAAAGCTTCAGATTAGGTGTGGCATCAAATTGGGGCTTTGCTTGGAATTAGCTTAAGGGGATAGGGTTACTGTCAGGGTTCCTTTTAGATATATGTTCCTTTTAGATATATGTTCTGAGACGTGGATGTGGCCTCTAAGATGAGGGGAGAATGCAGATGTTAAGGGAATGTTTGAAGTTAGTTTTCAGGTAAACCATTCCCATATCCATACTCCCAAGTGTAGCACTGGCCTCAGAGAGCTGTCCCTTTGACATTCTTCCAAGAGCCCATAATTTTCTGGAATTTGGTTACAGCACATCAAAGGAGCAGGACCTACAGTCAACGGGGTTGGGAAGGACTTGAAGGGCTTTCTCCATTGGCTGTGTGGGTTATTACCATGAACCAGAAAAGAAACACATAGTACCTTGGATTTGGGTTCTGTTGTCCCTAATACTGCCAAAGTTGTCAGCTCCCACCTCAAAGAATTCACATCCACGGCTGAGGCACCAGGCCTTGAAGGGGAAACGTGTTCCCCTCACCAAGCATCACAAATCACATTCGGTCTCTAGGAAACCGACGCCACTCTGACATGGAAATCTGGAGTTAACACTGCTGATCTTCCAAAGTCCTCCACTAGAGGGCGCGCAACGCCCATCTCCAGGGAGCTACATCGTCTTAGAAAAGAAACAGGGTTTCAGGCATATGTATGTATACATATGGAAAGCAATGCCACGTCATATCCAAACGTGTGAGCCCCCAGCACAATTTCCACCCAGCCTCACTGGCCTCTAGTCTCCTAGGACCTGATCCAGGGAACAGGATGAAATTGAAAGGTGTAGCTCGTTTTCAGGTTTCTGAAGTTTTGGGATTTGCTCGGGAATTTATGTTGGGGTTCATTTGTGAGGCTCACACTTAGGTTGTCTGACCTGGGGTTGGGTTCGGTTGCAGCAGTTATTAGGTTTTGGGTTTCCTTCAATGGCTTCATGGTGTGTAATCAGGTTTCATGATTCTGGTCTAGGTTTTCAGTGACAGGGTGCAGGCAAGGTGTTAAGCTTAAAATGCAGGGTAGTTTTGATTGTTAGGCTGAGATTTAGGACTAAGATTTAGGGTATAAGGGTTAGGGGTTGTGTGTGTGTGTGTGGTGTGTGTGTGTGTGTGTGTTAGGGTTTAAAGTGACATGTTGGGTGAGGGTTGGTGTGTGCGATAGGAGTAAGAGTTAGGATTAAGGCCTGAGTTAGGCCCATTTTTACAATGAGGGGTACCAGTTTCTTTCTTTTTTTGCTTTTCATTTTTTATTAATGAATGATTGATATACACTCTTACGAAGGTTTCACATGAAAAAACAATGTGGTTACTACATTTACTCATATCATCAAGTCCCCACCCATACCCCGAAGCAGTCCCTGTCCATCAGTGCAGCAAGATGCCAGAGATCCACTATGTCCCTTCTCTGTGATGCACTGTTCTCCCCATGACCCCCACACCATGTGTACTAAACATAATACCCCTCAGTCCCCTTCTCCCTCCCTCCCCACCCACCCTCCCACACCCCTCCCCTTTGGCAACCACTAGTTCATTCTTGGAGTCTCTGAGTCTGCTGCTATTTTGTTCCTTCAGTTTTGATTCATTGTTATACTCCATAAATGAGGGAAATCATTTGGCATTTGTCTTTCTCCACCTGGCTTATTTCACTGAGCATAATGTCCTCCAGCTCCATCCATGATGTTGTAAATGGTAGGATTTGTTTCTTTCTTATGGCTGAATAATATTCCATTGTATATATGTACCAAATCTTCTTTATCCATTCATCTACTGTTGGACACTTAGGTTGCTTCCATACCTTGGCTATTGTAATAAGTGCTGCGATAAACATAGGGGTACATATTTCTTTTTGAATCTGAGTAGTTGTATTCTTTGGGTGTATTACAAGGAGCGGGATTCCAGGGTCAAATAGTATTTCTATTTTTACTTTTTTGAGGAACCTCCATATTACTTTCCACAGTGGTTGAACTAGCTTACATTCCCACCAGCAGTGTAGGAGGGTTCCCCTTTCTCCACAACCTCACAAGCATTTGTTGTTCTTAGTCTTTTCAATACTGGCCATCCTTACTGGGGTGAGGTGATATCTCATTGTGGTTTTAATTTGCCTTTCCCTGATGAGTAGTGATGTGGAGCATCTTCTCGTGCCTATTGGGCATCTGAATTTCTTCTTTGGAGAACTGTCTCTTCATATCCTCTGTACATTTGTTAATCAGGTTATTTGCTTTTTGGGTATTGAAGTGTGTAAGTTCTTTATATATTTTGGATGTTAACCCCTTGTTGGATATGTCATTTACTAATATATTCTTCCATATGGTAGGATGCCTTTTTGTTTTGTTGAGGATGTCCTTTGCTGTACAAAAACTTTTAATTTGATGTAGTCCCATGAGTTCATTTTTGCTTTTGTTTCCCTTTCTCTAGGAGATGGGTTCAGGAAGAAGTTCTCATGCTTATATTCAGGAGATGTTTGCCTATGTTGTCTTCTAAGAGTTTTATGGTTTCATGACTTACATTCAAGTCTTTAATCCATTTCGAGTTTACTTTTGTATATGGGGTTAAACAGTAATAGTTTCATTTTCTTGCATGTAGCTGTCCAGTTTTGCCAACACCAGTTGTTGAAGAGGCTGTCATTTCCCCATTGTATGTCCATAGCTCCTTTATCATATATTAATTGACCATATATGCTTGGGTTTATATCAGGGCTCTCTAGTCTGTTCCATTGGACTATGGGTCTGTTCTTGTGCCAGGACTAAATTGTCTTGTAGTAGAGCTTCAAGTTTGGGAGCGTAATTCCCCCTGCTTTATTCTTCCTTCACAGGATTGCTTTGATTATTCCAGGTCTTTTGTGGTTCCATATGAATTTTAGGATGATTTTCTCTAGTTCATTGAAGAATGCTGTTGGTATTTTAATAGAAATTGCACTGAATCTGTAGATTGCTTTAGACAGGATGGCCATTTTGACAATATTAATTCTTCCTATCCAAGAGCATGAGATGTGTTTCCATTTATTGGTATCTTCTTTAATTTCTCTCATGAGTGTCTTGTGCAGGACTTTCACTTCCTTGGTTAGGTTTATTCCTAGGTACTTTATTCTTTTGATGCAATTGTGACTGGAATTGTCCTGATTTCTCTCTCTGCTAGTTCATTGTTAGTATATAGGAATGCCACAGATTTCTGTGTATTAATTTTGTATCCTGTAATTTTGCTGAGTTCAGATATCAGATTTAGTGATTTTGGAGTGGAATCTTTAGGGCTTTTTACATACAGTATCATGTAATCTGCAAACAGGGACAATTTACCATCTTCCTTGCCAATCTGGATGCCGTTTATTTCTTTGTCTTGTCTGATTGCCATATATAGGACCTCCAGTACTATGTTGAACAGAAGTGAGGAGAGTGGCCATCCTTGTCTTGTTCTCGATCTTAAAGGAAAAGCTTTCAGCTTCTTGCTGTTAAGTACAATGTTGGCTGTGGGTTTGCCATATATGGCCTTTATTATGTTGAGGTACTTGTCCTCTGTACCCATTTTGTTGAGAGTTTTTATCATGAATGGATGTTGAATTTTGTCAAATGCTTTTTCAGCATCTATGGAGATGATCATGTGGTTTTTGTCCTTCTTTTTGATGATGTGGTGGATGATGTTGATGGATTTTCGAATGTTGTACCATCATGGCATCCCTGGAATAAATCCAACTCATCATGATGGATGATCTTTTGATGTATTTTTGAATTTGGTTTGTTAACATTTTGTTGAGTATTTTGCATTTATGTTCATCAGGGATATTGGTCTGTAATTTTCTTCTTTTGTAGTTTCTTTGCCTGGTTTTGGTATTAGAGTGATGCTAGCCTGATAGAATGAGTTTGGAAGTATTCCCCCTTTTTCTATTTTTTGGAAAACTTTAAGGAGAATACGTATTAGGTCTTCACTAAATGTTTGACAGAATTCAACTGTGAAGACATCCGGTCCAGTGGTTTTGTTCTTAGGTAGGTTTTGATTACCGGTTCTATTTTGTTGCTGGTAATTGGTCTGCTCAGATTTTCTGTTTCTTCCTTGGTCAGCCTTGGAAGGTTGTATTTTTCTAGAAAGTTTTCCATTTCTTCTAGGTTATCCAGTTTGTTAGCATATAGGTTTTCATAGTATTCTCTAATAAACCTTTGTATTTCTGTGGTGTCCATAGTGATTTTTCCTTTCTCATTTTAATTCTGTTTATGTATGTAGACTCACGTTTTATCTTGATAAGTCTGGCTAGGGGTTTATATATTTTGTTTATTTTCTGGAAGAACCAGCTCTTGCTTTGATTGATTCTATTGTTTTATTCTTCTTGATTTTATTTATTTCTGCTCCAATTTTTATTATGTCCCCCCTTCTACTGACTTTGGGCCTTATTTGTTGTTCTATTTCTAGTTTCATTAATTGTGAGTTTAGACTGCTTATATGGGATTGTTTTTCTTTCTTGTGGTAGATCCATCTGTTCTATTGTATTGTTCAGTGCCTCTGTCTCCTTACTTATCTTCTGTCAGGTTGATCTATCATCCAGAGTGAATGGAGTGTTAAAGTCTCCTAGAATGAATGCATTGCATTCTATTTCCCCTTTTAATTTTGTTAGTATTTGTTTCACATATGTGTGTTTTCCTGTGTTGAGAGCATCGATATTTATAATGGTTATATCTTCTTGTTGGATTGACCTTTTATCATTATGTAATGTCTTTCTTTGTCTCTTATTACTTTCTGTGTTTAGAAGTCTATTGTGTCTGATACAAGTACTGCAACTCCTGATTTTTTCTCTCTGTTAGTTGCATGAAATATGTTTTTCCATCCCTTCACTTTTAGTCTGTGCATGTCTTTGAGTTTAAAGTGAGTCTCTTGTAGGCAGCATATAGATGGGTCTTGTTTTTTTTCCATTCAGTGACTCTATGTCTTTTTATTGGTACATTCAGTCCATTTACATTTAAGGTGTTTATCAATAGGTATGTACTTATTGCCATTGCAGGCTTTAGGTTCCTGGTTACCAAAGGTTCAAGGTTAATTTCCTTACTATCTAAGAGTCTAACTTAACTCACTTATTATGCTGTTACAAATAAAATCTAATAGTTTCTTTCTTTTTCTCCTCCTTTTTCTTCCTCCTGAATTCTTTATATTAGGTATATATTCTATATTCTTTGTCTATCCCCGGATTTACTTTGGGGATAGTTAATTTAATTTTGCATTTGCTTAATAATCAGCTGTTTTACTTTCTTTACTATGGTTTATTACCTCTGGTGACAGCTATTAAACCTTAGGAACACTTCCATCTATAGCAGTCCCTCCAACATAGACTGTAGAGATGGTTTGTGGGAGGTAAATTCTCTCAGCTTTTGCTTATCTGGAAATTGTTTAATCTCTCCTCCAAATTTAAATGTTAATCTTGCTGGATAAAGTAATCTTGGTTCTAGACCCTTCTACTTCATTGCATTAAATACATTATGCCACTCCCTTCTGGCCTGTAAGATTTCTGCTGAGAGTCTGATGTTAGTCTGATGGGCTTTCCTTTGTATGTGATCTTATTTCTCTCTCTGGCTGCTTTTAATAGTCTGTCCTTATCCTTTATCTTTGCCAGTTTTATTACTATATGTCTTGGTGTTGTCTTCCTTGGGTCCCCTGTGTAGGGGGATCTGTGGATCTCCATAGCCTGAGAGACTATCTCCTTCCCCAGATTGGGGAAGTTTTCAGCAACTACCTCCTCAAAGATACTTTCTAACCCTTTCTCTCTCTCTTCTTCTTCTTCTGGTACCCCTATAATGTGAATATTGTTCTGCTTGAATTGGTCACGCAGTTCTCTCAATATTCTTTCATTCTTAGAGATCCTTTTTTCTCTGTGTGCCTCAGGTTCTTTGTATTCCTCTTCTCTAGTTTCTATTTCATTTATTGTCTCCTCCACCATATCCAACCTGCTTTTAATACCCTCCATTGTGCTCTTCAACAAATGGATCTCCAACTGAAATTCATTCCTGAGTTCTTGGATATCTTTCTGTACCTCCATTAGCATGTTGATTATTTTCATTTTGAACTCCCTTTTAGGAAGAGTCATAACTTGTATGTCATTTAAATCTTTCTCCTGAGTTATATTAATTTTACTCTGGACCAGGTTCCCTTGGCATTTCATATTTGTATATGGCACCCTCCAGTGTCCAGAAGCTGTAGTCTCTGGAGCTGCTCAGCCCCTGAAGCAATGTCAGGGATTGCATGGGAGCAGTACTGGTGCCTGAGGGAAGGAAAGAGCTGTTTTCTGCTTCCCGGTTGCTATGTCTGTCACCACTGCCTGAGCCAGTGGGCTGAACACAGAGGTGTAGGCTTTTGTCCCAGAGCAGCTGGATATGGATCCCTGCTTTCCACAGCAGCTGAAATCTCAGTCTCTCCAAGAATTCTGCCTGTATTAGCTTTTCAACCCCGTAATCACGTGAGTTTCATGAAAGCACCATGAAATGAAATGTAGGTTTGTGCTCCCAGAGCAGATGTCTGGAGTTAGGTATTCAGTGATCCCAAGCTTTCCACTCACTCCCTGCTCCATTTATCTTCCTCCTGCCTGTGAGCTGGGGTGGGGGAAGGGCTCGGGTCCACGGAGCCACAGCTCTGGTATGTTACCCCGTTTGGTGAGGTCTGTTCTTTTCTCCAGGTGTGTGTAGTCTGGTGCCGTCCTCTTTCCTGTTGCTCTCTCAGGATTAGTTGCACCAACTATATTTTCTATTTGCATACAGTTTTACGAGGAAGCCTCTGTCTCTCCTCTCATGCCACCTCTTTAATTCTACTGTAGGATGCTCAGGGGTACCAGTTTCACTTGGGTAGACTGTCTCCAAGGTAACTTATGCATGATAGTGCCAGTGAGATGAAATTACAATGTGGAATTCTCTGATTCATAGGAAACAAGACGGGTCACCAGAGGGTTACCGTTAATGTGATTGTGTCAGCAGGTTATGGTTATATCTTGAATTAGTGTTTGACAAGTGGTTAGATTTTATGTGGACTTCTGTTTTGCTTAGAGATAAGAGAGTACTTTATGTGAGTGATGATGCATTGAGTCTTTCAGTTAACAGTGAAGATATCAAATGAGGGTGAGGTTAGGTGTTAGGGCAATGCTTTAGGTTAGGTGCAGCATCAACTTACGCTCTGCTGGGAGTTAACTTAAGGGTTCTGTTTAGATCTATGTCCTCAATGAGGTGTGGGTGAGGCCTCTAAGGTGAGGAGTGAATGGAGATGTTTAGGGTCAGTGTGAGGGGTAAGTTTTCAGGTCAACCATTCCCATACCCATCTTGCCAAGGGCCATACTGGGCTCAGAGAGATGCCACTAGGCATTCTTCCCACAGACCATGCTTTTCTAGGAATTTGGTTGCAGTACAGCACAGGAGCAGGAACCACAGTGAGTGGGGTTGGGGAGGACCTGAATGGCTTTCTCTACCAGCCATGTTGTTATTACCATGAACCAGAAAAGAAACAGAGTTGTTTGGATCTGAGTTCAGTTATCCCTAATGCTGCCAAGGTGGTCAGCAACTACCTCAAGAAAATCACACCCATGGCTGTGGCACCAGGCTGTAAAGGGGGAATCTCCTCCCTTCACCAAGCATCACCAAGTACATAGTGTCTCTATAAACAGTCACCACTGTTAAAGTCATGGAATCTGGAGGTAACACTGCTGCTCTTGCAAAGTTCTTCACTAGAGGGCGCTTGCTGTCCAGCCATGGGAAGCTGCATTGTTTTACACAGCAAACTAACATTAAGGGTTCATGTATATATATGTATATACATATGGAGAACTCGGCCATGGCACATCCAAAGGTGTGAGCCTCCGCACAAGCTCCACCCATCCTCACAGGCCTCTATTCCCCTGGGTCCTGTTCCTTGGCTCAGGATGCAATTCAAAGGGTTAACTTACTCTTAGGGTTCTGATGGGTGCTGGGTTAATGTTTTGGAATTTGCTCAGGGACATAAGTTGAGGTTCATGTATGAGGCTCACGCTTAGGAGTTCTGACCTGGGGTTTGGTTCTGTTTTAGGTTTTAGGTTTCCCTCCTTGACTTTGTTGTGTGTAATCAGTTTTGAAGCTCAGGGTTTCTGGGCTAGTTTTGGTGATGGTGCAGTGAAGGGGCTAAAGTTCATATTCAAGGTAGTTTTGTTGGTTAGGCTGTGGGTTAGGCCTAAGATTTAGGGTATAAAGGTTAGGGAATTTTTTGTGTGTGTGTGTGTTGTGTGTATTAGGGTTAATGTGACATGTGGCATCACAGTTGGTGTCTGAAACCCCAGGTAAAAGTTAAGATTAGGGAATGTTGTTGGTCCCTCCCTGTCTCTGACCTACATATAAGGGAGGAGATGCAATGAGATATTGAAGATCTTAAAGGGCCAGCCAGGGGACTTGAGGCTTAACCCTGCAAGAGTGGTGCTGAGAGGGCACCTCTCATATTTATTCATCAAATGGTTGTTAACAACAATAAAATTCTGTATAGGGAACTCAGTACACAATCATTAATCAACCCCACACCTTACTCTCAACAGACTCCAATCTCCTGAAGCATAATGAACAAGTTCTTACATAGTGATCAAGTTCTTACTTACATGGTGAACAATGCAAGGGCAGTCATATCACAGGAACAGTTTTGGTTGTGATCACGCATCATGGACTATAAACAATCCAATCAGATATGATTATTCATTTGATTTTTATGCTTGATTTATATGTGAATCCCACATTTTCCCTTTATTTTTTTAATAAAATGCTGAAGTAGTAGGTATATGGAAGATAAAGATAGAAAGCATAATTTAGTGTGTAAAGAAGGCAAGTGTAGATGATCAGGTCTGTGCCTATAGACTAGGTATTAATCCAAGCTAGACAAGGGCAACAAAACATCCATGGGTGTAGAAGATTTATCTCAAAATTAGGGGTAGAAGTTCTAAGCCTCACCTATGTTGGCCCCCATTTTCTTACCTGATGGCTTCCCTGCAAATGTGTCTGTCTTAGGTTGTTCCTCCCTTGAGGAATCTTACCCGTCTCTGGCTAACCAGCCATCTTCCTGGGCCATACAGGGAAATGGAAGTTAGTAGGTGAGAGAAAAACAATATTATTTGAAAAGGTTAGCTTTTTACTTCTTTGTAAATTTATGCCTTGTGGATTTTATGCCCAGTACTTGTCTTGAGGTATCTTTACCACTAGGAAGAATTATCATACTTGGTAATTTCAAGTATGAGGCATGAATTCTACTTAAGGGTTGTATTTAGGAAGGAAAAAGAAAAGCTATAGAAGTAGCAGACAGAAGTAAACATGAGAAGATTGATTATTTCTTTGGCATAACTTCTTGTAGAATAATGTAAGCATGTACAGATTTAAAAAATCTACTAATTAAATTGCATACACACATTAACAGAACAGGAATACAGATACATAAGAAAAGCAGGCCTACAGTTACTGGCCATGTCCAATGAAACCAATAAAACCAGTTAGGTACCCTAGGCATTTGTGAAAACTTATTAATAATGTGATGGGTATTGTCTAATTGACTTTGAATAGTTTGAGAAAAATCAGACAAATTAAAACAACACATTCCTGGAAATGGTTCATATCCTATATGTTCTTTTAACAGCAAATAATCTATAGTAGCATGATTTTGAAGTTCTGCAACTTGTACTTCTCCTAGCTCTTGGTTGAGTTCAGATAATATAGAAGCAGTCAAATTTGTTGTCTTACTGTATGCACAGGCCAGCTTAGATATCTCCTTTTGCATTCCAACAAGTCCAGGAACTGGCAGGAGGAATGCAGCTGCAACTGCAACAGTGGCAGGATCTAAAAGTTTCAAGTTGTTCTCACAGATGGCAGAGCTTGGAGAAGTCTCTTGTGCTTATATCCAGGATGGTCTATTAGAGCAGGAAGAATGCATCCCACACATGAGCACCTTGATAGTGTGAAGAAAGAGCTGGATACGTTTTGTTATTACACAAAAATACCCATCCATTTGGAAGTCTATATCCAGAAGACTATTTTACATTGACTGTAGAATTACAATAAGAAGGTACATGAGTACAATTAATACATACACAGTCAGTGATTATAGTAGTACTAACAGGTAAATTTAATTGATCATTAGAAGTAAGAGTCTTAGGAGGAAGAGTGATATTTATGCCTGATATGTTAGTAAACATCATAAGAGGAAGTCCTATGCTTATTAAATTCTTCTTCAACATTCCACTGATAGAGGAATCTGCTGCTACACAAAAAGATAACTTGTGGAATCCTTGGTTCATGAGTTGTAGTCACAAGCTGGATGAGGAAAAATTATTTTCTGTAATGAGTGATAAATTTAAATGTACATAACTACTTTTATATAATGTGTCAGGAGTCCCCTTTTGCAACTTCTCACAGGTATAATTGCCAATATCTTTTTGAGACAAAACTGCTTTATAAATGTCATAACAATCATTATCTTTAACAGATTGATCAGTAATATTGCTCCATCCAAGTTTTTCTCCTTACATTTGTCTATATATTTCTTCACCATTCTTTTTTTCCATACTGTTGAGCCCACAGGAGTGGAGCAAGTAGATAAGCAATGCAGAACTACACCATGACCTAAATAAGAAGGGTTACTTAAGCTTGCTATTATAATGCAAGCTTGTGTAGTATGTACATGCATAAGTGCCATTATCAGGAATAAAAAGAAAGATACTATCATTTGATGGGATTCAGTTTTCTGTGCCTGATGTACAGGACTTTGCTGAAGTTTCTTGATGGTCATCTTCTGGAATGACTCTTC
The DNA here is from genome assembly GCF_030020395.1 of Manis pentadactyla. Lineage (NCBI taxonomy): Eukaryota > Metazoa > Chordata > Mammalia > Pholidota > Manidae > Manis > Manis pentadactyla. The sequence continues at coordinate 28,548,789 of NC_080039.1, forward strand.
CAGAGGATGTTGGTGTTGGAAGTTCTTCTTCATATTGTATCTTAATTCATTTTCTGGGTAGCCAAATTAGGTGTTAATCTTCTGTAATGACACAAACAAACCTTAGGCCTTTATACTACTGTGAAGGACCTATTGGAGACCGCCACACAGGAAATGCTGTTGTTTCAGAAAAAGAAGTATCAGAAAAATGCACTTCCATAGCTGATCATCCATCTCCCTTTAAAAAGATCAAAATTAAGGATATGTAAAGCATGCATTAATCATTGATTTGCAGGTAATTTTATCATATCAGGGAGTAATTCCCTTTTGTTTTAATAAATAATGCTTAAGAGTAAGATGATGATGTTCAATTAGAGCTTGACCTGTAGAATTGTAAGGAATGCCTGTTTTATGAGTGATATTATATAGCCAAAAAATTTTTAGCATAGAGGAAAGGTAAACTGTAGCATTGTCAGTTTTTATGGTGGCAGAAACACCTACTACCACTAAAAGATGAATAATAACATGATGAGATCTTTCTCCTGTTATAGTTGTGGCCCACAAAGTGGAAGAATAAGTATCAATGGAAACAAGAACATGTTTGAGAGTTCCAAATTCAGGAACAATAGTAACCTCCATTTGCCATAGGGCATTAGCACGTGTTCCCCTGGGAATGGTTCCAGCTTGTAAATGAGGAGAACTAATTTGAGAACAGATATTTTGTGCTTCAGACACAGAGAGAGAAAAACGTTTTTGTAAGGTGAAGGAGGGACCATGAGTCAGGTCATGATAACGTTGAGCTGAGAGTAATTAACTAAAGAAACAAGCTTGTCTACTTTATCATTATAGTATGGTAAAGGACCTGGTAAATTAGAATGTGATCTTACATGAGTGATGTAAAAGGAGTGTAGAACTTTGACTGATACATGTCTGTAACTGAGAAAATAAAGTGTTAATAGGGGATTGTACGGTGCCCAATGTCGCTGTTTCTAATAGAAGAACAAAAATGGCATCATGAGCAGAGTCAGTAACAATATTGAGAGGACCTGAAAAATTTTGCAGAGCTTGCAATATAGTGTATAACTCATTTTGTTGTGTAGAAGTACAAGACATTTGAAAAGTTTTTGACAAACCAGAACAAGTTGTTTAGGCTCTTTAAAAGATTTTGTACAATCTGTAAAACAGGTAACAATATTTAATAATGGATCAGGAAAAGATTTTTGAGGAAGGATCCATTGATGGTGCTGAATAAAGGAAAATAATTTATTCTTAGGGTAATGACAGTCAATATTTCCTAAAAAATCAGAAAGTTCAATTTTCCTATGAGTATTTTCTTGAAATACTTGCATATTTTGTTTAGATAATGGAAGAACAATGGAATGAGAATCCTGACCAATCATCTGTCTTAGTCTCTGTTGTCCTTTAAGAATAATGGAGGCTACTTTGTCAATGTAAGGTTGTAATGAGGGTTTAGTTAGATACTGAAAAAATATTCATTCTAACCAACGATCACATTGACAGAGCAAGCCTACATGAGAAAGGGGAGTAAATTAATAAAAGTAAGGGTTTGTGTAAGTCAATTTTTAATAATTGATCCTTTTGAATGTGTTGTTCTATCTACTTGAGTTCTTCCTCAGCCTTTGAGGTTAAGTCTCTAGGACTATTAAGAATTGGGGGTCCTTTCAAGGTATTGAAAGATGTTATAGTTTATAAGTAGGAATACCTAATAATGGTTGGATATAATTGATATCTCCTAAGAGCTTTTGAAAATCATTAAAGGTTTTAAGATGATGTTTCCTTCTCTGGATTTTCTGAGGGATTACTGAATTTTCTTGAATTTATTCCCTAAATAATTCATTGGATATTGTATTTGTATCTTATCAGAGGTTATTTGTAAGCTCCATTGTTTTAATTCAGTTTCAGTCCATTGAGAATAATAGTAAGAGATAGATGTTCAGGTAGGGCTATGAGAATATCATCCATATAATGAATGATATAAGCTGAGGGCCATTTTTCACTTATAGGCTGAAGAGCTCTATGCACATAATTTTGACAATTGTAGGGCTGTTTAACATTCCTTGAGGAAGTACTTTCCACTGGAATCTTTCTGAAGGGGCCTGCAAGTTTAAGAAGGGGCAATGAAAGTAAACCCTTCCCTGTCTGTTATGGCTGAAGGAATTGTATAAAAACAATCTTTAAGATCAATGATAGCCATGTTCCAGTCTTTTGGAATCATAGCCAGAGAAGGGAGACCTTGTTGTAAAGGTCCCATAGGTTTAAGAATTGCATTAATTTATCTTAAGTTACGTAAGAGTCTCCAATTTTCTGACTTCTTTTTATAACAAGTACAGAGGAATTTCACGGGCTTGTGGAAAACTCTAACCTATCTAGCTGAAGTTGTTCTTGAACTAATGTGTGTAAGGCTGCCAGTTTTTCTTTATTGAAGGGCCATTGATCCATACAAACAGGTTTATGAGTGGTCCATTGTACTAGTATAAGAACTGGCAGCCATGTATCAATGACCCTTAAGAAAAAGATTGAACTGATGTAGGCTCATCAAAAGTCAGTGTAGAGAAGACAAGTAGTGATTTTACATCATCTCACTATGCTGATGGACAGTGACTAATGAGATTTGTGTGGGGGATTTGGTGAAGCGGGGAGTCTAGTAAATATAATGTTCCTCATATAAATTAAGATTAATGATAACCCAAAAAAAGACAGTGTAGTATGCAATTTTTTGCATCAAGTCGTCATCAGAGATTAACTGCTACATCAACAATTAAAGGTTTCAATAAAGCTAATTGTTTCTCAGGGCCTATGCAACATAAGGTAGCTGAACTTTGCCGTACTTGAGAGGATCTACCAATGCCTGAAACATTTTTTTTTTTTAGATAATTATTTTTTATTGAAGGTTAGTTCACACACAGTATTACATTAGGTTCAGGTGTACAACACAGTGATTCAACATTTATATACCTGATTAATTCTAGGTACCAGTTATCACCATACCAAGTTTTTACAATATTTTGACAATAGTCCTTATGCTATACATTACATCCCAGTTACTTATTTATTTTATAATTGGAAGTGTGTACTTTTTTCTTTGTGAGGAAATCTCTCATATTTATTGATCAAATGGTTGTTAACAACAATAAAATTCTGTATAGGGGAGTCAATGCTCAATGCACAATCATTAATCCACCCCAAGCCTAATTTTCATCAGTCTCCAATCTTCTGAGGCATAACAAACAAGTTCTTACATGTAGAACAAATTCTTACCTAATGAATAAGTTACATAGCGAACAGTACAAGGGCAGTCATCACAGAAACTTTTGGTTTTGCTCATGCATTATGAACTCTAAACAGTCAGTTCAAATATGAATACTCATTTGGTTTTTATACTTGATTTATATGTGGATACCACATTTCTCTCTTTATTATTATTTTTTTAAATAAAATGCTGAAGTGGTAGGTAGATACAAGATAAAGGTAGAAAACATAGTTTAGTGTTGTAAGAGAGCAAATGTACATGATCAGGTGTGTGCCTGTAGACTATGTGTTAATCCAAGCTAGACCAGGGCAATAAAACATCCACGTATGCAGAAGATTTTTCTCAGAACAGGGGGGTGAGGTTCTAAGCCTCACCTCTGTTGATCCCCAATTTCTCACCTGATGGCCCCCCTGCGACTGTGCCTGTCTTAGGTTGTTCCTCCCTTGAGGAATCTTACCCGTCTCTGGCTAACCAGTCATCTTCCGGGGCCATACAGGGAAAAGTTAAGTTGGTAAGTGAGAGAGAAGCCTTATTGTTTGAAAATGTTAGCTTTTTATTTCTTTGAATATTTATGCCCTGTGGCTTCTATGCCCAGCATTTGTCTTGAGGTGTCTTTACCACTTGGAAGAATTATGATACTCGGTAAATTCGACATGTGGCAAGAATTCTATTTAAGGGTTGTAATTAGGTAGGAAGAAGAAAAGCTATAGAAGTAGCAGGCGGAAGAAAACCTGGGAAGATTGATTATTTCTTTGACGTATCTTCTTGCAGAGTAACTTCAGCATGGATAGGTTTTAAACTACTAATTAAATTGTGCGCACACAATAACATAATAGGAGTACAGTTATGTAACCAAACACACCTGTAAGTACCAGCCATCTCCAGTGAAACCAAGAAAACCAGTTAGGCACCGTAGGCATTTGTGAAAACTTATCTATGATATGGTGGACATTGTCCAACTGAACTGGAACAGTCTGAGAGAAATCAGACAAATTAAAACAATCCATTCCTGGGGAATGTTCACATCCCATATGTTCTTTTAACAGTAAATAGTCTGTAGTTGTAAGATTTTGGAGGGCTACAATTTGCACTTCTCCTAATTCTTGGTGGAGTTCCAACATTATAGATCCAGTCAAATTTGTTGTTTTACTGTATGCACAGGCCAGCTTAGATATCTCCTTCCTCATTCCCATGGCAAGTCCAGGAGCTGGTGGGATGAGTGCATCTACAGCTGTAGCAGTGCATGGATCTTTGTTGGGGTTTTTTGATGATCATCTTCTGGCATGAGTCTTTCAGAGAGTGGTGATGTTGGAAATTCTTTTTCATATCGTATCTTAGTTCATTTTTGGGGTAGCCAAATTAGGCTTTGATCCTCTGTATAAACGCAAACCTACTCTTTGCCTACACGTTTATATGCTCTTTATATCATTGTGTAGAACTCATTGGAGGTCACCACACAGGAACTACTATTTTAAAATTATTAATCTACAGTTACATGACGAATATTTTGTTTACTAGGCTCTCCCCTATACCAGGTCCCCCCTATATACCCCTTTACCGTCACTGTCCATCAGCATAGCAAAATGTTGTACAATCACTATTTGTCTTCTCTGTGTTGTACAGCCCTCCCCTTTCAGCCACACCCCCATGCATGCTAATATTAATACACTCCTTTTTCTCCCCACCCCAATCCCTCCCTACCCACCCATCCACCCCAGTCCCTTTCCCTTTGGTACCTGTTAGTCCATTCTTGAGTTCTGTGATTCTGCTGCTGTTTTGTTCCTTCAGATTTTCCTTTGTTCTTATATTCCACAGATGAGTGAAATCATTTGGTATTTCTCTTTCTCTGCTTGGCTTGTTTCACTGAGCATAATACCCTCCAGCTCCATCCATGTTGCTGCAAATGGTAGGTTTGCTCTCTTCTTATGGTTGAGTAGTATTCCATTGTGTATATGTACTACATCTTCTTTATCCTTTCATCTATCGATGGACATTCAGGTTGCTTCCAATTCTTGGCTATTGTAAATAGTGCTGTGATAAACATAGGGGTGCCCTCGTCTTTCTCATACTTGATTGCAGCATTCTTAGGGTAAATTCCTAGTAGTGCAATTCCTGGATCAAATGGTAAGTCTGTTCTGAGCATTTTGATGTACCTCCATACTGCTTTCCACAATGATTGAACTAGTTTACATTCCCACCAGCAGTGTAGGAGGGTTCCCCTTTCTCCACAGCCTCGCCAACATTTGTTGTTGTTTGTCTTTTGGATGGCAGCCATCCTTACTGGTGTGAGGTGTTACCTCATTGTACTTTTAATTTGCATTTCTCTGATAATTAGCGATGTAGAGCATGTTTTCATGTGTCTGTTGGCCATCTGTATTTGATTTTTGGAGAACTGTCTGTTCAGTTCCTCTGCCCATTTTTTAATTGGGTTATTTGTTTTTTGTTTGTTGAGGCGTGTGAGCTCTTTATATATTCTGGACGTCAAGCCTTTATCGGATGTGTCTTTTCAAATATATTCTCCCATACTGTAGGGATCCTTCTTGTTCTATTGATGGTGTCTTTTGCTGTACAGAAGCTTTTCAGCTTAATATAGTCCCACTTACTCATTTTTGCTGTTGTTTTCCTTGCCCGGGGAGATATGTTCAAGAAGAGGTCATTCATGTTTATGTCTAAGAGGTTTTTGCCTATGTTTTCTTCCAAGAGTTTAATGGTTTCATGATTTACTTTCAGGTCTTTGATCCATTTTAAGTTTACTTTTGTATATGGGGTTAGACAATTGTACAGTTTCATTCTCCTACATGTAGCTGTCCAGTTTTGCCAGCACCACCTTTTGAAGAGACTGTCATTTCCCCATTGTATGTCAATGGCTCCTTTATCAAATATTAATTGACCATATATGTCTGGGTTAATGTCTGGATTGTCTAGTCTGTTCCATTGGTCTGTGGCTCTGCTCTTGTGCCAGTACCAAATTGTCTTGATTACTATGGCTTTATAGTAGAGCTCGAAGTTGGGAAGTGAGATCCCCCCTACTTTATTCTTTTTTCTCAGGATTACCTTGGCTATTCGGGGTCTTTGATGTTTCCAAATGAATTTTTGAGTTATTTGTTTCCGTTCATTGAATGATGTTGCTATTATTTTCATAGGGATTGCATCAAATCTGTATATTGCTTTGGACAGGATGACCATTTTGACGATATTAATTCTTCCTAGCCATGAGCATGGGATGCAATTCCATCTGTTAGTGTCCCCTTTAATTTCTATCAAGAGTGACTTGTAGTTCACAGAGTATAAGTCTTTTACTTCTTTGGTTAGGTTTATTCCTAGGTATTTTATTTTTTTAATGCAATTGTGAATGGAGTTGTTTTCCTGATTTCTCTTTCTGTTGGTTCATTGTTAGTGTATAGGAAAGCCACAGATTTCTGTGTCTTGATTTTGTACCCTGCAACTTTGCTGTTTTATGATATCAGTTTTAGTAGTTTTGGGATGAAGTCTTTAGGGTTTTCTTATGTACAGTATCATGTCATCTGAAAATAGTGACAGTTTAACTTCTTTACCAGTCTGGATTCCTTGTATTTCTTCGTTTTGTCTGATTGCTGTGGCTAGGATATCCTGTACTATGTTAAATAACAGTGGGGAGAGTGGGCATCCCTGTCTAGTTCCCTATCTCAGAAGAAAAGCTTTCAGCTTCTCGCTGTTCAATATAATGTTGGCAGTGGGTTTATCATAGATGGCCTTTATTATGTTGTGGTACTTGCCCTCTATTCCCATTTTGCTGAGGGTTTTTATCATGAATGGATGTTTACCTTTGTCAAATGCTTTTTCAGCATCTATGGAGATGATCATATGGTTTTTGTCTTTCTTTTTGTTGATGTAATGGATGATGTTGATGGACTTTCGAATGTTGTTCCATCCTTGCATCCCTGGGATGAATCCCACTTGGTCATGGTGTATGATCTTTTTTATGTATTTTTGAATTCAGTTTGCTAATATTTTGTTGAGTATTTTTGCATCTACGTTCATCAGGGATATTGGTCTGTAGTTTTCTTTTTTGGTGGGGTCTTTCCTGGTTTTTGTATTAGGGTGATTTTAGCTTCATAGAATGAGTTGGGGAGTATCCCCTCCTCTTCTATTTTTTGGAAAACTTTAAGGAGAATGGGTATTATGTCTTCCCTGTTTGTCTGAAAAATTCCGAGGGAAATCCATCTGGCCCGGGGGTTTTGTTCTTTGGTAGTTTTTTGAATACCACTTCAATTTCGTTGCTGGTAGTTGGTCTGTTTAGATTTCCTGTTTCTTTCTGGGTCAGTCTTGGAAGGTTGTATTTTTCCAGGAAGTTGTCCATTTCTCCTATTTTTCCCAGCTTGTTAGCATATAGGTTTTCATAGTATTCTCTAATAATTCTTTGTATTTCTGTGGGGTCCGTCGTGATTTTTCCTTTCTCATTTCCAATACTGTTGATTTGTGTTGACTCTCTTTTCCTCTTAATAAGTCTGACTAGAGGACTATCTATTTTGTTTATTTTCTCAAAGAACCAGCTCATTTTTTCATTGATTTTTGCTATTGTTTTATTCTTCTCAATTTTATTTATTTCTTCTCTGATCTTTATTATGTCCCTCCTTCTGCTGACATTAGGCCTCATCTGTTCTTCTTTTTCCAATTTTGATAATTGTGACATTAGACCATTCATTTTTTATTGTTTGTCCTTTTTTAAATATGCTTGGATTGCTATATACTTTCCTCTTAAGATTGCTTTTGCTGTGTTCCACAGAAGTTGGAGCTTAGTGTTCTTGTTGTCGTTTGTTTCCATATATTGCTGAATCTCTGTTTTGATTTGGTCATTGATTCATTGATTATTTAGTAGCGTGTTTTTAGCTTCTATGTGTTTGTGAGCCTTTTTGCTTTGTTTTTACAGTTTATTTCTAGTTTTATGCCTTTGTGGTGTGAAAAGTTGCTTGATAGGATTTCAGTCTTTTGGAATTTACTGAGGCTCTTTTTGTGGCCTAGTATGTGGTCTCTTCTGGAGAATGTTCCATGTGCACTTGAGAAGAATGTGTATCTATTGCTTTTGGTTGTAGAGTACTGTAGATGTCTATTAGGTCCTAGTGTGTTGTTCAGTGCCTCTGTGTCCTAACTTATTTTCTTCCTGGTGGATCTGTCCTTTGGAGTGAATTGTGTGTTGAAGTCTCCTAGAATGAATGGATTGCATTTTATTTCCTCCTTTAGTTCGTTAGTATTTGTTTCAGGTATGTTGGTGCTCCTGTATTGGGTGCATATATATTTATAATGGTTATATCCTCTTGATGGACTGAGCCCTTTATCATTATGTAATGTCCTTCTTTTCTTTTGTTACTTTCTTTATTTTGAAGTCTGTCTTGTCTGATACCAGAATTGCAACACCTGCTTTCTTCTCTCTGTTGTTTGCATGAAATATCTTTTTCCATCCCTTGACTTTAAGTCTGTGCACATCTTTGTGTTTGAGGTGATTCTCTTGTAAGCAGCATATGGATGGATCTTGCTTTTTTATCCATTCTGTTTCTCTGTGTCTTTTGATTGGTGCATTCAGTCCATTTACGTTTAGGGTGATTATTGAAAGCTATGAACTTATTGCCATTGCAGGCTTTAAGTTTGTGATTACCAGAGGTTCAGGGTTAGATTCTTAATCTTACTGTCTAACTTAACTCGCTTATTGAGCTATTATAAATGCGGTCTGATGATTCTTTATTTCTCAGACTTCTTATTCCTCCTCCTTCTCCCTTCTTCATATGTTGGGTGTTTTGTTCTGTGCTCTTTTTAGGAGTGCTCCCATCTAGAGCAGTCCCTGTAGGATGCCCTGTAGAGGTGGTTTGTGGGAGGCAAATTCCCTCAACTTTTGCTTGTCTGGGAATTGTTTAATCTCTCCTTCATATTTAAATGATATTCGTGCTGGATACAGTAGTCTTGGTTCGAGGCCCTTCTGCTTCATTGCATTAAGTATATCATGCCATTCTCTTCTGGCCTGTAGGGTTTCTGTTGAGAAGTCTGATGATAGCCTGATGGGTTTTCCTTTGTAGGTGACCTTTTTTCTCTCTCTGGCTGCCTTTAATACTCTGTCCTTGTCCTTGATCTTTGCCATTTTAATTATTATGTGTCTTGGTGTTGCCCTCTTTTAATCCCCTGTCATGGGAGTTCTGTGTACCTCTGTGGTCTGAGAGGCCATTTCTTCCCCTAGTTTGGGAAGTTTTCAGCAATTATTTCTTCAAAGACACTTTCTATCCCTTTTTCTCTCTCTTCTTCTTCTGGTACCCGTATAATGCGGATGTTGTTCCATTTTGATTGGTTACTCAGCTCTCTTAAAATTCTTTCATTCCTGGAGATCCTTTTATCTCTCTCTGCGTCAGCTTCTCTGCATTCCTGTTCTCTGTTTTCTAGTCCATTAATGGTCTCTTGCATCTCGTCCATTCTGTTTTGAAGTCCTTCCAGAGCTTGTTTTATTTCTGAATTCTCCTTCCTTAGTTCTTGTATATTTCTCTGTAGGTCCATCTGCATGGTTATGACTTTTGTTTTGAATTCTTTTTCAGGAAGACTGGTTAATCTATCTCCCCAGTTTCCTTCTCAGGGGAAGATGTAGCAGATGCAGAAGCTGTCTGTGTTAGTCTTGTCTGGATCATATTTTTTTGCCTTCTCATGTTGACAGGTGCTATTGACTGTCAGCTGGGAGGGCCAAACTTTTCACTTGCTACTGGCCTTTCTTTACTGGGACAACTGCGACCCCTGGTGGCTTGAGTTGGGTAATTGCTTGTATGCTGGGTCTCTGTGTCTTGTCCGGCCTAAGTGTACCTTTCTGTGGGCGTGGTTTGCCTTAGGCTGTTTCTCTGCTTTCACAGCTCCTGGAGAGGTAATGGACAGGGGGTTCTTTGGCTGTTTACCTCCATGAGGGGTCCCAGAGCTTTTGCCCTGGGGGTTAGTGCACCCAGTTTTCCCTGTAATTTCCAGCCACTGGGCTGTGACCTGTGTTGTTTCCATCTAGCTGTTAAGTCCCTGTCCCTTTAAGACTTTCTAAAAGCACTCGCTTTTCTTTGTCCCAGGGGTGCCAGCTTTGGGACCCGCTCACAGGTCTTACTGTCCTGCTTCCCTAGTTTCCTGGGCCCCACGCATGCACTGTGTCTGCGCTCTGGTGCGGGTGGCTGGGGCTGGGTGTTCAGCAGTCCTGGGCTCCCTCTTCCTCCCGCCGGGAGCTGGGGGGAGGGGCGCTCGGGTCCCGCGGGGCCGGGGCTTGTACCTTACCCCTTTCACCAGGTGCTGGGCTCTCGCACGTGTGGATGTAGTCAGGCTGTTGTCCTGTGTCTTCTGGTCTTTTAGGATTAGTTGTATTTGTTGTATTTTCAAAAATATATATGTTTTTGGGAGGAGATTCCCACTGTCCTACTCATGCCACCATGTTGGCTCCACCCCCCAATGCCTAATTCTTGAATATTCTTTTCTTGTTTGGGCCAATTTTTTAGCCAATATTTAAGAGCAATTACAGATTACATAAGTCCTTGTGTCTAACAATCCTGTAAAAGACTTGCCTTGAATGCAGATTTTGCATTGAGGTCTGTCAGATGTGATGTTTGTATTAAGTCATATTTGTTTATTTGTACTTCCAAATCCACCTTGTCTCCTTTCATAAGTTGTTGTTGAAGGTGGAAGATAGGGAAGTAGATGTAACTGAGCAATTCTTTCTCCTTGAGGTATATATAAATCTTTGTCAGATGATACCATTATTTTAATTTCACCCATATAATCTTGATCAATAACCCCAGGTTTTACTATTAATCCTTTTAGTGTCCAACTACTGCAGCCTAAATCCTACAGAATTGGCTGGTAAAGGGCCAAAAATTCCTATACTAAGTAATTGGGCTCCTTGTGATGGGTGTAAATACACAGATTGAGAAGAGGCAAGATCTACAGCAGCACTTCCTTTAGTACTGCTTGTAAATCATGCCATGTTCTTTTAACTGGAGAAGATGCTTCTTTTCTAGGGTCTCAGAGGCTGGCCCTGTTGAAGGTTTAAAGGCTGAGACCCATTGATAGGATTACCACTTCATCAAATTTGCACAACATTCATTAGACCAATGTCTCCCTTTTATACATTTTGGGCAAACAGATGGCAGTTTGTCTTTGAAATTTGGCTCTTTTGTCCTCTTTTTTGATCAGCAGTCTTTTTTCATATGCCCTTGTTTGGCACAACCAAAACATTTCAAGTTTTTGAACTTCCCCTCGACTTTCCCTTCATAGTGATTGCTAGTAAATTAGCTTGATATGTAGGGGAAACTACATCTGCACAGGCCTTAATATAATCTCCCATTCTAGTTCCCACAGCTTTTAAAGGTCTAAGAACTTTCTGACACTCTGTATTTGCATTATCATAGGCTAACATCTGTACCAACAGGTCCCTCAAATCTGGGTGTGCTACTTTCCTTCTCAAATTATCTTGCAATCTTGCAACAAAGTCGACATATGGTTCAATTAAGTCCCTGTTTAAGTTTACTAAATGATAAGGCAGGCTTTCCAGCTGCTTCTATTTTTTCCTAGGCTTTTGCAACACAGGCATACTTGTGTTACTGCCTTGTCATTCTACCCAGCTTGTCTTTCTAACTGCAGCCAGTCTCCTTGTCCTGCTAGTTGTTCAGCAGTTACAAGAATTGGAGGATTGGCATGCCGATTTCTCAAAGCTTGTGCTTTTGCTTCCTCATACCACCACGTTTTAAATTAAAAAATATAGAAGAGTCTAGACAAGTATGAGCCAAAAAATCCCAATGGTGAGGAACCATCCTTTCTTGTTCTGTCAATCCCCTCAAAAGACCCACAACATATGGAGACTTAGTACCATACGAGGAAATGGCCTGTTTAAAGTCTTTGAATGTCTTGTAAGGAATAGGTGTATAAAGTGCTTTGACCCCTCCTTGTGGAAAATCAGGATCCTCATTTGGCTCAAAAGGAGTCCAATTAACTGGTGCCACTAAGGATGTCAGATAAGCATCTATATCACCCTCTCTCTGGGCTTTATGTATTCCTGCCATGAGGGCAGACGCAGCAGGAACAGGAGCTGAGTGTTCCTTACGATGAAAGAATGGGACTCTCACCATCAGTCTCTGAAATAGAGGAAGAGGAGGACGACAAGGAGTCAGACAGATGTGGGGATGAAGATCGCTTACTTGATTTCAGCACATCATCCAAGAGCTCTCTCTCACATTCGTGTGTGTCTGATTTGGTTTCAGACAGTGGGGGAGTTTGCAAAGGCTGCAAGGAGAGAGTGATCAAATTACATAAAGACCAAACAGGCACAGGGATGACATTTCCCTGTCTGAGAGCTTTTTAAAAGTCCTTAATACATTACCCCAATAAACTTGTTTAAGGGTTCCCTGTGGTGGCAACCAGTAACAATATTTTTAAATGTATTTGTGATGTTGAGCACTGTCCTTCTTAGAAGTTTTCACTCCTAATGTTTTAAGGAGGGCACAGACTAATTTCAAATAATCCTCTGGTTTAGCTGCTTTAGTTTCATTTTGGCCCATTGTAGTGTCCCTGATATCTCGACCCTGTCCCTACGTACACTTTCCTGGGAGTCTTACCAGATCGATGATCTTCGGAGCTTTACTGCTCTGAGTTTCAGGGTCCCTGTTCAGGCGGCTCTTATCGGTCCCTCCCTGCCTCTGACCCCCATATAAGGGAGAAGACGCGGTGAGATTATCTGAAAAGACCAGCCAGGGTACTCCGGGCTTAACCATGCAAGAGTGGTACTGAGAGGGCACCTCTCATGTTTATTGATCAAATGGTTGTTAACTACAATATAATTCTGTGTAGGGGACTCAATACACAATCATTAATCAACCCCAAGCCTAACTCTCAACAGTCACCAATCCTCTGAAGCATAACAAACAAGTTCTTACATAGTGAACAAGTTCTTACATAGTGAACAACGCAAGGGTAGTCATACCACAGAAACTGTTTCGGTTTTGATCAAGCATCATGGACTATAAACAGTCAAGTCAGATATGATTATTCATTTGATTTTTTTTTTAGATAATGTGATTTTATTCATTTGATTTTTATACTAGATTTATATGTGAATCCCACAGGGAATGAGTTAAGCCCACTTTTATATTGAGGGGAACCAGTTTTAATAAGGAAGAGTCTCTCCAAGGTAACGTATGCATGATAGTTCCAGGGAGACGAAATTACAGTGTGGAAATCTCTCAGGCATAGGAAAGAAAATAGGTCACCTGTGGGTCATGGTTAGTGTGATCATGTGTGCAGGGTTATGATTACATCTTAAATTAGTGTTTGATAAGTGGTTAGATGTAGTGTGGACTTCTGTTTTGGTCAGAGCTAGGATAGAGGTTTATGTGAATGGTGATGTGTTCAGTCTTTCAGTTAATTGTGAAGATATCAAACAAGGGCGAGGTTAGGGGTGAGGGAAAGACTTCAGATTAGTTGCAGCGTCAAATTAAGATTTGCTGGGAATTAATTAAAGGTGATAAGGTTATTGTCATGGTTATGTTTATATCTATATCCTGTGAGGTGTGGGTGAGGCCTGTAAAGTTAACAGTGAATGGAGATGTTTTGGGTGAGGGTGAGGAGTAAGTCTTCAGTCCAAACATTCCCATACCCAGGTTTCCAAGGGTAATGATGGGCTCAGAGATCTGGCATTTGGCATTCTTCCCAGGCCTCCTGTTTTATAGAAATTTGCTTACACTTTGTACAGGACAGTAGCAGGACCCACACTGTCAATGGGTTTGGGAAGTACTTGAATGGCTTTCTCCATCAGTCACCTGGGTTGTTACAATGTCCAATAAAAGAAACACATAGTACCTTGGATCTGTATTCTGTTGCTCCTTAGGCTGCCAAGGCGGTCAGATCTCACCTTATCAAAATCACACTCATGGCTGAGGCACCAGGCCCTGAAGGTGGATCCTACTCCCTTCAACGAGCACAAGCAAATTCTGCCTCTAGAAAACTGTCCAGGAAGCCACCACTGTGACGTCATGGAATCTGGAGGCACTACTGCTGCTCTTCCAAACTCCTCCACTAGAGGGCGAGTGCCGCTCAGCCCTGGGAGTCTGCATTGTCTGAGACAGCAAACAAGCACTGGGGGATCAGGCAAATATATATATACATATGGAGAGCTCTGACACAGCAAATCCAAACGGGCAAACTCCCAGCAAAAGCTCGAACCAGTCTCACAGGCCTCAAGTCCCCTGGGTCATGGTCCAGGGATCAGGATGTAATTCAAAGGATTAGCTCATTCTCAGGGTTCTGCTGAGTGTTGGGTCAATGTTTTGGGATTTTCTCAGGGATTTAAGTTGAGGTACATGTGTGAGGCTCACACTTAGGGGGTCTAACCTGGAGTTGGGTTCTCTTTCAGTAGTTATTAGATTTTGGATTTCCCCAGGAGGGCTTTGTGTTGCCTAATCAGGTTTCAGGCTCAGGGTTTCTGGGATAGGGTTATGGTGACACGGTACAGGCAAGTGGATAATGTTAATATTCACAGTAGTTTTGATGGTTAGCCTGAGTGTTAGGCCTCAGGTTTAGGGTTTAAGGGCTAGGGATTTTGTGTGTGTGTGTGTGTGTGTGCATGTTTGTGTGTGTTAGGGTTAAAGTGAAATGTGGGGTGTGAGGACTGGTGACTGCAATAGGGGTAACAGTTAGGATTAGGTACTGAGGTAGGCCCAGTTTTAGAGTGAGAGGAACCAGTTTTAATGGGGAAGAATCTCTCCAAGATAACTTATGCATGATAATGCCAGTGAGATCAAATTACAATGTGGAAATCTCTTAGCCATAGAAAACAAAACAGGTCACTTCTGAGTCACGGTTAGTGTGATCTTGTGTGCAGAGTTATGGGTACATTTTGAATTGGTGTATGAGAAGGGATTAGATTAGTGTGAACTTCTGTTTTGGAAGAGAGAGGATTGGCATTTATGTGTGGGATGATGTGTTGGGTCTTTCAGTTAACATGAAGATACCAAATGAGGGTGAGGTTTGAAGTTAGGGCAAGGCTTTGGGTTAGGTTCAGCATCATATTATAGTTTGCCTGGAGTTAGCTTAATGGAATAGGTTTACTGTCAGGGTTCCATTTAGATCTATGTTCTCAGTGGTGAGTTGGAGAATTCTCTAAGGTGATGGGCAAAGAGATACGTTTAGGGTATGGGTGAGGAGAAAGTCTTCAGGCCAATCATTCCCATAGACATATTCCCAAGGATTGTGCTGGGTGCAGAGAGCTGCCATTTTCTATACTTCCCAGAGTGCCTGCTTTCTAAAATATGATTATAGTACAGCACAAGAGCAGGACCCACATTCAATGGGGTTGGAAAGGACTGAATAGCTTTCTCCATCAGCCACGTGGGTTTTTACCATGTCCCACAAAAGAAATACAGTACCTTGGATCTGGGCTCCATTGTCACTAATGTTGCCAAGGTGGTCAGCTCCTGCCTCAATGAGATCACACTCATGGCTGATGCACCAGGCCCTGAATGGGGAACCTGCTCCTCTCACCAAGCACATTCTGTCTCTAGGAAACTGTCACCACTGTGATGTCATGGAATCTGGAGGCAAAGCTGCTGCTCTTGGAAAGTCCTTCACTAGAGGGTGACTGCTGCCTAGCCCTGGGAATCTGCATTGTCTTAGACAGTCAATGTCTTAACAAACAGGCATTCAGGCATATAAATATACACATGGAGAACTCTGGCATGACACATTCAAAGTTAACATTCAAGGTAGTTTTGATGGTTAGGCTTTGGGTTAGGCCTAAAGTGTAGGGTATAAGGGCTAGGAATCTAATTGTGTGTGTGTGTGTTTTAGGGTTAAAATGACATGTGGGGTGAGGATTTGTGTCTGCAGTAGGGGTAGAGCTAGGATTAGGGACTAAAACCTAACTTTAGAATGAGGGGAACCAGTTTTAATGGAGAAGACTCTGTCCAAGGTAATTTATTCATGAGAGTGCCAGTGAGATGAAAATAAACGTGGAATTCTCTGAGTCATAGGAAACAGGATGGTTCACCTGTGGGTCTTGGTTAGTGTAACCATTTGTGCACAGTTATGGTTACATCTTGAATTACTGTTTGATAAGTGATTAGATTTAGTGTGGACTTGTTTGGGTTGGAGCTCCGATTGTGGTTTACGTGAGGGATGATGTGTTGAGTCTTTCTTTCAATTAACACTGAAGATTTCAAATTAGGGTGAGGTTCAGGATTAAGGCCAGGCTTTGGGTTACGTGCACATCAAATTATGGCTTTGCTTGGAGTTTACCTGAAGGGATAAAGTTACTGCCAGGGTTCCTTTTAGATCTATGTCCTCAAGGAGCACTGGGTGTGGCCTCTAAGGTGAGGGGTGAATGGAGATGTTTAGGGTGAGTGTGAGGAGTAAATCTTCAGGTAAACCATTCCTTACCCATATTCCCCAGAGTAGTGGTGAGGTCACTTAAATGCCATTTGGCAGTCTTCATAGAGCCCATGCTTTTATAGGAATTTGGTTACAGTACAGCACAGGAGCTGGACACAGAGACAAAGGGTTTGGGAAGGTCATGAATGGCTTTCTCCATCAGTTATGTGGGTTGTTACCTTGTCCCAGAATAGAAACACACAATACCTTGCATCTTGTTTCCATTTTCCCTAATGCTGCAAGTGGTCAGCTCCCACCTCAAAGAAATCACACCCACAGCTGAGGCACAAGACCCTGAAGAGGGAACCTGCTCCCCTCACCAAGCATCACCAAGCACATTCTGTCTTTAGGAAACCATCGCCATATATATATACATACATATCTAGAGTTCTGCTACACACATCCAAACATGTGAGCCACTGCAAAAGATCCATCCAGCCTCACAGGTGTCTAATAACCTGGTTCCTGCTCAGGTATCAGGATGAAATTCAAAGTGTTATCTCACTGTCATTGTTCTGATAGGTTCTGGATTAATGTTTTGGGATTTGCTAAGGGATTTAAGTTGCATTCAGGTGTGAGCCTCATGCATAGGGTGGCTGACGTGGTGTTGGGGTCTGTTTCAGTAGCAGGTTTTGGGTTTCCATCAAGGGCTTCATGGTGTGTAATCAGGTTTCAGGCTGAGTTTCTGGGCTGGGGTTATAGTAAAAGGGTGTGGGGAAGGAGTTAAGATTAATATTCAAGGTGGTTTTGATGGTTAGGCTGAGGCTTAGGCCTTAGGTTTATGGAATAGGGCATGGGATTTTTTTCTATGTGTGTGTCTGTGTGTGTGTGTGTTAATGTGACAGGATGGGCAAGGGTTGGTGTCTGCAGTAGGGGTAAAAGTTAGGATTAGGGACTGATTTAGGCTCAGTTTTAGAATGAGTGGAACCATTTTAATGGGGAAGACCCACTCCAATGTAATTTATGCATGATAGTGCCAATGAGTTGAAATTACAATGTGGAATTCTCTGAGCCATAGGAAAATAAAGGGGTTACCTGTGAGTCACTGTTAGTGTCATCATGTGTGCAGGTTTAAAGTTTCATCTTGAATTAGTGTTTGATAAGTGGTTAGTTTTAGTGTGGACTTCTGTTTTCATTCGAGCTCGTATAGTGTTTTATGTGAAGGAATGTGAGGGATAATGTGTTGAGTCTTCTTTCACTTATGGTTTATGGTTATATCTTGAATTAGTGTTTGGTAAGTGGTTATATTTTGTGTGCATTTCTATTTTGGTTAGAGCTAGTATATTAGCTTATGGGAGGAATGATGTGTTGGGTGTTTCTTTTACTTAGAGGTGAAGATGTCAAATGATGTCTAGGATAGGGGTTAGGACAAGGCTTCAAATTATAGCATTTCTTAGTTAGCTTAATGGGATAGGGTTACTCAAGGGAAGTGCTGGGATCAGAGAGATTCCATTTGGCATTCTTCCCAGAGCCCCTGATTTTCTAGGTATTTGGTTACAGTACAGCACAGAAGCAGGACCCACAGTCATCAGGGTTGGGAAGGACCTTGAATGGCTTTCTCCAAAAGCCACGTGAGTTGTTACCATGTCCCACAAAAAAAAAACAACACAGTACCTTGGTCTGGGTTCCATTGTCCCTAATGCTACCAAGGTGTTCAGCTCCCACCTCACTGAAATGACGCCCATGGCTGAGGCACCAGGCCCTGAAGGGGGAATCTGCTCACCTCACCAAGCATCACCAAACACATTCTGACTCTAGGCAACTGCATCACCCCTGTGATGTCATGGAATCTGGAGGTAACACTGCTTCTCTTACAAAGTCCTCCACTAGAGGGGGCACGCTGCCCAACCCTGGGAAGCTGCATCATCTTAGAGAGCAAACATACATTAGGGAATCATTCATATATATATACACACACACATGGTAAGCTCTGCCATAGCACATCCAAACGTGGTAGCCCTCAGCACAATGTATACCCAGGCTCACAGGCCTCTACTCTCCTGGATTGTGGTCCAGAGATCAGGATGAAATTCAAAGGGTTAGTTGACTCTCAGCATTCTGATGGGTTCTAGGTTACTGTTTGGGATTTGCTCAATGATTTCAGTAGGGGCTCATTTGTGAGGCTCATGCTTAGGAGGTCTGACTGCGGTTGTGTTCGGTTGCAGTAGTTATTAGGTTTTGGGTTTCCCTCCAGGATTTCATGGTGCATAATCAGGTACCAGGCTCGGGGTTTCTGGGCCAGAGTTTCAGTGACAGGGTGCAGCCGAATGGTTAAGGTTAATATACAAGTCAGTTTTGATGGTGAAGCTGAGGGTTAGCCCTTAGGTTTAGAGTATAAAGGGTAGAGATTCTGTGTGTGTGTGTGTGTGTGTGTATATGTTAAAGTGACATGTGGGGTGAAGTTTGATTTCTGTGATAGGTATAAGTGTTAGGATTAGGGACTGAGTTAGGCCCAGTTTTAGAATAAGGGGAAACAGTTTTAATAGGGAAGACTGTCTCCAAGATAACTTATGCATGATAGTGCCAGTAAGTCACAGTTACAATGTGGTATTCTCTGAGCCATAGGAAACAAAACAGGTCACCTGTGGGTCATGGTTAGTGTAATCATGTGTGCAGGTTTCTTGTTATGTCTTGAATTAGTGTTTGATAAGTGGTTAGATTTAGTGTGTACTTTTGTTTTGGTTAGAGCTAGGATAGAGGTTTATGTGAAGGCTGATGTGTTTCTCTGATGGATGAGTCTTATTTCAGTTAACATTGAAGATATCAAACCAGGGCGAGGTTAGGGTTTTAGGAAAGGCTTTGGGTTAGGTGCAGCAACAAATTATGGTTTGCTTAGGGTTAGCTTAAGGGGTTAGGATTACTGTCAGGGTTCCATTTAGATCTATGTCCTCAAAGAGGTGAAGTCTCTTAAGGTAAGATGTGAACGCAGATGATTAGGGTAAAGGTGAGGAGTAAGTATTCAGGAAATCATTCCCATACCAATATTTCCAAGGACTGTGCTGGCCTCGGAGAGGTACCATTTTGCATTCTTCCCAGAACACCTGCTTTTGTAGGAATTTGTTTACAGTTCAACACAGAAGCAAGATCCACAGTCAACGGGATCGAAAGATCTGAATGGCTTTCTCCATCAGCCACTTTGCCAAAGGTAGGGTTGTTACCATGTTCCAGAAAAGAAACACCGAGTACCTAGGATCTGGGTTCCATTATACCTAATGCTGTCAAGGTGGTCACCTTCCACCTCACCAAAATAACACCCATGGCTGGGATTCAGGTTCAAAGGGGGAACCTGCTCCCCTCACCAAGCATCACCAAACACATTCTGTCTTAGGAAACCGTCGCCACTGTTGTCATGGAATCTGGAAGCAACACTGCTGCTCTTGCAAAGTCCTCCACTAGAAGGCATGCAATATCCAGTCCTGTGAACCCGCATCGTCTTAGAAAACAAACAATAGGGTTTCAGGCATATATATTTACGTATGGAGAGCTCTGCATCGGCATATCCAAAAGTGTGAGCCCCCAGCACAAGCCCCACCCATCCTCACAGGTCTCTAGTCCCCTGGGACCTGGTCCATGGATGAGGATGAAATTCAACAGGTTCTGACCGGTGCAGGGTTTATGTTTTGGAATTTGCTCAGGGATTTATTTTGGGGTTCATGTGTGAGCTCACACTTAGGGAGTCTTATCTGGGGTTGGATTCGGTTGCAGTTCTTATTAAGGTTTGGGTTTTCCTCTAGGGCTTCATGGTGTGTAATCAGGTTTCAGGCTCAGGGTTTCTGGGCTTGGTTTATGCTGACAGGATGCAGGCAAGGTGTTAAGGTTAATAATATTCAAAGTAGTTTTGATGTTTAGGCTGGGGGTTAGGAATAAGGTTTAGGGTATAAGGATTACTAATGTGTGTGTGTGTGTGTGTGTGTGTGTGTGTGTGTGTGTGTGTGTGTGTGTGTCTTATGGTTAAAGTGACATGTGGGGTGATGTTTGGTGTCTGCAATAGGGGTAAGTGTCAGGATTAGGGACTGAGGCCCAGATTTAGAGTGAGAGTAACCAGTTTTAATGGGGAAGACTCTGTAAGGTATCTTATTCATGTAAGTGCCAGTGAGGAGAAATTACAATGTGAAATTCTTTGAGCCATAGAAATCAAAATGGGTCACTGTGGGTCATGGTTAGTTAGGATGATCGTGTGTGCAAGGGTATGGTTATATACGGAAGTAGGTTTCATAAGTGGTTAGATTTAGTGTGGACTTCTGTTTTGGTCAGAGCTGGGATAGAGGTTTATGTGATGGATGATGTGTTGAGTCTTTCAGTTAGTAGTGAAGATATCAAATTAGGGCGAGGTTAGGGGTGAGGGCATGGCTTCAGGTTAGGTGTAGCATCAAATTACGGTTTTGCAGTTTACTTAAGGGGATAAGATTACTGTCAGGCTTCTGTTTAGATCAATGTCCTGAATAAGGTTTTGGTGAGGCCTCTAAGATGATGGGCAAAGGCAAATGTTTAGGGTGAGGGTGAAGAGGAAGACTTCAGGTCAACCATTCCCATACCCATATTGCCAAAGGTAGGGCTGGGCTCAGAGAAATGCCATTTGGCATTATTCCCAGAGGCCCTGCTTTTCAAGGAATTTGGGTACAGTACAGCACAGCAGCATGACCCACACTCAGTGGGTTGGGAAGGATCTGAATGGCTTTCTCCATCAGCCACGTGGTTTGTTACCATGTCCCAGAAAAGAAACACAAACTACCTTGGATATGGGTTCTGTTGTCCCTAATGATGCAAAGGTGGTCAGTTCCCACCTCAAGAAAATCAAACCCCTGAAGAAGGAATCTGCTCCCCTCACAAAGCATCACCAAGCACATTCTTTCTCTAGGAAACTGTCGCCAATGTGACATCATTGAATATGGAGGCAACACCCAGTCCTGGAAAGCTGTAATGTCTTAGATAGCAAACAAACATATAGGGCTTCAGGCATATATATAGACACACACACACACACACACACACACATATGGAGAGCTCTGCCATGGCACTTCCAAACATGTGAGCCCCTGGCATAAGCTCCACACAGTCTCTCATATATCTGGTCCCCTGGTTCCTGGTCAAAGGATCAGGAGGAATTTCAATTAGCTCACTCTCAGGTTTCTGACAGGTGCTGGGTTAATGGCTAATACTTTGGGATTTTTCAGGGATTTATGTTGGGGTTCATGTATGAGGTTCACACTTAGGGGATCTTTCCTGGGGTTGGGTTCTATTTCAGTAGTTATTAGTTTTTGGTTTCCCTCCAGGGCTTTCTGGTGCATCATCAGGCATGGAGAAGGCAGTGAAGCACAGAGAAGACAAGTAGTGGCTCTATAGCATCTTACTATGCTGATGGATGGTGACTGTAATGGGGTATGTGGGTGGGGACTTGATAATGGGGGGAATCTATTAACCACAATGTTGCTTATGTAATTGTTTATTAATGATACCAGAAAAAGACCTGATACCCATCCTGCTTAAAGTTTTCCAAAAAGTAGAAGAGGAAGGAATACTTCCAAGGTAATTTTTATGAGGCCAGCAACACACTAATACCAAAACCAGATGAAGACAACACACAAAAAGGAAAATCACAAGCCAGTGTCCCTAGTGAACATAGATGCAGAAATACTCAACAAAATATCCCAAACCAAATTTTAAAATGCACCAGAAAGCTCACCCATGATGATCAAGTAGGATTTATTCCAGACATGTGGATGGGAAAATATTAGAAAATACATCATCATCATCCACCACATCAACAAAAAGGAGAAAACCCCATGATAATCTCCACAGATGCTGAAAAAGCATTCAAAAAAATTCAACATCTATTTATGATAAAATAAAACTCTCAACAAAATGGGTATAGATGGCAAGTACTTTAACATAATAAAGGCCATGTATGACAAATGCACAGCCAACATCATACTTAACACAGAGAAGCTGAAAGCTTGTCCTTTAAGATCGAGAACAAGATAAGAATGCCCACTCTTCTCACTTTTATTCAACATAGTTCTGGAATTCCTAGCCACAGCAATCAGACAGCACAAAGAAATAAAAGGCATCCAGACTGGTAGGGAAGAAGTCAAACTGTTACTCTTTGTAGATGACATGATATTATACATAAAATGCCCTAAAGAACCCACTCCAAAAGAGCTAGATCTAATATCTGAATTTAGCAAAGTGGCAGGATATAAAATTAATACACAGAAATCAGTCACATTTATATACGCTAATGATGAACTAGGAGAAAGAAACCAGGAAAACAATTTCATTCACTATTGCATTAAAAAGAATAAAATACCTAGGAACAAACCAAATCAAGGAAGTGAAAGATATATACGATGAAACCTAAAAGACACTCATGAGAGAAATTGAAGATAACAATAAATGCAATACAACCCATGCTTATGGATAGGAACAATTAATATTGTCAAAATGGCCATCCTGCCTAAAGCAATCTACAGATTCAATACAATTCCTATCAAAATACCAATAGCATTCTTTAACGAACTAGAGTAAATCGCTCTAAAATTCATATGGAATCACAAAAGACTCCGAATAGCCAAAGCAATCCTGAGAAGGAAGAATAAAGCTGGGGGGGGCGGATTATGCTCCTGAACTTCAAGCTCTACTACAAAGCCACAGTAATTGAGAGAACATCGTACTGGCACAGGAACAGAACAATAGACCAATGGAACCGACTAGAGAGCTCAGATATTAACCCAAGCATACGTAGTCAGTTAATATATAATAAAGGAGCTATGTACATACAATGGGGAAATGACAGTCTCTTCAACAGCTGGTGTTGGCAAAACTGGACAGCTACATGCAAGAGAATGGAACTGGATCACTGTCTACACCATACACAAAGTTAAAATGGATCAAAACCTGAATGTATGTCACAAAACCATAAAACTCTTTGTGAAAAACATAGACAAAAATCCCTTAAATATAAACATGAGCAACAATTTTGTCGTCGTCCTTCCTGGCACTGGGGATAAAGTGCACACACATGCGTCCGCGTTGCCCGCATGCGCCTGCTGCAGACGCTGATTGGCCAAACAGTGGTGGCTCGGAGAACGTAAAAGAACTGAGGTAGGGTGAGAGAGATGGACCCCCAGGGGTTACAGTGAATCCACCCTCCTAGTCAGCTGGAGACATCAAAAGTTGAAGTCCAGCCGGTTTGAGGCCTGGGCACAGAGGAGGAGGCAGTTCTCATTAAAGTTGTAGTTTCTAAATGATGGATACCAACAAGACAATGGTTAAAAATTCCAAGAGAAATGTTCACTTTTCATCCTATTGTGTCGTGATGGCTTTTCAAAGGGCATCATAATGAAACCAAGGATTTTCAACAGTATGTCTCAATAAGTAGAGTCCAGGTCTGTGAACCAAAAGCCTATTTGTAGTCTCCCTCCTATGCTCTAGCATATTATTCTATTTCATCCTTGTCCATATGCTTGCTCCTCTGACTATTTTGGAATGAGATTACTAGATTCTGTTTCTTGAGCTATTTTTTTTGGTATCAATAATCTACAATTACATGAGGAACATTATGTTTACTAGACTCCCTCCATCACCAAGCCCCCCACAAACACCATTACAGTCACTGTCCATCAGCGTAGTAAGATGCTGTAGAATCACTACTTGTCTTCTCTGTGTTGTACAGTCCTCCCCGTGCCCCCCACACACTATACATGCTAATCATAATGCCCCTTTCTTTCCCCACCCTTTATCCCTTCTTTCCTACCCATCCACCCCAGTCCCTTTCCTTTTGGTAACTGTTAGTCCATTCTTGGGTTCTGTGATTCTGCTGCTGTTTTGTTCCTTCAGTTTTCCTTTGTTCTTATACTCCACATATGAGTGAAATCATTTGGTACTTGTCTTTCTCTGCCTGGCTTATTTCACTGAGCATAATACCCTCTAGCTCCATCCATGTTGTTGCAAACAGAAGGATTTATTTTCTTCTTATGGCTGAATAATATTCCATTGTGTATATGTACCATATCTTCTATATCAATTATCTACCGATGGACACTTAGGTTGCTTCCATTTCTTGGCTATTGTAAAAAGTGCAGCGATAAACATTGGGGTGCATCTTTCTTTTTCAAACTGGGCTGCTGTATTCATATGGTAAATTACTAGGAGTGGAATTTCTGGGTCAAATGATATTTCTATTTTGAGCTTTTTGAGGAACCTCCATACTGCTTTCCACAATGGGTGAGCTAATTTACATTCCCCCCAGTAGTGTAGGAGGGTTCCTCTTTCTCCAAAATCTCACCAACATTTGTTGTTGTTTGTCTTTTGGATGGTGGCCGTCCTTACTGGTGTGAGGTGTTATCTCATTGTGGTTTTAGTTTGCATTTCTATGATGACTAGCGATGTGGAGCATCTTTTCATGTGTCTGTTGGCCATCTGAATTTCTTCTTTGGAGAACTGTTCAGCTCCTCTGCCCATTTTTTAATACGATTATTTGTGTTTTGTTTGTTGAGGTGCATGAGCTCTTTATATATTTTGGATGTCAACCCTTTACAGACCTGTCATTTATGAATATATTCTCCCATACTGTAGGATGACTGTTTGTTCTATTGATGGTGTCCTTTGCTGTGCAGAAGCTTTTCAGCTTGATATAGTCTCACTTCCTCATTTTTGCTTTTGTTTTCCTTGCCCGTGGAGATATGTTCATGAAGAAGTCGCTCATGTTTATGTCCAAGAGATTTTTGCCTATGTTTTTTCTAAGAGTTTTATGGTTTCATGAGTTACATTCATATCTTTAATCCACTTTGAATTTACTTTTGTGTATGGAGTTAGACAGTGATCCAGTTTCATTCTCTTACATGTAGCTGTCCAGTTTTGCCAGTACCATCTGTTGAAGAGGCTGTCATTTCCCCGTTGTATGTCCATGGCTACTTTATCATGTATTAATTGACCATATATGTTTCAGTTAATGTTTAGAGTCTCTATTCTGGTCCACTGGTCTGTGGTTCTCTTCTTGTGCGAGTACCAAATTGTCTTCATTACTGTGGCTTTTTAGTAGAGCTTGAAGTTGGGAAACAAGATTTCCCCACTTTATTTTTCCTTCTAAGGATTGCTTTGCCTATTTGATGTCTTTCGTGTTTCCATATGAATTTTAGAAGTATTTTTTCCAGTGTGTTGAAGAATACTGTTGGTATTTTGATGTGGATTGCATTCAATCTGTGGATTGCTTTAGGCAGGATAGCCATTATGACAAGATTAATTCTTCCTAGCCAAGAGTATGGGATGAGTTCCCATTTGTCAGTGTCCCCTTTAATTTCTCTTAAGAGTGACTTGTAGTTTTCAGAGTATAAGTCTTTCACTTCTTTGGTTAGGTTTATTCCTAGGTATTTTATTTTTTTTGATGCAATTGTGAATGGAGTTGTTTTCCTGATTTCTCTTTCTGTTGGTTCATTGTTAGTGTATAGGAAAGCCACAGATTTCTGTGTGTTGATTTTGTATCCTGCAACTTTGCTGTATTCCGATATCAGTTCTAGTAGTTTTGGGGTGGAGTCTTTAGGGTTTTTTATGTACAGTATCATGTCATCTGCAAATAGTGACAGTTTGACTTCTTCTTTACCAATTTGGATTCCTTGTATTTCTTTGTTTTGTCTGATTGCCATTGCTGGGACTTCCAGCACTATGTTAAATAACAGTGGGGAGAGGGGGCATCCCTGTCTAGTTTCCGATCTCAGAGGAAATGCTTTCAGCCTCTCGCTGTTCAGTATAATGTTGGCTGTTGGTTTAACATAGATGGCCTTTATTATGTTGAGGTACTTGCCCTCTATTCCCATTTTGCTGAGAGCTTTTATCATGAATGAATGTTGACCTTTGTCAAATGCTTTTCAGCATCTATGGAGATGATCATGTGGTTTTTCTCTTTCTTTTTGTTGATGTGGTGGATGATGTTGATGGACTTTCGAATATTGTACCATCCTTGCATCCCTGGGATGAATCCCACTTGGTCATGGTGTATGATCCTTTTGATGTATTTTTGAATTCGGTTTGCTAATATTTTGTGGAGTATTTTTGCATCTACGTTCATCAGCGATATTGGTCTGTAGTTTTCTTTTTTGGTGGGGTCTTTGCCTGGTTTTGGTATTAGCGTGATGTTAGCTTTATAGAATGAGTTTGGGAGTATCATCTCCTCCTCTATTTTTTGGAAAACTTTAACGAGAATGGGTATTATGTCTTCCCTGTATGTCTGATAAAATTCCGAGGTAAATCCATCTGGTCAGGGGGTTTTGTTCTTTGGTAGTTTTTTTATTACCACTTCAATTTCATTGCTGATAATCGGTCTGTTTAGATTTTCTGTTTCTTTCTGGGTCAGTCTTGGAATGTTGTATTTTTCTAGGAAGTTGTCTATTTCTCCTTGGTTTCCCAGCTTGTTAGCATATAGGTTTTCATAGTATTCTCTAATAATTCTTTGTATTTCTGTGGGGTCCATTGTGATTTTTCCTTTCTCGTTTCTGATACTGTTGATTGTGTTGACTCTCTTTAACTCTTAACAAGTCTGGCTAGAGGCTTATCTATTTTCTTTATTTTCTCGAAGAACCAGCTCTTGGTTTCATTGATTTTTGCTATTGTTTTATTCTTCTCAATTTTATTTAGTTATTCTCTGATCTTTATTATGTCCCTCCTTCTGCTGACCTTAGGTCTCATTTGTTCTTCTTTTTCCAATTTCGATAATTTTGACATTAGACCATTCATTTGGGATTGTTCTTCCTTTTTTAAATATGCTTGGATTGCTATATACTTTCCTCTTAAGACTGCTTTTGCTGTGTCCCACAGAATTTGGGGCTTAGTGTTGTTGTTGTCATTTGTTTCCATATATTGCTGGATCTCCATTTTGATTTGGTCATTGATCCATTGATTATTTAGGAGCGTGTTGTTAAGCCTCCATGTGTTTAAGAGCCTCTTTGCTTTCTTTGTACAGTTTATTTCTAATTTTATGCCTTTGTGGTCTGAAAAGTTGGTTGGTAGGATTTTAATCCTTTGGAATTTACTGGGGCTCTTTTTGTGGCCTAGTATGTGGTCTATTCTGGAGAATGTTCCATGTGCACTTGAGAAGAATGTATATTCTGTTGCTTTTGGATGAAGAGTTATATAAATGTCTATTAGATCCATCTGCTCTACTGTGTTGTTCATTGCTTCTGTGTCCTTATTTCTTTTTTGCAAAGTGGATCTATCCTTTGGGGTGAGTGGTGTGTTGAAGTCTCCTAGAATGAATACATTGCAGTCTTTTTCCCCCTTTAGTTCTGTTAGTATTTGTTTCACAAATGCTGGTGCTCCTGTGTGCATATATATTTAGAATGGCTATATCCTCTTGTTGGACTGAACCCTTTATCATTATGTAGTGTCCTTCTTTATCTCTTGTTACTTTCTTTGTTTTGAAGTCTACTTTGTCTGATATTAGTACTGCAACCCCTGCTTTCTTCTCACTGTTGTTTGCCTGAGATATGTTTTTCCATCCCTTGACTTTTAGTCTGTACATGTCTTTGGGTTTGAGGTGAGTTTCTTGTAAGCAGCATATAGATGGGTCTTGCTTTTTTATCCATTCTATTACTCTGTGTCTTTTGATTGGTGCATTAAGCCCATTAACATTTAGGGTGACTCTTGAAAGATATGTACTTATTGCCATTGCAGGCTTTAAATTCGTGGTTACCAAAGGTTCAAGGTTAGCCTCTTTACTATCTTACTGTCTAACTTAGCTCGCTTATTGAGCTGTTATATACACTGTCTGGAGATTCTTTTCTTCTCTCCCTTCTTGTTCCTCCTCCTCGATTCTTCATATGTTTGGTGTTTTGTGCTGTGCTCTTTCTAGGAGTGCTCCCATCTAGAGCAGTCCCTGTAAGATGTTCTGTAGAGGTGGTTTGTGGGAAGCAAATTCCCTCAACTTTTGTTTGTCTGGGAATTGTTTAATCCCATCATCATATTTGAATGATAGTCGTACTGGATACAGTAGTCTTGGTTCAAGGCCCTTCTGTTTCATTGCATTAAATATATCATGCCATTCTCTTCTGGCCTGTAGGGTTTCTGTTGAGAAGTCTGATGTTAGCCTGATGGATTTTCCTTTATAGGTGACCTTTTCTCTCTAGCTGCCTTTAATACTCTTTCCTTGTCCTTGATCTTTGCCATTTTAATTATTATGTGTCTTGGTTTTGTTCTTGGATCCTTTCTTTTGGGGGTTCTGTGTATTTCCGTGGTCTGTTCGATTATTTCCTCCCCCAGTTTGGGGAAGTTTTCAGCAATTATTTCTTCTAAGATACTTTCCATCTCTTTTCCTCTCTCTTCTTATTCTGGAACACCTATAATACGGATATTGTTCCTTTTTGATTGGTCGCACAGTTCTCTTAATATTGTTTCATTCCTGGAGATCCTTTTGTCTCTCTCTATGTCAGCTTGTATGCGTTCCTGTTCTCTGGTTTCAATTCCATCAATGGCCTCTTTCATCGTATCTATTCTGCTTATAAACCCTTCCAGAGTTTGTTTCATTTCTGCGATCTCCTTTCTGGCATCTGTGATCTCTCTCCTGACTTCATGTCATATCTCTTGCATATTTCTCTGCATCTCTGTCAGCATGTTTATGATTCTTATTTTGAATGCTTTTCCAGGAAGACTGGTTAGGTCTGTCTCCTTCTCTGGTGTTGTCTCTGTGATCTTTGTCTGCCTGTAGCTTTGCCTTTTCATGGTGATAGGAATAGTTTGCAGAGCTGGGACAAGTGATGGCTGGAAGAACTTCCCTTCTTGTCGGTTCGTGGCCCTCGTCTCCTGGGAGAACAGCGACCTCCAGTGGCTTGTGCTTGGCAGCTGCGCGCAGACAGGGCTTCTGCTTCCTGCCCGGCTGCTATGGAGTTAATCTCCGCTGTTGCTGTGGGCGTGGCCTGGCTCGGGCAGCTACTCCAAAGTGGTGGAGTCGCGTTGGAGGGGGAGCGGCTGGGAGGCTGTTTATCTCCGTAAGGGGCCTCTGTGCTCCCTGCAGCCCAGGGAATTAGGGTGCCCAGAGATCCCCGGATTCCCTACCTCTGGATTAAGTGTCCCACCCTGCCCCTTTAAGACTTCCAAAAAGCACCCGCCAAAATAAAACAACTACCACAAAAAAAAAAAATTTATATTAAAAAATAAATAAATAAATAATGGCCGCTCGTTTTTCTTTTTTCTCTGGCTCCAGTCTCAGGCATCTGCTCACCATTCTTGCTGCCCTGTTTCCCCAGTATTGCGGTCCCTATCCTTTTAAGACTTCCAAAACAGGCTCGGCAAAACAAAACAGAAAAAAAAAAATGGCCGCTTGTTTTTCTTATGTCCTTTGGCGCCAGGCCTCCGATACCTGATCACTGTTCTTGCTGCCCTGTTTCCCTAGTACCCAGCGCACGCACTGTGTCTGGGCCCGGATGGCGGTGGCTGGGTGCTCGGCAGTCCTGGGCTCCGTCTCCCTCCCGCTCTGCCTGCTCTTCTCCCGCCGGGAGCTGGGGGGAGGGGCGCTCGGGTCCCACGGGGCTGTGGCTTGTATCTTACCCCCTTCGCGAGGTGCTGGGTTCTCGCAGGTGTGGATGTGGTCTTGATGTTGTCCTGTGTCCTCTGGACTTCATTCTAGGACGAGTTGTCTTCGTTATGTTTTCATAGATATATGTGGTTTTGGGAGTAGATTTCCGCTGCTCTACTCATGCTGGCATCTTCAGAGGTGATATTTTTGGTAAACAGATGGGGTTTATGTTTGCAGAGTTCCTTTCATTTACTTCCACCTTTCCTTTAATGCATGCCTGTGTTGGATGAACAATTTATTGAACAAAGTTTTATTTTTGGATATAATTTGTTTTGGTGTTATCTATCAGTGGATGATCCACTCTGATTAAAACTTATGCAAGGAGGTATATTTCTTGTTACTCATACTAACAGTATCTCTTCTATTTAGATTGGTCCAATATATCAACTTGGGAGTTGATTATAATTTTTGGTATGAGTTAGATTTTATTGTTGAGGTTGAACACTTAATTAATGGCTGCTTTGAAGCCGACTATGGTTACTTATTTACTCTTTAATTAAGGTTGAATCCTGTTTCTAAAAAGCTGTACCTTTTTAGACTATACTTTAAAGCTGCATTATAATTTTTAGTTTTTTAGGCAGATTTAAAGGTGAACTGAGATTCGTTTCTTGGATAACCAGCTATCACCAGGCTCATTATGCTTTTCACCACTACCTGCAAGTCTTCTCACTATTTTGCCACATAGACGAGTAAAATCTTTGAACTGCTTGGAGGTAGTTCTGCTGGTTTTGGGGTTTCTGGCCTAAGTTCTCTTTGTCAGATGTTTTCTAGTTAATTCATTATACAAAAGGTAGAAGTATTAATCTTTGCTATTTTGTACTATACATCCATCGTTCATCTTTCCCTTATAGTACTTTTTCTATAGTGTTATAATATAATTTCTATCACCTATATATTAAGTCAATAAATATTCTGGTTTATGTGTTATGGTATTATATTAGGTAATAGCTGGGCTAGCATTCGTTTAAAGTTTTCATTAATATTGAAATATTCTAGGTGTAAGCCAGGTGCTTTATCTGAGCTATACCTTGGTTTATTCAAGCACATTTTCCTGTATGCTTACCTTGTTATGGCTTATCTCTTCTTGTACTTAATTTTTATTTAATATGTTTAATTGTTTTTGAACATTTGAAGATAATGACAGGTGTTGTGTGTGTGCTTCATGGCCTGATTCAATTAAGCTCTCAATTATTAATTTACTTTTAAATCCTCCTTTAGTTCCTATTTTCATAAGAATATTCATTTTATTTTACCTTAGAATATGTAGCCCATTTCTTCGCAACTCATTGGCTACACTTTGACCTAACATCTTTATGGTTTAATTATTTTGCTTACTGTACTTCCTTTTTAGGGTTTGCTGAAGATGGCAGTATATAGGCTGTATTAGCCAGGATTGGTGAGGTTAATTGGGGTTTATTGGTTATAGAACAGGCCCCTCAAGAAGGATATGAATCACCACTGAGTCCTTTAAGTTTTAACCTTTTGCTAGTAGTATTCTGGTGAATAATCTTGTTAGTAGATTATTTAAGTTTAAGACTAAGCCTAGTGGGGTATTTAGTCCCACTTTGAATCTTAGCTGCTGTGTGTTGGCTTAGTTAAAGTCACTTTTGTAATATAGTTTTATTTTGGCCATGGCGTTTTACAGCTTGGACAGAGCTTAACTTTATTTGAATTAAATTTGCTTTAGCAGGCTTTATGCCAATTTTCTATTTATTCCGGTTAATCATATGACCATAGTGGCTGGCACGAAATTTACCAACCCAAGTATAATATAACTCAACTAAGTCAAACTTTAGTTTATGGCTTAATTCTTATCACTGCTGTTTTCCGTGGGGGTGTGGCAAAGCAAGGTATTACTAGCTTTCTTAATGGTGTGATTGATACCGGCTCCTTTTAATCCTATATAATTTAAAAGGCATTCTCAATGGCAGGTGGGTACTTGCATGTGTAATTTTATTGATAATTAATGGAAAGGCTGGAAACAAATCTGTATGTTTATGGAGTGTGTGCAATCATTAAGCATTCTGGGTGCTTTGCTTTAATTTTTAAGCTACATTAATTTAAATTTTAAAATGCATGTATTGGGAGACAGTTTATATTGCTGGTACTTATAAGTAAATAATAGTTAATATAATATTTTGAATTTAGATGTACCCTATTTTATTTAATTTATAATGGGAGATAGGTACACACAGAATTCCCAGTCATACGTGTTTGAGCATCTAAGTGTTTTACAGGTAGGCAGAAAACTGTGTAGCAGTATTTTAATTTACATACCTATGTACTACTTTTGTGTTCTGCATAGCACTCTTGTGTGCGTGTTCTTGCTTTTGGGGTTTGACAAGATATTAGTTATACACAAGGTTGGGGAGGTAAGGAGGGCTTGATATATCAAATCAATAGTGTAAATTTTTTGATGTTTTAATAGAATTGTTAAAAGTTGGATAATTATTTGTAGTTCATGTTGAATTTCTGTTTGTATATGTTTAAGTTGTTATTGGATGTTGTTATAAAGTGCTATGTCCTTGTGACCATTGACTGAATTACACCTTGGGTTTATTATGTACAACCATTAATATTCAGTTAAAGTCCAGCTACAAGTTATTTACCTGTATTAGGGCCTCAGATGGCCTAGTTGAACCTTGCATTCCCCAAATTTAAAAATACCAAGGGAATGACAGCACAGTTATGTGTGAGCATGGGCTGATTAGTCATTAATCCATTGAGATGTCTTATTTAAGAGGAATGAATGAGCAACTTAAATCACATGGCCCTGAAGTAAGAACCAGATGCCAGATGCAGTTCACTGTAGCTACTCCTACTCTTAATGGGCCCAGAGCAAGAAGAGACATGATTGTGGGCAGGTTGAGGATTTCACACAACATGGTGATTAAGTGGCCTTCAGTGGTGGTGATAACACATGGTGACTGCAAATTCAATTTAATGCGCTATGTACAATCAATGAATGCATGTACGATGTACTTTAATCATATAAATGTAGTTGATTATATGCAAGGGGCATATCAGTAATGCACAATTAAACATAACATGTCCTATGTACTATAATAATATAATGTACTTGCTTATATGCATGGGGCATATCAGTAATGCATGATCAATAGCATATTCTTTATAGCATATTGCTATGGTATACGTACTTATACATGTGGAATTTCAGTTGCTGTGTTGCTTAGATTCTATGTACTAAAATAAATGCTTTGGTTGTGTGTTTTAGGGCATTTTTCAGGAAATAGTTTATAAAGAATATTAGTTTTGGTGTTGATGGTGAGGATGCTGTCTCTTTCCTGAATCTCAGGGATGTTTATAGCTCCCTTCACTGGTTTATAAGACCAGGGTATTAGATTACACTACAGAGACTCTTCATTTTATAAGGTCATTTTCAATAACACCTACAATTAGTATAACTGCTATAATTAGTGTGAAGTAGAGAATAGAGGCTATCTGCCCAATTAAAATGAAGGGGTGTTCTACAGGTTGTCCTCCAACTCAGGTTAATGTTAGGAGACCCACTACTAAGAATCAAAGTACAATTTGGCTCAGAGCCCGAAATATTTTAGTTCATTGGTTTGAAGTATGTGGTATTGGAATTAGTACTAGTACAAGAATTGATCAAATTAGAGCCCATAAACCTCATAGTTCATTAGGAATTGATCATAGGATTGCATATGCAAATAGAAAATATCATTCCGGCTGAATATGAGGTGGTGTATTTAAAGGATTTGCTGAAGTACAGTTATCTGCGTCTCCTAGTAGGTCAGGGAAAAATAAAACTAGGAATATTAATACTATAATTATGAGAAAAACCGTAGAATGTTCTCAGTTGTGTAGACGGGTGAAATGTGATTTTGTCTGAATTAGACATGATTCCTGTTGGATTATTAGAATCTGTTTTATGAAGGAACAGGAGATGAACTAGTACTAAACCAAGAATGATAAAGGGAAGAATAAAGTGAAAAGCAAAGAATCGAGTGAGGGCTGCTTTACCTTCTGAAAATTCTCCTCAAATTCATTCTACCAAGTTTGAGCTGATGTAGGGAATAGCAGAAAGTAGGTTAATAATAACTGTTGCCCCTCAGAAAGATATTTGCCCTAATGGTAATACATGACCTATAAAGCCTGTTGCTATGACTGCAAATAAGAGAATAATTCTAATATTCCATGTTTCATTACAAGCAAAAGACCGATAGTACATGCTGCATCCGATATTTATAAATAGACAAATAAAGAATACTGATTCACCATTAGCATATATGTATTAAATAATTCATCCATAGTTGACATCTCGACAGATGTGTGTATCAGATGAAAATGGAGTTGTTGTATCTGCTGTGTAATGTATAACTAGAAAGAGGCCTGTCAGAAATTGAAGAATTAAGCAAATGCCAAATAATGAACCAAAATTTCACTATATTGAAATATTGGAGGGGATGGGTAAATCAATAAAAGATTTATTAATAATTTTGAATAGTGGGTGAGACTTTTGGATACTTGTCATTAGATTTTTGTTTAATCATAATGATGATTCTTCATGTCATAGATCATGGTTTGAGTCCATGTGAGAATAATGATGACATACATTGTATTTAAGTATTATTTTTGTGATTATTTTTGTGGGTTTTTCTTCAAGACCTACTCCCATTTATGGAGGGCTTGATTTAAATCTGGGTGGTGGAGTTGGGTCTGGTATTGTAATTAATTTTGGGTGATATTTTTTAGGTTTAGTCATCTTTTTAATTTATCTTGGAGGGATGTTTGTTGTCTTTGGGTATATGGCAGCTATGGCTATTGAAGATATCCTGAATTTTGAGTATCAAATGCTATTGTATTTAGTACCTTTATTGCAGGTGTAGTGATAGAGATGTTTTTAGTGTATTTTAGGTTAGATGATGATGAGCTAAGTATTATCTTTGAGTTTAATGGTCAGGGTGACTGAGTTATATATGATACTGGAGATTCTGGACTTTTCAGTGAAGAGGCTATAGGGATTGCTGCTTTACATAGCTGTGGTACTTGATTTGTTGTAACAGGAAGATCATTGCTGATTTGTGTTATTATTATGGAGGTTATTCAATGAAATTAGACAATAGGACTAAAATGATTGTTACTATAAATGATAAGAATTAGAATTTGACTAGGCCATTTTGGTTTGGTGTTAGTAGGGAGGCTTTTACTTGGGTATGTGAAGTGGATTTGGATAAGCCATTTTTTAGTCAGAATAGGTCTAGAAGGAGAGATACTGCTTTTCAGCTTGTTAGAATTCATGATGGTCATGAGTGGTGAATGACTGTGGGAAAATAGCTTAGTAAATTTGACATTTTAAATATATTTGAAGGTTTTTTGTAATATAAATTTTGAGATAAATTACATAATTCTAATGCTTGAGCAAAGCCTAATAGTGTAATTATTCAGGCAGTGAATTTTAGGTAATAGGGCATGGTTATTTGGGAAAGTGTTATTGGAGGGATATTGTTAGATAGTAAGAATCCAGCAAAGATGCTTCCTAATATCAGGCACTTAATTAAATTTATTAGTGTTTGGTTATTTTTGTTAATGTTGTTTAAGGTAATGAATTGAGCCTGTCAAGTAGTACAAAGAATACAATTCGAGTGTTGGAAGCAGCTGTTAGGGAGATAGCTAGAAGAGTCATAAGAAGGGCTCAGGCATTTGTATATGACATGTTAGCAGCTTCAATGATAAGATCCTTGGAGTAGAATCCTGTGAGGAAGGGCATTCCTGTTAAAGCTAAGCTTCCAATGATGAGAGTAGAAGTAGTAAGAGGTAGAGCATTAAATAGGCCTCCCACTTTTCAGATCGCTTGTTCATCATTTAGGCTGTGAATGATTGACCCCAAGCATAAAAATAATATAGCTTTAGAGAAAGCACGGGTGCTGATATGTAGGAAAACTAAGTGTGGTTGGTTAATACCGATAGTAACTATTATTAGACCAAGTTGACTTGAAGTTGAGAAGGCTAAAATTTTTTAAAATATCGTTTTGATAAGAGCACAAATAACTGTAAATAGGGTTGTAATAACCCCTAGGCATAAGGTAGTTGTTTGGACTATTTTGTTTTTTTTTCTATTATAGGGTAAAATCAGATAAAAAGGAACACACCTGCAACAAACATTATGCTAGAGTGAAGTAGTTCTGATATGGGAGTTGGTCCTTCTATAGCAGAAGGAAGTCAAGGGTGTAGGCCAAATTTTGCAGATTTTATGGTGGCAGCTAGTAGTAGTCCTATTGAGGGAATATTTGTGCTCTCAGAATTAAGGATGAAAATTTGCTGAAATTCTCATGAATTTATATTGGATTGAAATCATGCCATGGTTACAATTAGTCCAAAATCTCCAGTATGATTATACAAGTTTGCTTGCATAGCAGCGGTATTTGCATCTACTTTTCTATCATAATCATCAGCCGATAGGCAGAAAGGACATGATTCCAACCCATTCCCAACCAACAAAAACTTGAAAGAGATTATTAGCAGTTCTTAAAATCATTACTGTAATTAAGAAAATTAGTACATAACTAAAGAATCGGTTAATATGGGGGTCTGATTCTGTGTATCATAGAGAATTCTATAATGAACCATGTGATTAAGAGTGCTACTGGTGTGAATATTAAGGAGAAATAATGTAATTTAAAGTTTATTATTATTATTATAGTTTGGATTGTTATTCAGTGACAATTATAAATTATTGTTTCATCATCTGAGTAAATAAATGTTGAAGGAAGTGTACTAATGATAAAAGCAAGTGTGACTATTTTTTATGTATGAAGGGTAGTTTTTGT
This sequence comes from Manis pentadactyla, assembly GCF_030020395.1. Taxonomy (NCBI): domain Eukaryota; kingdom Metazoa; phylum Chordata; class Mammalia; order Pholidota; family Manidae; genus Manis; species Manis pentadactyla. The sequence goes on from NC_080039.1 coordinate 28,585,807, forward strand.
TTTTATACATATTGGTAAAACTATTTAAGATGGGTATGACTAATATTGTTAATGTTATGAGTAAAGAGCATACTAGGATATTAATTGCTTTTATTTGCAGTTGCACTGATTTTTTGATTCCTGTGACCAATAGATAACTATCATCCTTACAAGTCTGAAAAAGACACATTTTATACATGGAAAAATGAATTAGCAGTTCTTGCATGTTTTTTTTGGTAGATAAGAAGCTAGAATCTTCTATTATCAGATTCAAAATTTGATTTTTTTGTTAAACTATATTTACAGTAAAGTGAGTCTAGGACAATTTTTGGGTTTATTGATAGTATTAGAAGAGGTAATATGTGTAGAGCTATTAGAGTGTTCTCTTTCATGAAGGATGGACTAATATTATTAATGTGGTGTGTATATTTACCTCATTGAGTAGATATTAATGTACATTAATTTTGAAATGTTATTAATTTCTATTAGAATTATAGTAGCATTGGATCATGAAAATGTTGCTGTTACTATAAATAGTTCTCCAATTAGATTAAATATAGGTTGTAAGGCTAAGTTAGTTAGGCTTGCTAAGAGTCATCAAGTGGCTATTAGTGGTAGGAGGGTTAGTAGTCCTCATGATGGTATTATAGTTAAGACTATGAATTTATTCATAGTTTGTGTTACCAAGACAGAATAGTATGAATGATGTTAGACCATGTGTGATTGATTATAAGAGCTGTGGCCCCTATGCATAGCATCTGGATTGAAATTGATGTAATTACAAGTGCTATGTGACTTACAAATGAGTAGGCAATTAGTTATTGTAGATCGGTTTGACGTAAACAGATAGAGCTTGTTATGATTATGCCTCATAAAGTATTAGGAATGGATAGGCTATGAAAGTAGTTGTTGGTTCGAGGATAATAGTAATGAGTAGTATTCCATCCCCTCCAAGCTTTAGTAGGACTACTACAAGTACTATTGGTCCTGTGATAGGAGCCTCAACACAAGCTTTGGGTAGTCAAAGGTATAGACCATACAATGGTATTTTTACTATGAATTCTATTATACATGCTAGTCAAATTACTATATTGAATCAAGAGTCATTTATACGTTTTGCTCAGTATTGTAGTACAAGCAGATTGAGAATTCCTGTTATATTCTGAAAGTACACTAGAATTACTAAAAAAGGAAATGAGTCAACTATTGTATAGAAGAGAAAGTAAAATCTTGCATTTAAATGTTCCGTTTGACTTCCTCAGCATGCGATGATAATAAGGGTTGGCACTAGTGTTGCTTCAAGTAGAATATAAAATATGATGAATTCAGAGGAAGTGAATGGCTATGGGTTTTGGAGTGTGATCAATATAGTAGTATATAATTTTTTTAGTTAAACATCCATTAGATAAGTAAGCTTGGCTGGCTATTAATATTAGTGGTAAAAGTCATGCTTTCAATGTCAGTGGAGGTGCTGATAAGGGATCAGAAAAAAAAGTCAGATCCCAAAAAATCAGTGAGAACTTTAAGCTAGTTTTATCACATTGGTTTAAGGTACCTAGAGATGTGAGACTAATCAACATGCTGTAGGATGTAACATTAATCCATATTATATTTTTTTGACAGTCATATTAGGGTGATTAGTATAATTGAAGGGGTAATTAATTTTAACATTGGAGAAGATTTAGATTTTTTACATAATCTGTACCATATGTATTAGATAGTAAAACTACTAGGGATAGGCCTAAGGCAGCCTCACATGCTGTGAAAACTAGTAGAATAACAGGAACTATACTAACGAGTGTAAGTAAGATTGTAATAGCTAGTATGACAAATAAGGACAATATCATACCCTCTAGAAATAATAGTGATGATATAAGATGTGACTGGTATATTAATATTCCTTCAAGGGAAATGGTGAATGCCAATATGATGTTAATGTATACTAAAGACATTTGACAGCTGTAAATAGAACACAATCTAATGAGTTGATATCACTTATTTTAGTTAAACTAGCTATCATATCCAGTTCATTCTAAGCCTTTTTGTGTTCCTTCATAAGCTAGGCTGATGGCTAGAAGTAAGGTAAGCAATAGAGCTACTGTAAGCATTGTGTTTAGGTGGTTTTCTGTGATGCTAAGGGAAGTGGAAGAAGTAGTGCAATTTCTAGGTCAAATAGTTCAAATGTAATTGCAATTAGAAATGATTTCATAAAGAAAGGCAAGCATGCTGATCCTATAAGGTCAAATCCACATTCATAAGGGTTTACTTTTTATAAATATGTGTTTACTTGTGTGAGTCAGAAAGCAATTAATATAAGTAACGATGCCGGTAGGGTATTAGTTATTATAGCTAATAATAGGCATATTATTTTCTTTTGGAATTTTACCAGAGCTTGTAGATTGGAAGTCAACTATACTGTATGTACTAAGAAAACAGGAACCTCACCAGTAAATAGAGAATATAGGAATAATCATATTACATTTATGAAATGTCAGTATCAGGCAGCAGCTTCAGAACCAAAGTGTGGTTAGATGTAAAGTGATGTTTTAGTTGTCGCAGGAGACATAAAGCTAGAAAGGAAGATCTGAAAATAACATGTAGCTCATGAAATCCAACAGTTACAAAAAAAGTAGAGATATATACTCCATCAGAGATTGTGAAAGGGCTTCATAATATTCACATATGTGAAGAAGTGTAAAATAGATGCCTAAGAGAATTGTTATAGATAGGGCTTGAAGTATGTGATTTCGATTCCCTTCTATTAAGCTATGGTGTGCTTAAGTAATTGAAACTCCAGAGGCTAGGAGAATGGATGTATTAGGTAGTGAAAATTCTAGGGGATTCAGTGGATTAATGCCTGTGGGGGGTCAACATCCTCCTAGTTCAGGAGTGGACACTAAACTTGAATGGTAAAATGCTCAGAAAAAGTCTATGAAGAAAAATAAATAACACTATGAAATATCAAAGCCCTTTTTGAACTGTTAGTTTATGATGACCTTGGAAAGTACTTTCTTGTACAACGTCATATCATCATTGATATATTATTAAAATGTTTGTTATAGTCCTATAGATAGGAGAATTAAAGAGTTATAATGGAACCATATTGCAAGACCAGATGTTAAAATAGTGGATAATGCTCCAGTTAAGTGCCAAGGGCTTGGATTCATCATACGGTCGAACTGAGTTTGATTCATCATATGTTATCATGTAGATAAACCTAACTAGTGAGGTAGTTAGTTGTAAATAGGATTACAATAATGAAAGTAGTTGTTGCTGCGTTTAGGCTGATTGATATTAACGCTAAGGTTGCACTTCCAATTAAGTGTATTAGTAAACGACCTGTAGTAATATTAGCTGTTAATCATACTACAACTGCAATAGGTTGAATAAATAAACTGATTGTTGCAATAACTACTAATATAGGAATGAGTGGGGTTGGTGTGCCTTGAAGTAAGAAATGAGCTAGAGATACTTTTGGTTTGTGCCAGAACTCTGTTAAAACTGTTGCTGCTCCTAAGGGAAAAGCTATGCCTAGGTTTATTGATAAATGGGTTGTAGCTGTAAATAAGTGAGGTAAATGGCCCAATAAGTTTGTAGAGGCAATAAAAGTAATTACTGACATTAGCAATAAAGCTCAGGTTTGTCCTTTTTGATTATGTATAGTTATTATTGTTTGTTTAGATGCTTGTTGCAGTAATCATTGTTGAATAGATACAACACGATTAGTAATTAGTCATTTTGATGTTGGGAATTAAATGGTTGGAAACATAATAATTATAATAAAAGGAATTCCTATTATCATTGGGGTAGTAAAAGAGGCAAATAAATTTTCATTCACTTTTCTTCTCAGTGAGTGGTGTTTTTGTAATGTGTTTTTATTGTAGTTTCTATGCTTTGAGGGTATTAATATTTGGATGTTTTCATTGAAATAAAATAAAAGAGTTAAGATTGTTGACATGATTGTAGGAGAGACATACTCTATGTTTAACTGAAAAGTCAATGCTACTAGCTTCTTAATGATCTTAGAGTATAGATATAGATCAGTTTTCTAATATCTTCAATGGGATTAGTTTAAGGACAATTGGCATAAAGTTGTGATTTCAGCTGCAGATTTCTGAGCACTGTCCATAAAACAGACCTGATTGGGTTGATATTATAGTTGTTTGGTTTAATCGTCCAGGAATAGCATCTGTTTTTATACCTAAAGTTGGAACTGCTCAAGAGTGTAAGACATCTTCTAATGAAATAAGCATTTGAATTGTTATCTCTATAGGTAGTAAAAGTCAGTTATCTACTTACAAAAGCTATAGTTCACCTGGTTTTAAGTCTTGTGAAGGGACTATATATGAGTCAAAATTTAAATCCTCATACTCTGTGTTCATAGCTTCAGTCTCATTGATTGCCTATTGTTTTTACAGTTAGTGAGGGGTTGTTCATTTCATTCTATTATGTAAATAATATGAAATGAAGACAAGGCAGAAAGGATAAGAATAATTGTAGACAGGACTACAGGTAAGATGGCGCCGTGAGTAGAGCAGCGGAAATCTCCTCCCAAAATCACATATATCTATGAAAATATAACAAAGACAACCATTCCTAGAATAAAGACAAGAGGACACAGGACAATATCCAGACCACATCCGCACTTGCGAGAACCCAGCGCCTCGCGAAGGGGGTGAGATACAAGCCCCGGCCCCGCGGGAGCCGAGCGCCCCTCCCCCCAGCTCCCACGGGAGAAGAGCAGGCAGAGCGGGAGGGAGACGGAGCCCAGGACTGCCCAACACCCAGCCCCAGCCATCGGGGCCAGAGTGAAGACACAGTGCGTGCCCAGGGGGCCCTGGATACTAGGAAAACAGGGCAGCAAGAACAGTGAGTGGACACTGGAGGCCGGGTGCCGGGGGACATAAGAAAAGCGTGCAACAATTTTTTTTTTTTTTTTTGCTGTTTTGTTTTGGCGAGCGCTTTTTGGAAGTCTTAAAGGGATAGGGACCCCAATACTAGTGAAACAGGGAAGCAAGACTGGTGAGCAGAGGCCTGAGGCTGGTGCCAGAGAATAAAGAAAAACTAGCGGCCACCTTTTTATGTACTTATCTTATTTTAATTAAAAAAAATTTTTTTTTAATTTAAATTTTTTTTTGTATGTGTGGTTGTTTTGTTTTGGCGTGTGCTTTTTTGAAGTCTTAAAGGGGCAGGGCAGGACACTTAATCCAGAGGTAGGGAATCTGGGGATATCTGGGAAACCTAACCCATGGCCTGCAGGGAGCAGGGAGGCCCCTTACAGAGATAAACAGACTCCAGGCCCCTCCACCTCGAACGCCACTCCACCACTTTGAAACAGAGGCCCGAGCCAGGCGACGCCCACAGCAAAAGCGGAGATAAACTCCATAGCAGCCGGGCAGGAAGCAGAAGCCCTGTCTGCGTGCAGCTGCGCAGCACAACCTACTAGAGGTCACTGTTACCCTGGAAGAAGAGGGCCACAAACAAACAAGAAAGGAAGTCCTTCCAGCCGTCACTCGTCACAGTTCTGCAGACTATTCCTATCACCATGAAAAGGCAAAGCTACAAGCAGACAAAGATCACAGAAACAACACCAGAGAAGGAGACAGACCTAACCAGTCTCCCTGAAAAAGAATTCAAAATAAGAATCATGAACATGCTGACAGAGATGCAGAGAAATATGCAAGAGATATGGCATGAAGTCCGGAGAGAGATCACAGATGCCAGAAAGGAGATCGCAGAAATGAAACAAACTCCGGAAGGGTTTATAAGCAGAATGGATAGGATGCAAGAGGCCATTGATGGAAATGAAACCAGAGAACAGGAACGCATAGAACCTAACATAGAGAGAGATAAAAGGATCTCCAGGAATGAAACGATGTTAAGAGAACTGTGTGACCAATCCAAAAGGAACAATATCCATATTATAGGTGTTCCAGAATAAGAAGAGAGAGGAAAAGAGATGGAAAGTATCTTAGAAGAAATAATTGCTGAAAACTTCCCCAAACTGGGGGAGGAAATAATCGAACAGACCACAGAAATACCCAGAACCCCCAACAGAAAGGATCAAAGAAGGACAACAACAAGACACATAATAATTAAAATGGCAAAGATCAAGGACAAAGAAAGAGTTTTAAAGGAGCTAGAGAGAAAAAGGTCACCTATAAAGGAAAACCCATCAAGCTATTATCAGACTTCTCGACAGAAACCCTGCAGGCCAGAAGAGAATGGCATGATATATTTAATGCAATGAAACAGAAGGGCCTTGAACCAAGACTACTGTATCCAGTACGACTATCATTCAAATATGATGATGGGATTAAACAATTCCCAGACAAACAAAAGTTGAGGGAATTTGCTTCCCACAAACCACCTCTACAGAACATCTTACAGGGACTGCTCTAGATGGGAGCACTCCTAGAAAGAGCACAGCACAAAACACCCAACATATGAAGAATCGAGGAGGAATAAGAAGGGAGAGAACAAAAGAATCTCCAGACAGTGTATATAACAGCTCAATAAGCGAGCTAAGTTATGCAGTAAGATACTAAAGAGGCTAACCTTGAACCTTTGGTAACCACGAATTTAAAGCCTGCAATGGCAATAAGTACATATCTTTCAATAGTTACCCTAAATGTTAATGGGCTGGATACACCAATCAAAAGACATAGAGTAACAGAATGGATAAAAAAGCAAGACCCATCTATATGCTGCTTACAAGAAACTCACCTCAAACCCAAAAACATGTACAGACTAAAAGTCAAGGGATAGAAAAACATATTTCAAGCAAACAACAGCGAGAAGGAAGCAGGGGTAGCAGTACTAATATCAGAAAAAATAGACTTCAAAACAAAAAAGTAACAAGAGATAAAGAAGAACACTACATAATGATAAAGGACTCAGTCCAACAAGAGGATATAACCATTCTAAATATATATGCACCCAACACAGGAGCACCAGCATATGTGAAACAAATACTAACAGAACAAAAGGCGGAAATAGACTGCAATGCATTCATTCTAGGAAACTTTAACACACCACTCACAGCAAAGAATAGATCCACTGGGCAGAAAATAAGTAAGGGCAGGAAGCACTGAACAACACAGTAGAGCAGATGGACCAAATAGACACCTATAGAACTCTACATCCAAAAGTAACAGGATATACATTCTTCTCACGTGCACATGAAACATTCTCCAGAATAGACCATATAGTAGGCCACAAAAAGAGCCTCAGAAAATTCCAAAAGATTGAAATCCTACCAACCAACATTTCAGACCACAAAGGCATAAAACTAGAAATAAACTGTTCAAAGAAAGCAAAGAGGCTCACAAACACATGGAGGCTTAACAACACGCTCCTAAATAATCAACGGATCAATGACCAAATCAAAATGGAGATCCAGCAATATATGGAACAAATGACAACAACACTAAGACCCAACTTCTATGAGACGCAGCAAAAGCAGGCTTAAAAGTAAAGTATATAGCAATCCAAGCATATTTAAAAAAGGAAGAACAATCCCAAATGAATGGTCTAATGTCACAATTATCGAAATTGGAAAAAGAGGAGCAAATAAGGCCTAACGTCAGCAGAAGAAGGGACATAATAAAGATCAGAGAAGAACTAAATAAAATTGAGAAGAATAAAACAATAGCAAAAATCAATTAAACCAAGAGCTTGTTCTTCGAGAAAATAAAAAAAATAGATAAGCCTCTAGACATACTTATTAAGAAGAAAATAGAGTCAACACAATCAACAGTATCAGAAACGAGAAAGGAAATATCACCACGGACCCTACGGAAATACAAAGAATTATTAGAGAATACGATGAAAACCTATATGCTAACAAGCTGGCAAACGTAGGAGAAATGGACAACATCCTAGAAAAACACAACCTTCCACAATTGACCCAGAAAGAAACAGAAAATCTAAACAGACCAATTACCAGCAAAGAAATTGAAGCAGTAATCAAAAAACTACCAAAGAATAAAACCCCTGGGCCTGATGGATTTACCTTGGAATATTATCACACATACAGGGCAGACATAATACCCATTCTCCTTAAAGTTTTTCAAAAACTAGAGGAGAAGGGGATACTCCCAAACTCATTCTATGAAGCTAACATTACCCTAACACCAAAACAAGGCAAAGACTCCACCAAAAAAGAAAACTACAGACCAATATCCCTGATGAACGTAGATGCAAAAATACTCAACAAAATATTAGCAAACCAAATTCAAAAATACATCAAAAGTATCATACACCATGACCAAGTGGGTTTCATCCCAGGGATGCAAGTATGGTACAACGTTCGAAAGTCCATCAACATCATCCACGACATCAATAAAAAGAAACACAAAAACAACATGATAATCTCCATAGATGCTGAAAAAGCATTTGACAATGTTCTACAACCATTCATGATAAAAACTCTCAGCAAAATAGGAATAGAGGGTAAGTACCTCAACATAATAAAGACCATCTATGATAAACCCATAGCCAACATTATATTGAACAGCAAGAAGCTGAAAGCATTTCCTCTGACATCGAGAACTAGAAAGGGATGCGCACTCTCCCCACTGTTATTTAACTTAGTACTGGAGGTCCTAGCCACGGCAATCAGATTAAACAAATACAAGGAATCCAGATTGGTAAAGAAGAAGTTAAACTGTCACTATTTGCAGATGTCATGATACTGTACATATAAAACCCTAAGGACTCTACCCCAAAACTACTAGAACTGATATCGGAATACAGAAAAGTTTCAGGATACAAAATCAACACACAGAAATCTGTGACTTTCCTATACACTAACAATGAACCAACAGAAAGAGAAATCAGGAAAACAACTCCATTCACAATTGCATCAAAAAAAATAAAATACCTACGAATAAACCTAACCAAGGAAGTGAAAGACTTATACTCTGAAAACTACAAGTCACTCTTAAGAGAAATTAAAGATGACACTAACAGATGGAAACTCATTCCATCTGGTGGCTAGGAAGAATTAATATCTTCAAAATGGCCATCCTGCCAAAAGCAATATACAGATTTGATGCAATCCCTATGAAAATACCAGAAACATTCCTCAATGAACAGAAACAAATAATTCAAAAATTCATATGGGAACACAAAGGACACCGAATAGCCAAGGTAATCCTGAGAAAGAAGAATAAAGTAGGGTGTATCTCACTCCCCAACTTCAAGCTCTACTATAAAGCAATAGTAATCAAGACAATTTGGTACTGGCACAAGAGCAGAGCCACAGACCAATGGAACAGACTAGTGAATCCAGACATTAACCCAGACATATATGGTCAATTAATATTTGATAAAGGAGCCATGGACATACAATGGTGAAAGGACAGTCTCTTCAACAGATGGTGCTGGCAAAACTGGACAGCTACATGTAGGAGAATGAAACTGGACCATTGTCTAACCCCATATACAAAAGTAAACTCAAAATGGATCAAAGACCTGAATGTAAGTCTTGAAACCATTAAACTCTTGGAAGAAAACATAGGCAAAAACTTCTTAGACATAAACATGTGTGACCTCTTCTTGAACATATCTCCCCGGGCAATGAAAACAACAGCGAAAATGAATTAGTGGAACTATACTAAAGTGAAAAGCTTCTGTACAACAAAAGACAACATCAATAGAACAAAAAGGAACCCTACAATATGGGAGAATATATTTGAAAATGACGCATCCGATAAAGGCTTGATGTCCAGAATATATAAAGAGCTCACACGCCTCAACAAACAAAAAACAAATAACCCAATTAAAAAATGGGCAGAGGAACTAAAGAGATGGTTCTCCATAAAAGAAATACAGATGACCAACAGACACATGAATAGATGCTCCACATCGCTAATTATCAGAGAAATGCAAATTTAAACTACAATGAGGTATCACCTCACACCAGTAAGGAAGGCTGCCATCCAAAAGACTAACAACAACAAATGTTGGCGAGGCTGTGGAGAAAGGGGAAACCTCCTACATGCTGGTGGGAATGTAAGTTAGTTTAACCATTGTGGAAAGCAGTATGGAGGTACATCAAAATGCTCAAAACAGACCTACCATTTGACCCAGGAATTGCATTCCTAGAAATTTAACCTAAGAATGCAGCAATCAAGTATGAGAAAGATCAGTGCACCCCTATGTTTATCGCAGCACTATTTACAATAGCCAAGAATTGGAAGCAACCTAAATGTCCATCGATAGATGAATGGATAAAGAAGATGTGGTACATATTCACAATGGAATACTACTCAGCCATAAGAAAAGGGCAAATCCAACCATTTCCAGCAGCATGGATGGAGCTGGAGGCTATTATGCTCAGAGAAACAAGCCAAGCAGAGAAAGAGAAATACCAAATGATTTCACTTATCTGTGGAATATAAGAACATAGGAAAAACTGAAAGAACAAAACAGCAGCAAAATCACAGAACTCAAGAATGGACTAACAGGTACCAAATGGAAAGGGACTGGGGAGGATGGGTGGGTAGGGAGGGATAAGAGGGGTGGGAGAAGTAGGGGTGTATTAAGATTAGCATGCATGGGGGGGTAGGAGAAAAGGGAAGGCTGTATAACACAGAAAAGGCAAGTACTGGTTCTACAACATTTTGCTATGCTGATGGACACTGACTTTTAAGGGGTTTATAGGGGGTACCTGGTATAGGGGAGAGTCTAGAAAACATAATATTCGTCATGTAATTGTAGAGCAGTGATACCAAAAGAAAAAGGGCAGTTCCTGTGTGGTAACCTCCAATGAGTTCTACACAAGATTATAAAGTGTATATAAAAGTGTAGGCAAATAGTCTGTTTGTGTTTACACAGAGGATCAAAGCCTAATTGGGCTACCCCAGAAAATGAACTAAGATACGATATGAAAAATAACTTCCAACATCAGCACTCTCTGGAAGACTCATGCCAGAAGATGATCATCAAAAAACCCCAACAAAGATCCACTCACTGTTACAGCTGTAGATGCACTCATCCCACCAGTTCCTGGACTTGCCATGGGAATGAGGAAGGACATATCTAAGCTGACCTGTACATACAGTAAAACAACAAATTTGACTGGATCTATACTGTTGGAACTCAATCAAGAATTAGGAGAAGTGCAAATTGTAACGGTCCAAAATCTTACAACTACAGACTATTTACTGTTAAAAGTACATAAAGGATGTGAATATTCCCAGGAATGGGTTGTTTTAATTTGTCTGATTTCTCTCAGACTGTTCAAGTTTAGTTAGACAATATCCACCATATCATAAATAAGCTTTCACAAATGCCTAAGGTGCCTAACTGGTTATCTTGGTTTCACTGGAAATGGCTGGTAATTACAGGTATGCTTTGTTTATGTAACTATACTCCTATTATTTTAATGTGTGTGCGCAATTTAAGTAGTAGCTTAAAACCTATACATGCTGATGTTACTCTACAAGAAGATATGTCAAAGAAATAATCTTCCTTTGTTTTCTGCCGCCTGCTACTTCTATAGCTTTTCTTCTTCCTTCCTAATTACAACCCTTAAATAGAATTCGTGCCTCATATCAAATTTACCGAGTATCATAATTCTTCCAAGTAGTAAAGATACCTCAAGACAAATGCTGGGCATAGAAGCTACAGAGCATAAATATGCAAAGAACTAAAAAGCTAACCATTTCAAATAATAAGGCTTCTCTCTCACTTATCAACTTTATATTTCCCTGTATGGTCCCGGAAGATGACTGGTTAGCCAGATATGGGTAAGATTCCTCAAGGGAGGAACAACCTCAGACATGCACAGTCGCAGGGGGGTCATCAGGTGAGAAATTGGGGATCAACAGAGGTGAGGCTTAGAACCTCACCCCCCCCTGTTCTGAGAGAAATCTTCTGCATACGTGGATATTTTATTGCCCTTGTCTAGCTTGGATTAACTCATAGTCTACAGGCACACACCTGATCATCTACATTTGCTCTCTTACAACACTAAACTATGTTTTCTACCTTTATCTTGTATCTACCTACCACTTCAGCATTTTATTAAAATTAATAATAATAATGAGAGAAATGTGGTATCCACATTTAAATCAAGTATAAATATCAAATGAGTATTCATATTTGAACTTACTGTTTATAGTTCATATTGCATGAGCAAAACCGAAGGTTTCTGTGATGGCTGCCCTTGTACTGTTCACCATGTAAAAACTTATTCACTACGTAAGAATTTGTTCTCCATGTAAGAACTTGTTTGTTATGCCTCAGAAGATTGGAGACTGATGAAAATTAATCTTGGGGTGGATTAATGATTGTGCATTGAGCATTGACTCCCCTATAGAGAATTTTATTGTTGTTAACAACCATTTGAACAATAAATATGAGAGATGCCCTCTAAAAAAAAAAAAAAGGACACAGTTCCAATGGTAAAATAATAAGTAAGCGTGTTGTAATGAATATAGTCAAGATATTGTAACAGCTTGGTATGGTGTTAGCTGGTACCTAGAATTGTCATGTATATAAATTTTGAATCATTATGTTGTGCACCTGAAACTAATGTAATGTAATACCGTGTGTCAACTACCATTCAATAAAAAATAATTATCTACAAAAAAAAAAAACTCACTTGGATTCTCTAGCTAGCCCTTACTCTGTCCATCCTCTATAGATATGCACATGCTATCTGCCTGCCCCTCCTAGGAAGAACTGCATGAGTGAGTCCATGGTGTGTGGTGTACACCAGACCACTTAGGCAGCAGGAATAGGGGGGAGGAAATAAAGTATTTTCTCTCTACAACTTGCCCCAGTCAACCAGAGGCTGTTCTGTGGTAAACCTCCATTGGTATGTAAATTGACTACTGCTAGGTGGTAAATTCTGGAAATATTCTGGGTGAGAACTTCCACTAACCACACAACCCATCCCTCCAGAACTCTGACTTCACAATCTATTTGCTCCCAGTCTTCCACAATGGCCCCTGTGGGAGAAAGCTAAAGAACTCTAACCAAACTAATAACATTACTTCAGGAACACAGAGAAGGCCAGATTCCAGGCCTTGTTGCTAAGGTCCTATAAGGGCCATCCATCAATGGTCCATGTGTTGAGATGTCCAATGCCACATAGTCTCTAGGTGGCTGTGGGATTCATTCACACAGTGCATTCCTGCCAGGGTCTATTGCCTTCTCCAAACATCAGAGGCAGGCCTCATTGACTTACTACAACCTGCATTGTCTTCTGCCCTGAACTAAGTCATCTGCTCCATCTTTCCTGGGGATGCCAAGGCAAATGGCCTAAAAGATGCTTCCAGAAGCCCCATCCACATGGACATCCAGCTTGTTTGTTGTGCAATGGTGGAGATAACTGTACATGTTTTATCTCAGCCCCTTCTGATGCCCTTGCATGCCAAGGGGCAAAAGGACCTCAGCATTTGTGCCAAGTGCAGGCTAAATACTCTCCAGTAACCTTCAAGACCTAAAACCTCTTAGGTGAGCACATCATACACAACATTATATTCTACTATTCTCAAAAGGAATTTAGGCTGGTTCCATTCTGACAGCTCCATCCCTGCAATTATTTTCACAGTGGTGGACCATGGACACTGCTTAAGGTCATATTAAATCAAGGATCAGTCATCTCGTGTGTCCACCAGGTCATGCTACACATTCACTAGGGACTGACCATTTACTCAACATGGGGCCTCTGTCTCAAGAGTCCCCAGTCAGTACCCTAAGGTGGATTCTTTGACTCTCATGTCAGTCAAACTGTAACACCCAGTCATCTGGCAAGGATCTACATGTCCTTCCCCAAGAATTCCTGCAGACACAGGCCAGACATGGGCTTTGCTTCTAAGTTCTGAGTCTTGCACCTCGGCGACTGGAACTGCTGCTCCAGCTTTAATGGCTGCCATAGCTCTAGCAAGATTTTATTGAGTTATCGATTAAATTTTTCTTTCAATGCCCCATACATTTATCAAATCAACCCATATCTTAGTCCTCAAAGCCATCATAAGGACCTTTAACCTCTTCTTTCAGTAGCAGATCGTATCTTCTTCCATAATCCCCAAGATCTGCTATGCTAAAGTAACCTCATTTACAGGTTGCACTATGTGGGGTCCAGAATAATCATTAGGGACCAAAAAAGGGATGGAGATGCTGTATGTAGCACCAGATTTCTCATTTCTATGTTGAACAGCTCCTCATCAGGACCCTGAGGGACCCTGATTTTTCATGTCCAACTCCCACAAAATCTGCTGGAGCTCTGTGTATGTTTGTCAGCTAGTGGGAAAATATGGTAAATCACCCTGATTAAACCAAACTGCCTGGAGGGATTCTGTCAGCCAATCCAAAAGTGCATGATTCACTGGGGTCTGATGGGCATTTTGTAATCTCTTCCAGAGAGAGGGGTGAGTCATCAGGAAAGCCAGCTTCTCCATTTCTGAATAAGACAGAATAATCCCTCTACTCCTAAATCCTAAAGACTCAAAGCCATGTGGGAAGAGGCTTCAAGAGCTTCTGCCAAACTGGGTGCTCAATTCACCAGCTTAGTCTGGGTATAAAGGCAAAGCATGTAGTGTTCCACTGCCTGGGGATAGGGTTTCTCCTTTCCATGAGGGACCCATGGTTACTGTGTCTTTAGTTTCTCAACTACAACATGGGAAGCTTTCAATATAGGAGGGGCTGATGCCTCATGTGGCAGCCCCAGCAATAGGTCCATTCTCAGCCCCACCCACCAATCAACCCCTGGTTCCTATTTCTCTGATGTCTTCTCTACCATTTCTGGAGCTGAAGGCTCCACTCCCTCCTACACCTCCTCCACAGCCTCCTACTCACGTTTTTCTGCTGCCACCTCTTGCACCAGTAGTATGTTTCTAAGTAGTATGGTCTTGGTTTTAAATAGCTTTCTTTCCTTTCTTACAGCATCCCACAACTTCTCTCCCTGTTCTGCTACTTCCCAACAAAGCACATCTCTCTCCTTGGTAACCTTTTCCAAGGCTGAGAAATATCCAACCACGAGTTCCTGCCACCCCATGGCCACTCAGTTCCCCTAAGGAGTCTTCTATTTTGCAGAGAGCCAACTCCACTGCCTCTGGAATTCCCACCCCTCCCCTATACCTGGGAATAGCTCAGTCCTCTAGGACGCACTGGGGAATCTCCAGGTGAAATCCACAATGGGGGTCCAAGGGTATTTCACCGTCATCTATAGAGACAGCCCACTGAAACAGAACATCCATGAGGACAGATTTAAGGTTCACCAGATCCTACGGATTCTGTGCTAAGTTGTAGTTCCAGAGGGAAAATGGGCTATCCCTCCAGGAGAGGTTCCCAGTGAATCCAATGAAACAGAAGTAAACAAGGGAAAATGTTGGTGTGATGAGTATGTTCTCCTCAGTCTTTGTCCCAAATACAACAAAGAATTGAAGGGCAGAGACACAGTAATGAAGAGGAGCAAAAGTTTTATTTTAATTCACTCCAAGGGAGGAGAGAGCCAAGGTAGACAAAGGCAGGTTTACTTGAATAAAGCAGAAAGGAAAGAAAAATGGGGCAGGAGAGAATGGAAGCTCATTGAAGTACTGTTCAGTATAGGGTAGGTCCCTTGCCAACTCCTAACGCCAGTGTCACCTGGAAACCAGTGTCCATTTGAATCTGCAGAGCATGAGAAATAAGTTCCTACCACCTCCAAGATTGGGTAGCTGCAGAGCACTGCATGAATTGAATTATGTTCTGAGAACTTCCTGAAGGCTGTAATTCCGGGAGGAAAATACCTGGGCAAAAAACTTTGAAATTGAAATCAATTAAAGGAAAAAATTAAGTGGGAGAAACCCATTTATTTCTTATAAGCAGTTGTCTACTTGTGCTCACCTGTCTCTTGTGACGCAGCTGCAGAAGATGGACCCTACCCAAACTCTCCAATCCAGATAAGCCCTTGCTCACCCTTATAATTATCTATTGATATATAGATTGACTACTTCTCTTGACTCCTTGGAAACACCTATTGATATGGAGATGTACTAAGGCCAGGCAAGAGATTCTGGAAATATTGCAATTTTACATACATCCCACCCCTCCAGAAATCTCACCTAACAGTCTACTCATTCCCTATCTTCTGCAATTGTCTCTGTATGAGAAAACTGGAGCATTGTAACCAGAAAAATAATATACAATAGCAACAGCAATGAAATCATGATAATCCTCAAGCCAGATAACTCAGCTAGGTTCAAAGTCCATAGCTCACCAATTACACAGTCAGTAGCTGAACAGGTATGAAATTCAGAACAATCATCATGATGTAGGTGCAGCCAAGGTGCAGGTCCAGGCCACAGAAAACTGTAGAAGAAAATAACCTTAAAGGTCAGAAGATGCATGTTTTAATGACACCACCATAGGCATATTTTGTTCATCAGGTAGGGTGCATGCACAAGAGTGGTCCTGTGATAGGACAGTGGAGGGAATGTGATCTCATCCTCATCTAGTATATCAGACATTCACCCCCCTCTATGTGGGAGTTAAAGGTGAGTCAATATATAGGGCTACAGAAGGTATATGCACTGCCATAAATACAAAACAAGACTTCCCCACAAGATGCTCTTAACCACTGGATGTTTTGGGTACACTACCATGATTTTGGGGGACCCCTCTGCTGTTACTCCAGAAACACACAGGAGGCCAGCTTCCAGGACATTTGCCCCTCATAAAGTCAAGGCATCACTGGCCCATGTGTGGAAATGTCCAGGGCCAGGTCCATTCAACAGTGTCTCCAGGGTTTAATGCAGTTGCGGCTGGCAGCAGGATGTTGCCCTGATGGCCATATCCTGGCTTCAATAGCTCCTCTTGTGTTTGCACATACAGTTGAATAGGAGAGGCAGCAATGTGTATAAGTGTGTCCACAGGGCTCAAGATTTCTTTTCAGGGCTACTCTTTCAAACATGGCACCACTGTCCATAAGCAAACTGGCCAGCACCATAGACATTGGTGTCTGACTTCAGGCAAGATTTCAAAAAACCATCGCACCTCTCTATCATGACTGCCATGGTAGGGTTATATGGTACATGAAACTTCCACTTTATTCCTAATTGCTACGCCCGTTATTGTAACACATGTCCAGTATAGCAAGTGCCTTGATCTCTCTCAATCACCTGCAGCCAGCCACGGGTTGCAACGAGATGCTCTAGGCCCCTTTTGGTGGTTTTCTGATCAGCACAGCATGCAGAAAAAGCAACCAACAGGGCAGTAACTGTATCTACATAAGTCATGGCATGTCAATACCCTTCTGATATGGGCACAGGCCCAATATAGTCTATGGGCCACTTGACAAGGTATTGGCCCCATTGCTATTGTCCCACATTTCTGTGGGACTCGGTGTAAATCCCACTTAGAGCACAGAAGGAACTCCTTCTGGTCAAGGTACTTCTTCAAAGGTCATCTGCAAGCCCCACCAACAGACTGCAGCCCACAATGTCTTATGCGCTGCATGCAACAAATTCTGATGTAACCATTGGTTCACATCAGAGACAGGCTTTCCTTTCAGCCAGCACACCTGGGCCAATGTGTCTGCTGCATCATTCCCTGGGAATGCCAAATTCAAATGGCCAGTCACATGATATGCAGTTACATCTGACCAGAGGCCCATAGGTCTTGCCCAACTCTTGCCTACCAAGAAGCCGCTGATCAACCATCCAGCATGATACCATGTCTGTAGCCATAGGGTCAAGCCCTGATAGATGGCCCAACTTTCAGTGCAGACAACTATAGTGGTGGGCTCCTGGCTGATCAGAAGTCTTACAACCCACACCTCAGTTCATTGGTTGCTCTTCATATTGTCTCAGTCTCAGGATGGGAAACCACAACACTCCACATTAGTGGCTGCCCATGACTGGAGCTGTCTGGGTACCAAGCATCTTCAGGTATACAGATTTACCCTCATAATAAGGACTCTAGTCTACTAATGACTCAAAATCAAGTTCTTCTATCTTTCCACTAGTAAAGGTCACTGGCCCCAGTAAGCACTGGAGTTCTCCACTTAAGGGGCCAGTAGAGAGTGTGCAGTATTGCTATAAATATGCACCCAGTTTGTCCAGTGTAGGCATCTATGCCACGCCACTCTGTGGCCTTTGGCTCCAGTCTCACACCCACCCCATGATGGGATAGGTGGCTATTACCTAGATGGAAGCTGCACCAGTGTTGGCTCCATAGACAGCAAGGCATGGTACACAGCAGCCAGTTGCTTCTCTATCAAGGTGTACCTGACCATGCAAGGTGTATTTGTCACTCACATAGGTACAGGCTCCTTTCTATTGTTGTGACCAGAATCCAATAGATTGTGTGTCTTTTTAAGCCACTGATAAGGACCTCATCCGTAATGATCATTGCTTACATGAACATCTAGCTCACAGGGCCTTGATAAGTTCATTACACTCAAAATCTGTATGCCTTGTAGCAGTAAAAGCAGCTGCACATGTCTCATCCCAGTCCCAACTGATGTCCATTCATACCAACTGGTATAAGGGCTTCAGAATTTGTGCCATCTGTGAAATAAACACTCTCCAGTAGCCCAAAAACTCTTGTAATATTGCCACACTGATAAGGGTAGAGAAACCTGGACCTTGTCTATGATTGTTTCAGGAACATCTTTAGTTTTACTCAACCAGACAACACCCAAGAATTTTACAGATAAACCAGGTCACCGATCACTGATGCTGTTCACAGCCCATCCTGTCTCCTGTATATGTTGCAGCAGGCTAGAACTGTCCCTTCTAAATCTGAAAGAGAATCAGATGTGAGCAAAATATCATCAATGTAGTGATACAGCTACACCATTTGCAGTTTCTTCCATGTGGCCAATTCCATGAATTGTAAGTCTATGACAGATGGTAGGACTGTGGAGGTATCCCTGTGAAAGGACAGTGAATGTCCACTGGTGGCCTTCCACATGAAGGCAAACTTTTCTGGCTTTTTTATGCTTTGTTAATAGAGAAGAAATCATTAGCAAGGTCTACAAGTATCCATTTCATGGCTGAGGGTTTCCAGAATATCTGCTATAGTGGGGACATCAGCATGCAAAGGGGGTGTGACTTTATTCAATTTCCTGTGGTCCACAGTCATACACCAGGATCTATCTGGCTTTCTCACTGGCCACACTGGAGAATTAAAAGGACAATGAGTGGGATTTATGATGCATACCTTCTCCAACTTCTGTAGAGTTTCTCCAATTTCTTTGTGCCCCTGGGAAATTTATACTACTTAGTATTTGTCACTCATATAGGTACAGGCAGAGAGGTAGGATGCTTAGCATGTTCATTCAGAACTGCCTTTACCACATGTACTCTCAGTCTAAACTCACCTGCAGTGGTCTGTAACCACAGGCACTGCAAGATATCTACCTCCAAAATACATTCATGGATATGAGAAATATATATAGTATATTCCTTTGTGAGTAAATGCTCTATCACCAATGGGATTTTGGCTTTCTGCACTCTAATTTCTTTATCCCCATAGCCATCTATTAGAGCATGGGTTCTGTGAAAATACTCAGGGTTGCCATAAATCAGAGAATACTCATCTCCTGAGTCCACCAGCACCAGGACACATTGCCCATTTACAGGGGACCAGTGAATTGCTAATTTTGCATCTGACCTTCAATTACCTATGTATCAAACAAGAATAGTCACTAGAGTCCCAAAGAGAGATGGGGCAGCTATATGCGACATCATATTTTTCATTCCTACAGTGAACTGCTCCTCATCTGGGCCTGGAGGTCCATATTATAGATGATATTTTTCATGCCCAATTTCTGCAACATCTGTTGGAACTCTGCATACATTTTCCAGCTAGTGGGTGAGTATGGAAAATCACCCTGATTAGGTCAAACTGCCTGATAGCTGCTGTCAGCCAATCCAGAAGTGCCTGATTCCCTAAGGAGTGAAAGGCACTTTGCAACCATTGCTGGAGGAAAGGGTGAGTCATCAGGGAAGGCAGTCTACTCAACTCAGTGCCCAGCATAACAATGTTTTCCACCCCCATATCCCAGAGATGCAAAGACATGTACCCAGAGGTTCACATGGCTTCTGCCAATACTGGACAGTCATATCCACCAGCTCCTCCTTGGTATATGGGCAAAGCACGAGTGCTCTACAACCTGGGGAGGGTGCAGCTCCTCCCCTTCAGGAGCCTGTGCTTGTTGTGTTTTTACTATACTCATTACAGCTAGGTGGGCCTTGAATACAGGAGAGGCTGGTGCCTCAGGTGGTGGCCTCAGCAACAGATCCACCCTCGGCACCACCCTCTTATGCTCTCCCAACACCTCCTCCAGCATCTCTGGAGCTGAAGGCACTGCTCTTTCCTCCCTCTCCCCCATGACCTTCTGCAAAGCAGACTCTCCTGCTGCCTCTCCCTCACTGCTACTAAGAAAATTTCCAGAAGCACCACCCATCCTCTCAATAACTGTCTCCCTTCCTCAAGGGCATCCCATAGGTCATTACCCAGCTCCTCCAAGTGATGCTGAAATGTGTCTCTCTCCTGAAAAAGTCTCTCTACTCAAT
Source organism: Manis pentadactyla (assembly GCF_030020395.1). Lineage (NCBI taxonomy): Eukaryota > Metazoa > Chordata > Mammalia > Pholidota > Manidae > Manis > Manis pentadactyla. The sequence goes on from NC_080039.1 coordinate 28,606,305, forward strand.
AACCCTCTCTCACCCTGCTCAATAATCCTCTCTCCTCAGTAATGCTTCCTCTTTCTGGATGAAAAGAGAAAAGAGATCCTACAATGCCATCTGCTACATGGCTACTTAGTGCCTTTCCAAACTGTTCTTCTATATAAGCAGCATTCTATCTGATGGAGGGCTAATTCTGAAGCTTGCAGTGACTATACTCTTTCCAAATTCTGGGGAAGGCCCACCTCCTCTAGGAGCTTTACCTTTAACCAATTCACCACTAGGTGATCCCCAATTGGAAGCTCCACAGATAGGGGTTTCCAAAGTGAAGCTTCACCCTCTACTGCTGCAGTCATTGGGCCCTACCCATGGAGACAGGGACCATGGGCTTAAACAGAGTAGGGTGAGGGCTGTAAGATAAATTCTAGCCACAATAAGCAGTTGATGAGAGGCAACAAAGGGCCAGGTAGTTTATTTGAGTGCAAATTCCTAGGTGATGTTCTGCTGTCTGGCTATCATAAGCTGGGAAGTCACCCTCAGAAGGGCAGGCAGCAAGTTTATAAAGAAGGCAGGGGGAGGGAGAGAAAAGGTGTACAGTGGCATGAGGATTGGCTCCCCTAGGGTACGTGGGGGTCTCTCATTGGCCTTTAGCCAGGTACTGGAAAGTAACCACTAATCTTTTAGCTTGGGAGAAGGGCTCTAGTTGGGAGTGTTGTCCGATCAGGCTCTGGAATGTTGTCAGACCGGAACCTGTTGGTCTCTTCACCTTTGAGGTCTGAGCTTGTCCATCAGGCTCACGCCTTCCTCTGGTGCCTCCAGCCTTACATTCCAGCCTTTTGGTCATAATGGGCGATGACTCGATCTAGCTACTTCCAGCTGACAAGGGGCATCATGGGGTGGCGGTTTAAGGGTGGTTGATGGCCGGAGGAGGGTCAGTCGGGAGGGGTAAGTACTTGTGCAGCAACAGTTGATTAACTTTTATGTGTGAAATTTCTGCCATGCTCTGTTGAAGGAACTTGAAAACACCTGGGGTGAGTAAGAGTAAACCACAAACTGTTATTAAGGGGCCTAGCAGAGGTATTAGCCAGGCCATTATGGGAGACTGAAGCCACCTATAAGGACCGCCTTCAGGTACTCATGTTTTGTGGAGGTCTTTTTGTAGTTCTTGTAGATTTTTTATGCTTTGTTCTATGACCCCAGACCCATTGATATAGTAACAGCATTCTTCCAGCAAGAATATACAGGTTCTGCCCTTTTCTGCAGTAAGCAGATCTAAGGCCCGCTGATTTTGAAGGGTGACCTGGGCAAGGGAAGTAAGTTGTCGCTGGAGAGAAATAAAGGAGGTCGATGTTTCTCCCAAGTTTAGGCTCACTCTATTGTCTAATGCTGCCAATTGACTAGCTAGACCCTGAGAGCTGACTAAGCTATGGCCTAATGCTCCTGAATCTTCTGTTTCAGTGCCTGTTCTGTTTTAAGAATACTACTTAATACCTATGCCTGGGTGTTTAGAACCTCCATGAGAGTGGGATTTACAGTGGTCCATTCCCTCTTGATGTATATTGTGCCCTGTGGGGACCAGGTAACTATCATATAGCTTGCCCTGTACTCCTTTTTCTCAGCGTGGATCCCATGGGTCCAATGGTCATGTATAGCTTATCTTGTATTCTGAAGAACATGTTGTCAGAGACTTCTCTTGCTGTTTTTTCTACTGCATGAACTCTACATGTGTCTAATTCAGGATGACATCCCCCATACATGTCTGACTGGAAAATATATGTATGAGAGATTTGGTCATATGGAAAGCACAGTGTAGGGTTTGAGAAAGTGTTTAAGATGTCTGTGTGTACCAGAATTTGAATTGGTGCCTGAAAACCTACACGTGGGCAATTTTGGGTGCCTACTTCTCTGTTGATTTCATAAAGAGTTAGTTAAAGCTTAAACTTCCATGCAGAATAACTCTGCCTGGAGACCACCAGGCTATTCATCTGGCTGGTTGTACTTGACATGACTAACCCACAGCTTAAGAGGACCCACCTCACAAGACACCCACTCATCATGTCCAGGTACCCGTTTGGCCTAGAAAGATGATACCAGGAGGAATGCCCATGTAGTTTGACTGCTGAGGGCATAGTGAGGATTACTGTATAAGGCCCTGTCCAGTGGGGTTGGAGAGATTTTGACTGGCGTTCTCTTAGGAGTACCTCGTCTCCTGGCTGAAGGATTGCTACATCTCCTGGGTTGTTGGATGACATAGGTTGGGGAAGGAGCTGGTCTCCATGTTCCCTAAGAAGATGTCTCAACAGTGTAAAGTAAGGAAGGTAGGAGGCCAAAGGAGGAGTGGTAGCAGGCAGGCCTGTGTTTAATAAGAAGGGCCAGCCATACATCAGCTCAAATGTGCTTAGTCCAGCCAGCCCCCGGAGGGCAGCATGCAACTGAGTGAGAGTGATGGAGAGAAGATCGGGCCATGAGAGCTTTACCTCTAGAGACAGCTTAGTTAGTTTGTCTTTTAAGAGAGCATTAGCCCCTTTGACCTTAACCAATGATTGGGGGTGGTCGGGTATATGGAGGTTCCAGGTGATATTGAGAGCTTTGTCTGTTAGCTGAGTGACCCAAGAGACAAAAGCAGGCCCATTTTCTGACTGCAGCAAGGCAGGCAGGCCAAAGCAGGGAATGATATGCATGACCAATGTCTGTGCCACTACTGAAGCTGTCTCTTGGCTGGTGGGGAAGGCTTCAATTCACCCTGAAAAGGTATCAACCAGAACTAGTAAATACCAGAGATTTTTATGCTTAGGCATGTGGGTGAAATCGAGCTGCCAGTCCTGTCCGGGTATTGTTCCTCTCATCTGGTGGACGGCCATCAGGATCTTCAGAGCACCTTGAGAAGAGATGTGATGGCAAGTAGTGCAGGCTTGGTGCACCTGATCTGTGGCCTTGCAGAGACCGTAAGGGGCAAATATGGGGGAGAGAAACCGGTGCATGGCTTCTGGCCAAATGTGTAGAAACTGATGAATTTTAGATATGACATCTCTGCCTTGGGCTTGGGGGAGGGCAATTTGTCCCCCAAGGTATATCTATCCCTGATCTCTCAATGTCCCTCTTTGATGTAGAAGCAGTCGCCTTTCTTCATCGGGGTATTGGGGCAATAGAGGGGGGGAAAGAAATAGCACAGAGGGTTGCCCTGACCTGGATGTTAATTTTCGGTCCGTGGCATCTGCCAACGCATTACCTTTGGTTACTGGATCATTTCTAGTCTGACGTCCTTTACAATGCACAATAGCCACTTCTTTGGGGTCTTGTAGGGCCTGTAGTAGGTGGCTGATAGCCCTACCATAGATGATCAGGGTTCCCTTAGTGGTAAGGAAGCCCCTTTCTTTCCAAATCGCAGCATGAGAGTGTAATTAGGAAGGCATATTTAGAGTCACTAAAATTGTGGCCCTCTTCCTGGCTGCCAGCTGTAATGCCTGGGTAAGAGCTACTAATTCAGCTTTCTGGGAGGTGGTCCCAGATGGGAGTAGGTTTGCTTCCATCACCTGTGACAGAGTCACCACTGCATAGGCTGCCCTTTGCACCCCGTCAATCCTTCACTGAGCTTCCATTCATGAAAAAAATCGTCAGGGTCTTCGAGGGCACGTCCTGTAGGCCCTCTCTAGGTTTCCTAAGAGCGTCTATAGTCTCTACACAGGAATGAGTGGGCTGATCTGCCTGATTGCTGATGGGAAGAAAGGAGGCTAGGTTAAGGGATGGAGAGACTTGTAGGGTTACCTGCGGATGTTCAATGAACAGAAGATGGAATTCTTGTACCCTTACAGGACTCAAGGAGGCCAGGGATTTATGACTCAAAAGATCTTGTAACCGGTGTGGGGAATACACAGTAATGGGCTGTGGGAGAGTTAATTTCAGGGCTTCTCGGGCCAGCCTTCTCACAGCTGCCAGGGTTTGGAGGCAAGGTTTCCACCCCCTGGCAGTGGTATCTAACTGTTTGGAGATAAAGGCAACCAGACACTACCCCAGCCCCACTGGCTATACCAGCACTCTGGTTGCCACTCCTGCCCTCTCTGATGTATATAAAGGGCTTAGTTAAGTTGGGGAGCATCAATGGGTGGGATGAGAGCAACACAACCCGCAACTGATTGAAAGCAGAAGACAACTCGGTGGGTGAAGTCAGGGGCCCAGTAGGAGTCTCTATGACAGCTGCATAAAGCAGTCTGGCCAGAAGGGCAAAGTTAGGCATCCAGTGTCTGAAAAAACCCACCAATCCTAGAAATGATAGTATCTCGGCTCCTGAAGTAGGTGGCAGGAGAGCTCAGTCTGCCATCAGGGCTTTAGTGGTGGGAGTTAGAGTTAGCCTGAGGTATGTAACCTGAGGTAAAGACAGCTGTGCTTTGGCAGGGGATACCCTGTATGCCATGTCTGCAAGGAAATTAAGAAGGGATGTGGTGTCCAGTACCGACACCTCCTTTGAGGGGCTGCAAAGTAAAAGATCATCCATGTATTGGACGAGAGTACTCTCGCCCATTGAAAGTCGCGAGAGGTTCTCTGCCAGGGACTGTCCAAATAGATGGGGGCTATCTCTAAAACCTTGAAGTAGAACTGTCCAGGTCAATTGTCTAGATCGACAGGTGTCAGGGTCTTCCCACGTAAAGGCAAATAGTGGCTGCGAGTGTGAGTGGAGAGGTATAGTGAAAAAGGCATCTTTAAGGTCCAGTACAGTAAAATGAGAGGTACCGGAAGGGACCTGAGACAGAAGAGTATATGGGTTAGGCACTACCGGGTGTAAAGGAATAACAGCCTCATTAATTATTTAGAGGTCTTGAACGAGGTGATACACTCCGGAAGGCATTTTTACCAGCAAGATGGTAGTATTACATGGAGAGTTAGTCAGTACTAAAAGCTCTTGCGAGAATAGAGAATTAACAATAAGCTGTAGTCCCCTTTGATGAGTCTGAAAAATAGGAAATTGAGGCCTAGAGGGGAAGCAGGATGGGTCTTTAAGGTGTATTAAAACTGGGATGTGGTGGTTTGCCACCACAGAGGTGGAGACATCCCACACGACCAGATTGACAGCAGTCCAGGAAGTTGGGAGACTCAGGTTACCATTTTTCAACTCTCCTTCACTGACCAAAGCAATTAGGGAGTTTCCAGCATCCTGTAAGCATTTAAAAGGTGGGAGGGAAATAGAGGCTCCTAACTTACAGAGCAAATCCCGTCCTAACAGAGGGGTAGGACAGGAAGGCATGACTAGAAAGGAATGGGTAAATGGGATGCCTTGGAAGTTGCAGGCCACTGGGCCCATCTCTAAAGGCTTGGAGAGGGTTCCCATGGCCCCAACTATGGAGACCTTGGCAGGGTTCAAAGGCCGTTTAAAGGAGGGGAGAACAGAGTAGGTAGCCGCCGTATCCACCAAGAAGGAGATGGGCTTACCCACTACCCACAGCTTGGCCCTGAGCTCAGTGAGGGTGATCATGGTGTCTGAGTCCAGGCATCTTCAGTCTTTGAGGATGCCTGGCAAGGCTGAGGGGTATTGCCTCAAGGGCATCCACCCCCCCCAATGGGCTCTGCCACCAGAGGAGGATGACCCCCGAGTGGACAGTTTTCCAATGACCTCACTTACCACAGTTGGGGCATGGTCTGGTCGGTCTGCATGGTTAGTTGGGGCACTTCCGTGCCTAGTGCCCTTCTTTGCCATGCCAAAAGCAAGGGCCCAGAGGTTTGAGTCAATGTTCAGGGACACTCTGACAATCTCCATGAGCCAGCTGCAGAACAGCTGATATGGCCCAAGTCTGCAGCTGACCTCCTCTTGCTCTCATCCTCTCGGGCATGAAAAAATTTTAATGTCATGTCTACCAGGTCTCCTAGAGGGGTCTGGGGACCATCCTCAGCCTTTCTAAGCTTGCGCCTGATGTCGGGAGCTGACTGAGTTATAAAATGCATGACTAGGAAAGAGAAACATAATGCTGAACCTGGTCAATTTTAGTAAAAGCTCCTAGAGTTTCTTTTAGGCGCTCGAGGAATTCTGATGGATTTTTGTCTGGCTTCTGGGTAATCTCTCCAAGCTTATCATAATTGATAACCTTTTGGGTGGTTGAGTTCATACCTGCCAATAAGTGGAGAACCATGCAATCCCGGCACGTCTCACACTCGGGAGTGTTATAATCCCACATGGGTTCCTGTAGAGGAACAGCTTCTCTGCCCATAGGTTCCTGCTTATCTGTGGCATGGGCCTCATTGGCACAGTGCTGTGCCACCACTGTGAGACGGTCATATTCCTCCAGGGTTAGAGTGGATTGGAGGACTACATGCACATCATGCCAGGTGAGCTTGTAAGCTTGAGTGAGATATTTAAACTGCTTAGCGAACATTACAGGGTTGGAGGGAAAGGAATCCAATTGCTGTTCTACTTGGGACAAGTCTGCCAGGGAAAAAGGCACATGAACCTGCACTACCCCTTCAGTCCCTGCTACCTCCCTTAGAGGAACCATCACGTGAGCTTGAGACTGCTGTGACTTAGAGTGGGTTATGGGAGGGCTAGACCATTTGGGTGCCAGCCACAGCAAGTAAGACTGTGGTGGGTTCAAAGGAGGAGACCAAGGGGCGACCTTGGCAGTGGGGGATACAACTTGGGAAATGCGGAGCTTGAAGTCAGGGGACTTGGGTGTGAGGGAGTTTTATCTGTTTTATCCGAAATGGAGTCAGCACCTGTGGAGCAAGATGGGGGCACAATTGGAAGAGAAGGGGAACAGGATGGTGGAAAAACCGGAAGAGAAGGAGAACACAAAAGTGAAGAGATTTGAAGAGAAGGAGAATAAGATGGAGGAGAGATATATTGAGGAAGGGAGCTGTCCCCCATGGTGGGCCTGGAGGAGTGGGAAGGGTGGTAGCCAAGATACTCCACTGAGTCCATCAGAGAGGAGCCTCTCAGTAATAGGAGGTGTAGAGATCTGTGGTCTATGGCAAAGGCCACAAAACTTGGGAAGGAGTACACTTAACATACAAATCTGGGCAGTTGAACAGAGTCCAAAAAGGCTGCACATATGGGATTTCACTCCACCTTCTGCTCCAATGGCAATAATTGGTTAAGTGGGTGAGGAGGCCAAAATCAAAAGTTCCCTCAGGGGGCCAGTGAGATTGGTTGTCCAAGGGATACTGAGGCCCGGCCTCAGAGAAAAGGAAGACCAGCTTCCATTTGCAAACTTCCCAGGACAAATATAGAGTAGCCAGATTATAAATGAGACACCACAACAGGGTCTGAGCCTACACTTCTGAGGGCTGGTTCCCCATGTCTGCATCACTCCCCAACTAATCCCGCTGAGAGGAGCACCCAGCATCCCAAGTGTGCCAAGTCAGGGGAGACATCCTGGGAGCCTGGGTGGGGATGTCTCCCCCACAGAAGGGCCAGGGACAAGTATCCCAGATGCCTGCAGATGTCCTGGGGCCTGGGGTAGGGACATCTCCCACACCGCAGGGCCAGGGGCAGGCCAGATGCCCGCAGATGTCCTGGGGCCAGGGGTAGCAATGTCTCCCATAGAGGATGCCCACAGAGGGTGGGCCAGATGCCCCCTTGACATACATATGATTTCTAACAGACCAGGTGAAATGGAGTTAGGAAGGGAAACAGACTGGCTGGAACTGAAGGACTCACTGGAAAATGGTCCATGCAGCGGAGAGCAGGCTGAGGTCCCGGGTCAGGGACAGAGGGGGTGGGGCCACTGGCAGCGAGTGGGGACACCACACTCGCTCTCCTTCCCAGGTTTCAGCACTAAATGTAAGATAAATTTGGTGCTGAAATAAGCAGGCAGCAAAGGGCCAGGTAGTTTATTTGAGCACAAATTCCTGGGTATGTTCTAAGGTCTGGCTATCACAGGCTGGGGAAATCACACCCAGCAGGGTAGGCAGCAAGTTTTTAAAGAAGGCAGGGGGAAGGAGAGCAAAGGTGTACAATGGCACAATGATTGGCTCATCTAGGGTACGTGGGAGTCTCTCATTGGCCTTTAGCCAGGTACTGGAAAGTTACCACTAATCTTTTAGTTTGGGGGAAGGGCTCTAGTTGGGAGTGTTATCTGATCAGGCTCTGGAATGTTGTCAGACCAGAACCTGTTGGTTTCTTCACCTTGTTTGGTAAAGCCTGAGCTTCTCCATCAGGCTCATCCCTTCCTCTGGTGCCTCCAGCCTTACAAGGGCCTCTGGAAAAAGCAAGGCAAGATATTTACAGTCAAAGCAATGTAACAACATAAAGTTCATTTCAAACTCTGTGTTCAGCATTATGCAAAGTTATGGACACACTAATTATGTAGGGTAAAGATACTAGAATATGAATATAGACATCTTCAGTGAGATCAGTTAAAGGTCAAAAGGCCAGCAGCAACTTGGCCTGGAGTGTTTGAGAGTTCCACAAGGGTATCTCAGCAAAACCTGTGACTTCACTGTAAATAGCCCTAGCAAACAGACAACAACCCAGCCCACCTTGAGGGCAGGGAAGGTAGTACAAGTCCACACCTTAAGCCCTCAGTTCTCCAAAATCCTCAATTGCCTAAATTTCCCTAGTCAATACACCGCCCTGGGCTCTCTTGCCCCCTCTGGGTGTCAGCCAGGAGCTCTTTCCTCTCACTTAATCTAAATAAAAGCCTGTACTTTTTTCTCCTACCTTGAGTTTCTGTGAAGCTTATTCTTCAGCTTCGTGAATAAGAACTCTGCATCATCTTTAGGGGCTCATCTGGGATAACTTCAGAGTTGAATATCAGCATCCAAGCCTGCCTTTTCTTTCACTGTCCTTATAGAAGGAAGCCATCTATAGCACACAAAATGAGGTGCTTGTCAGCCACTTAAATGGGACTGTTATGGGAAATACTGAGAAAACCTGGACTGGATCACTGATGGAGGAACCAAGTGGTGCTTGGAGGTCTTGGAGTGTTGAGGCTTTACTTCACACTGGCAGGCTCAGAGGGGAGTAATCTCCCAAAATTCTGAGCCTAGAACAAAGGCAAAGGGAGCAATATATATCTTTCAACTTCCTATCTATATCAATCCTTTGTGCACAGCAAGCGAGCAGGCAGGGGTTGGGGGTGGATGCAGTTTAGGGAGAAAACCTTGGGAACTGGTACTTGGCAGAGCAAGAAACCAAGGGAGTGTTTTTCTTTGTTATTGTTGTTTGTGTTAATGGGGTAGACAGAGGGGAGCCACCCAGTCTAGGTTGTTGTCCTCTTAAATTGGTAAATTGCTGTCCTTGTAGTATTGTTTGTGTTGAGGAACAGGGTGTCAGAGGGGAGCCATCTGGGCTAGACTTCTGTCCTTGTAAATCTTCCCTATCACTCCCCACTCTGATGCCCCTTTAAACACTTTGTTTTAGGGGGTATCATCTCCCTAGTCTATGACAGAGTCATAGTGGCTCCACATATACATAAGCTGTATGGAAGAAACACATTCCTTGATAATGTTAGTGAGCCAGTTAAATATGCAGAGTCTCACCAGTAGTTTAAGGAACAGCAGAACCACTCTCCCAGAAAGACCAGTTCAAAAAGTTGTTAGCTATGGATTCTATTCAAACCATCCCTGGAACCAAGACTTTTTATTTTCTAACATTTTATTTCTATTTTGGATGTTTTCTTTTACTTTGGCTAAATAGCTTTTAACAATGCCAGACTTATTTGCATAAAAACAACAATTTTCTCCAAGGGCTACACATAAGCCTCCCTGTGACATGAACAGGAGGTCCAGTCTTCTACAATTTTGCAACATCACTTCAGCCAGGGAATCAATTTGATCTTGCAGCTGAATCATGGTTGTTTCAAGCTGCTCTAAATCTTGATCAACTTCTTCTGTTAGGATAGCAGGCCCTAAGTCTCCTTTTATTAGAGCTGCTGTGCCTACTGCAGCTGATATGGTTACACTGAGCCTGACTACAGCAGGGATCAGTAAAGAGGCAGCCTGTTACACCTAGGAAATCTCACTGGGGGAAATCTCCCTTCAGGCCCACTATGCACAACTTTTGTATAGCTAAACATTACAGAGAGGTACTTTGGAAATGCAGGCTGAGACTTGAGTCAAGCTAGGAGAGACAGGTAAGCACAGCAAAACAACTTAACGATTACCCAATAGAAAATAAAAAGGGCAAATTTTTTGAGGAATATTCCAGTACATGGGTGCAACAGCAGGAAGTCCAATGCCCAGAATGAAAGACACCAATCTGATGTGAGCCAGGATCCAAGGCACGCAGGTGTCCATTAGTCAGAGGGAAATCTTCAGATGTGGAGGCAGAGAAGATCCTGGGGGTCTGGCTGGGCCTTCCACTGATGTGCTTCTTCATCAGGATGATGGGCCCACAGAGATATGCCTGCAACCTTAAGGGCAGTAGGAATGGTTAGAACAACAATGTCGGGGCAAGTCCATTGAGGTTTGAGGGGTTCCTTCTTCCAATATTTAACCCAGACTGAGTCCCCAGCCTAAAAGGAATGTACTGGGATTCCTAGAGAGATCGGGACTCTTTCTATAATGTATTGCTGTAGTTTATCTAGTGTAGCTCCCAAGGCTTGGAGCTGTTCTCTTGCTCCCTTATCTCCTATTAGGTATAGGTTCCCCAGGATGCTTCCTAAACATGGGGAGGGTGTCCATAAACTAATTCAAAAGGGGAAAAACCTTGAGTCCCACGTGTGCAGTGAACACACAGGAGAGTCAGGGGCAGTAAATCTGGCCATGGGAGGCCAGTTTCATGGCAAAATGTAGCTAGGGTTCCTTTGAGGGTGTGATTAATTGGCTCTACTTTCCCTGAAATCTGTAGCTTGTACACACTGTGAAGTTTCCAGGTAATATTGAGAGAGTTATTTAACATTTGCACTATTCTGCTACAAAGGCAGGCCCATTGTCACTGTAGACTGTGGATGGTAGGCCAAACCGGGGCACAGTTTCTCACAGGAGAACTTTAGATACCTCTTAGTTTCATTCTATTCTGGTTGGGAAGGCTTAGACCCAGCCAGAGTATGTACAACTGTTCTTTGGACACCAGGTGTGTATGATGGCATAGATCAAGCATTATTTCTGGCACAAGTTATGCATTGTTCACTTACTGCTCAGCATAATGCTGAAAATTGGCTGATGTAGTATTGCTTTTTGAGGAAGGCCTCCAGGGCAGTATTTCCTAGGCGGTTGAGCTGGTGGTATTTGCTACTTGGCTCCTAGTTGCAGTTGGGACAAAGATATGTCTGTTTGGCAGCATTCACAATCCATTTGCAGTTAAGGCGGTTCCTTCAGTTATGGCCTAGTCTTTCTCCTTTACAGTGTTCTTGGGTAGAGGGGCCTCCACTGGTGCCAAAACATCTGGCTGTGATTCTCCAAATGCTTTCAAGTTTTCCCCTCATTTCATTGGGGACTTCTTGTTAGGGCCACAGTGAGGGAAGGAGCTCTCCACACCTCCTTACTGGCTACTGCTTTGGCAGCTTTATCTGCCATTTGATTCCCCTGTGCTACAGAGTTGTTTTCCTTTTGATGTTTTTTGCAATGCAGAATTGCTTTCTTTCTTTATGTATGAAGAGATTGAAGGGCCTCTGTATATCTGGCAGGCCTAGGGCTGGTGTGTGTTCTGAAGCAGCTTTTATTTCCAGGATGTCATCTCTTGCCTCTTTTGTCTAGACAGGGTCTTTCAGTCTGGCCCCCACAGGAGGTTACAGAGGGGCCTTGCCATTGCTGAGAACCCAGCATTTTTGCAAATAGTTCAGATTTTTGCAGAACCCAGTGGTCCCTAGGAATTTTAGCATGCCCTCCCTCTTCCTGGGTTGGGGCAAGAAGTTAATGACCTTTTTCTTCTCTGGCTTTAGTGTCCTTTCTCCCTTGGTGAGGAAGAAGCCTAACTACCAGACTTGCTGTTGGCACATTTGTGTTTTTTTATGAGGCTTTGTATACTGAGTCTGACAGGAGTTTGCAGGAGGACCTTTGTGCCATTTGCACAATTTTCCTGGGTGTCACTGGCAAAGAGGAGGTCATCTACCTACTGCAGGAAGGCTCAGCATGTAGCATCTCTTGGAAAGCTGACAAGGTCTGCAGCCAATGCCTCTCCAAAGAGAGCGGGTGAGTTATTGAAATCTTGTGAAAGCTGAATCCAGTTCAGTCCATTCAAAGGCAAATAAGAGCTGGCTTTGGAGGGCCAGCCAGAGGTGGAAAAAGGAATCTTTAAGTCTGGGCAAGTGAACTATTTGGCAGAATCTAGATCTGGCTGAGAAGGGTGTAGGGGTTTGGGACCACAAGGCATAAAGTAAAAGTAACTCTGTTAATGGCTTGCAAATCTTGAACAGGCTGGTACTGTATTTCTGGCTTTTTGACCAGTAGACGTGGGGTGTTCCAGGGTGACTCACACTCAATTAGAATGCCTGCCTCTCTGACTCTGATTAGGTGTTCCTGGGTACCTGCTCTTGCCTCTTGTGAGAGGGGGAACTGCTGCTGTCTTTGTGGCTCTGAGCATAGTTGCAGTCTTTTTCACTGAACAGGGTTAGAGGGAGAGTGACCACAGAGTGTTCTGCCCCTGTGTCAACTATAAAAATCATGTTTTGGTCCCCACACATTCATTTTGACCATGGTAATGGGGGCCAAGTGTGAGAGAGCCTGATCCTTGTCAATCTGAGTCTGTTCCTACCAGGCCAATGAACCTTTCCCCATGAGGCTCCTCCCAGTAGCTACTGTGCCTTGGGGCTTTGCCTCAGTTGGGGCATTCATTCTTCCAATGCCCTTTTTCTTTTCAGTAAGGACACTGGTGTTTGGCTAAGAGGATCCTAGGCTTCCCCCTCTTGGTGGCTGGCTTCTCTCTGCCTTCTGCCCATCTCTCTCTTTCAGGGCAGCTACCAGGAGACTGGCCTTTTTCTTTATTTTTCTTTCAGCCTCTCTGTTGGTCTGAACTTCTCTGTTTATCATTCAACTGAGTGATATTCATCCCAGTGAAGCCCTCAAGTTTTTGGAGCTTTTGTCTGATGTCTGGGGCAGCTTGAGCTAAGAATGAGGTGTTTGCCATCTGCTGGCTCCCTGGTGACTCAGGGTCAAAAGGGGTGTAGGTGTAATAAGTTTCACACAGTCTTTCATAATAGCCCCAAGAAACTCTTCTGGTTGTTGAGTGACTGAAGAAAGTTTAGTCATGTTCATAGGCTTTTTGGACCCAGTTTTGATCCCCTGGAGGAGGGCATCCCGATATTGGGGGTGCTGTCCCTCAGGGGTGGTGAAGTCCCTTTTGGAGTGCTCCTTGGGGACAGCAATTTCAGCTTATGCACCCCAACCAAGGACCCCAGCTGCCTCCTCTCTTCCATTGTGAACAGGGTGTGGAGAAGCTGTTGATAGTTTTTTTAGGTTGGCTGATGGATTTGGAAGAGTAATTACATAAGATCAACCAGGGCTTGTGGCTTTTCAGATGGGGTGTCAGTTGTAGAAAATGGTTGATAGTAAAACACGGACTGGCTGGGCTGGATGGTCCCATTCTTATTATGTCTTTCAGGCCCCACATCTCTTCTGCTGGCATGTGAAGGTCGCCCTCTTCTGGCTGAGGGTGCAGTCTGGCTGTTGTTTCAGGGGAGAGTGGCTTCACTGGTTCTGGCATTGGCAGGGAGGCTGATGGTGGTGGGGTATCAGGGACTGGGGGCTGGGTACTGACAGCCTTGGAGGCATATAAGGTTGGGAAATATTAGCTCTTCCTCCAGGTCACGAGTAAAGAATCTCAATATCAAGTACACAGCAAAATTAGAATTTTGTTTTCAGTTAAACATACAAAGTTTTCTTAAATTGTTAGTCTGCTCTTAATGTTGAAAGATTGCAAAGGGTTCTCTAATTGTTTTATCAAAGCAGTTTCTCATGCTTAAAGTCTCAGTGAGTTGTATGAGTATTAAGAAAATGAGATCTTAATATTAAAAGGACTAAAAGCCAAACTTTGCTAACTGTGTAACCTTCTGCATTTGCCTTTGAGATATTTTGTTGTCATTCTAGCTAGATAAGTATTCTTCATGGCAACCTATAATCCTATTTAAGCAAGTGCCAAAGAAAATTTCTTACAGCATTCCAAAATCAAATTCTAAAAGGTACTTTTACCTCTAGTTAATTCTGATATTTTCCAGAGGGCCCCTGGAGCATGTCAGAAGAATTTTTTCTCATTGAGGAAAGTCATTTGGCTAATTTGGCTTATTTAAATACCTGCTTAATTACCTGAAAAGCACTGTCAAAGGGAATGATGCTAAACTTTGTTACTGAATGTTTTGTGGTATAGAAATACCCAAATTTCCTTATCTCAACTGTCTTACAGTAAGCTCTCATCAGATCTTTAACTACTGTCATTTGTAAGTCTTTTGTCATTTATAGTCACTGTTTTATTACTCCTAAACTAGTAAAGAACTAGATTTCAGCAAAGAGGTAGTAGTTACATAGGATTAAGTAAACTAAGGAAGATGATTTTATGGCTTTTTGTTTCAAATATTGCTGATAAAGTGTTTTAAGTATTCTCACAGTTGAGTAAATGACTATCTTTATAAGCACAACTGAAACTTTTTTTTTCTCTCTACCTGATCCCTCCAGAATTTAAAAACTCTTAGTGACTATTTTTATGTTTCATGGCAGTATGTTTATTTGCATAGGTTCAATAAGAATCTTCTTTCCTTGTACAAGGACCAATTAAAAACACTGTTCATATTACCAAGGCTTTGACTAGAATGTTATACCTGAGAGACACATGTATAAACTCAGATATGAACAGACAGCTTTAAGGAACTAAGGTTGACTTTACAAAGCCAACAAAGCCCCTTGGAGGCATTGGCCTGGTACTTTGCTTACAGGGTTAGCAGCAGCCTTACCAAGTGAGTAAGGAAGGTCACTTCCTGGTATGTACAGGAACCTCAGGATGTCTTGGAGACCTTGAGAAGAGAGGAATTCACCCAAATCTACAGATACTGCAGGAAAAAAACTGATGACAAGTCTGGCTTGTCTTTCTGGCCTCAAGAGGCCTTTAAAAGTCCAATCTGAAATTCCTTATAAAAAGGTTCAGTAAAGCACTTTTAAAAGAGCCTATGTAATCAATTTCTCTTCTTGCTGCACTTATGTAAATAATCAAACCAAGTGTTAATTATTTTCTTAATCTGGTTATTTCTAATAAAAATGAGGGTGATTTTTAGAGAAAAGTATTGTTTCAATAATTCAGCCTTATCCATACTAAATCCTAATACTCATCATTGGGACATAAACTAGATTCAGAGTTCTAGTTTCTTCAAAATATCTGGCTATGTTTTTCCAGATGTTTTAGTTTTCCCTTATCATTTCAATTAAAGTTTTACTATTTCTAGTTCTCATATTCAGCCATGCATTCTTCATCTCAACAATTTTGTCTTTCCAGAATGGAAAAGCCAAATCCAGATGTTGCTACCTAACCTAATAACCATTTGTTCTGTCTTGCCTAGAAGCCACAAAATTGCAAATAGTAATAGAAATGGCACCTAGAATAAAAGAGCCCATCTTCTGAGACCCTCTTAACTGACCACTGATGGAGACCTAACTGCACCCTTTACTGCGCCCCTTCTCAGCATGAAGCAGCTAGTGTGGTCATCATTCCCTTTACCTAGCAGCAGCTAGGGTCTCTATCTGGAGAGGTAGGAATGAGACAGGGACCATGGGCTTAGACAGAGTAGGGTGAGGACCTCTGGAAAAAGGAAGGAAAGATACTTACAGTTAAAGCAATGTAACAATGTAAAATCCATATCCAAACTCTGTTTACAGCATTATGCAAAGTCAAGGTCACACTAATTCTCTAGGGTAAAGATTCTAAAATAGGAATATAGACATCTTCAGTGAGATCAGTTAAAAGTCAAAAGGCCAGAAGCAACTTGGCCTGGAGTGTTTGAGAGTTCCACAAGGGTATCTCAGCATAACCTTTGACTTCACTGTAAACAGCCCTAGCAAACAGATAACAACTCAACCCACCTTGAAGGCAGGTACAAGACTAAGTCCTCAATTCCCAAAAATCCTCAACTGCCTATTAATTCCCTAGTCAACACAGCATCCCAGGCTCTCTTGTCCCCTCTTGGCATGAGCCACGAGCTCTTTCCATTCACTTTATCCTAATAAAAGCTTGTACCTTGCTCTCCTACCTTGAATTTTTGTGGAGCTCATTCTTTTGCTTCACAAACAAGAACCCCAGTATTGCCACCATCCCTAGAGGCAGCCCAGCCAAGGGTTGCACCCATTTAGATAATCCAGATTTTGTGTTCAGAGATCCTGGTGACTAACACCAGATGTAGCTCTGGAGAGAAAATCCCAAGGCAAAATACCTTTGAATCCAAAATCAGTTTGAGGGAGAAATAAAGTTAAGAAGGCCATTTATCTCTTACAAGCAATCATCCCATCTCTCTCTTGACCAGGCTGCGACAGGAGAAAGCTCCACTCAACCTCTTCAGTCCAGAAAAACCCTCCACAGTCTTGTAATTACCTATTAATATGTAGATAGACCACTTCTCTCCACCCCTTGAAATACCTATTGATACACAGATGCACAAAAGCCAGGCAAGATATTTTAGTAATAATGCAATTTTACCCACAGATCTTCTGGAAATACTGCAATTTTATGCATATGTAAAGAAAGGAGTTTTTCAGGTAGGCAAATAAAGAGCATGATGATTGTGTAGCTGAAGTTTCATCTGGGTCATCCAGGCAATGGGAACTTGCAAACCAAAATCAGAGATATTCATAGCCCTCCCTACTAATCTGAAGGACAGAGAGAGTGACACACTTGGGGAAAGGCAAATGCTAGCAACCCCAGAGAGTAGGAGGTACACTCAAAAGCTGGGATTCTGTCTTTTAAGGAGTATAACGAATGGGTTAAATTTTTGGATGGGGGGCATAGGCTTGCCAGGCAGTCTTATGATGTTTGTCTCCAGTGAGAGACACCATACCACTGTCTATAGCCAGTCCTCTGTATAATTCTGCAGGACAAACCTTTTGTTCTTTAAGATAGTGGCCACTCCCAAGTATTGGGAACACAGCAGTTAAGACTACTTGTCTCACCTTAAGATAAGTTCCTCCTGTTATTATGATGATCTTGGGATTTTTAAAGGAGCATTACATAAGATGCCTTTCCCTTGTCTTTGCTGTATCTCACTTGCTTTAGCTATGGCCAGTCTCAAGGTCAATCCAAATTCTAAGCATGTTGATTGAACTCACATTGCAAAGGGCATTAATTCTGTCCTTTCTGGCTTCCTGGCTGAATCTGATTAGTTCCCTGAGATCCCGGTGGGTCTCACTCTTTTTTCATCCATGGAAGCCCAGTTTTCTGAGATAACTTGGCTAGGGTTCCCTTGAGGGTACAATTTGTTTGCCCTACTTTCCCTAAACTCTGGGGCCTGTAGGCAGTGTGGAGTTTCCAGGTGACATTGAGAGATTTAGTTAAAATTTGTAATGCATTTTTATAATAGGTCCATTTTAAAATAGGTCCATTATCATTGTGAATTATAGATGGTAGGCCAAACAGGGGCACAATCACCCTCAGGAGAACACTAGTTACCTCCCACCTTTGTCCTAGCCAGGAAGGGTTTGAACCACCCAGAGTATGTACACACTATTATCAGAAGGCATCTATGCCCTCTGCTTGGATGAACATTTGTGGAGACTATCTCTAGGTCTTTAAAGGGGGCAACTCCTGCCCTTTGGGCACCTGGCAGGGGTTGTGGTGTAGACAGAGAGTCTTTCTTGGCACACGTCATGCACCACTCACTTGTTTCCCAACAGAATGCTGGCAACTGGTTGATGTAGTAATGAGGAAGCCTTCCAATGCAGTTTTTCCTAGGTGGGTGAACTGATGATACTCACTAGTTAGATACCTTCTGATTGAAGCTGGGAAAAAGATATGTCCATTAGGCAGCACCAACCACCCTTTCTCAGTTAAGGTGGCTCCCTCAGTCATGGTAGAATCTTTTTCTTTTTCTTTCAGTCTACTTGGGTGGAGGGGTTTCCATGGGGGGCATTAGTGCCATGGTGAGGGAAGGATCTTTCCATTTCTCCTTACTGGCTGGTACTTTAACTGCTTCATCTGCCAGGTGATTTCCCTGTGTTATAGGGTTGTTTACTTTTTAGTGTCCTTTGCCATGTATAATTGAATTATTGTCCCAGGGTAAGTTTGTCTGCCACCTTAATGAGTAAAACTGTGGCTGCCAGTGCTCTGAGGTGTAGTGGCCATCCTGCTGCACTTTGACAGGTATGTGACTGGCTGCAGCCAGGAACCAACAGTCTGTGTGACAACCCCAAGGGCCACCTTTTCCTTTTCACATTCAAAGGAATTGAAGGGCTTTTCTTTATCTGGCAGGCCTAGAGCTGGTGCCTGTCCTAAAACAACCTTCATTTCCAGGAAGGTGGTTCTTGCCTCTTCTGTCCAGACAGGGGCTCTGCTCTCAGTTTGGCTTCCCCCCAGGACACTGTAGAGGGGTTTTGCCATTGCTGCTAATCCAGGAATCCAGATTCAGTGGAACCCAGCAGACCCCAGGAACTCTCATATACCCTTCTTTATCTGGGGCTGGGGTAAGGAGGTAATGACCTTTTTCCTCTCCAACCCTACTTCCCTTTCTCCCTGGGTGAGGAGGAAACAGATTTGTGCCTTTTTCCATGAGACTCGGCACCCTGAGTCTGACAGTAGTTGGGGAGGGTCTTCATGCCCTCTGTACAGAGTCCTTGGGTGTCACTGGCAAGGAGAAGGTCATCTCCATACTGGAGGAGGGTGAAACATGTGGCTTTCCAGAGAAAGCTGGCAAGGTCTGCAGTCAACACCTCTCCAAAAAGAGTGGGTAAGTTCTTGAAACCCTGTGGAAGCCAGGTCCATGTTAACCTCATCTGCTTTCCATATCTAGTTCAGTCCATTGGAAGGCAAACAAGGGCTGGCTCTAGGGGGCCAGCCAGAGGCAGAAGAAGGCATCCTTCAAGTCTAGGCAAGTGAACCATTTGGCAGACCCCAGGATCTGCCTGAGGAGGATATATAGGTTTGGGACTACAGGGTGCAAAAAAACATTCACCTTGTTGATGGCTTGCAGGCCTTGGTTGGACTGGTTGATACCCTTCTCCTGGCTGTTTGGTAGGGGTGGGGTGTTTAAGGGCAACTGGCACAAGACTAGAAAGCCTGCTTATTTGAGCCTAGGCAGGTGGTCTTGCATGGCTGCTTTTACCTCTTGTGAGCCATTGTCTGTGGCTGGCCCCTGGGTCAACTAATTCAGGTGGGCTACTTGAGGGGGCCTGGGCACAGAGTGGCTTCTGTTCATCTTCCCTGGGTGCAGTTATTGCCAACATGAGGGTCCCTGGCTTTTCTTGCTCTGGATTTAGTTTGAGGCTGTTGTAGAGAAATTTATGTCAGACTTTGTGGCCCCCAAGTTCACACTAATGGGCTTGGCAGATGTACTGCTGAACTGCTTTTGTCCCAGTGGCTCTGAGAATAGTTGCACTCCTTCTGAATCAGGAGGCTACAGGGAGGGTAACAACAGAGTGTTCTGCCCCTCTGTCAGCCATAAGAGTCATGTTTTGGCTCCTCACCTTCATTTTGACCATGGACTCATGAGGGCTGAGAGTGAGAGAGCCCAGTCTTTGTCAAAATCTGAGTCTGTTCCTGACAAGTTAACAAGCCTTTCTCCATGAGGTTTTTCCTGGCAGTAGCTGGGCTTTGGGAACTTTTTTCAGTAGGGGTACTTGCATTTCCAGTGCCCCTTCTCTTTATAGTAAGCACACTGGTCCCTGGCTAGGGGGATCCTAGGCTTCCCCACTCTTGGTGGCTGGCTTCTTTCTTCCTTTTGTTCATCCCTTTTCTTTACAACAGCTGCCAAGAGGCTGGCCTTTCTCTTCGTTCAGTTTTTAGGCTCCCTGCTGGCCTCAATTTCTCTGTTCATATATACTTTGTAGGCAATTTCAATCAGCTGGGTGATGTTCATTCTGGCAAAGCCTTCAAATTCTGGAGCTTCCATCTGATATCTGGGAAGCTCAGGTTTCTGTTGGTCTTTTGTAGACCACTTTGTTGAGCTGATAAAGACCTTACTTTGTCCCTGCCTTTTGCAAACAAATTGCACCTGAAGGGGGAGTTTCTGGACAACTCATAGCCAGGAGTCAATAATGGGAACTGATCAGGGTTGCCTGGATCTCCAGTAATGACTCACCAGATGCAGTGAACTGTTGGGACATCTAGGGTTCCCTCAGGAGGCCAACCTACATAAAAGGTGGGCCAGTAAGATTCCCACAAGGTCCTTAACTTGCTGGGGGTCATATTAACTCCATAATCTCCCTGAAATCTCTTCCTGAAGTTCTTGATCATGGTTTCAAGAACTGTGCATTTGTTATGCCCTGATCCCACGATGTGTTTCATGAGATGGTGCTGCAAAGACAGACAAGAGAGGTATGCCTTCTCTAGAAAAGAACCCAATCAGATGCCCATCTGTTCACGCTCCTCACGGAGACTTTGGTCAGCCTTGACTAAGGTGCACCCATATAAGTCCCAGGCCAGGTCAGCTGAAGCTGAGACACTGTTATGTGGTGGTAACCAACCATGGATGTGGATGAGGGCCCACTCAGATTCTGTGTTACCAGCCATGTAATCACAGATCCAGAGCAAGCTGAATGTCTTCAGCTGCCCTGCTCAGTCACACACACCAGACCAGAGTTTAGACATGCCCCCAGGAATGTCTACCTGTGAGCCCTCTAAGAAGCCTCTGGGAGATGATCAGGTTCCCCTTGGGTCAGAGGCCCCAGGGTGTTAACGTAATCCAATGTTGAAACCAGCTTTTCATCTGCCAAAACTCAAGTCTGGTGGGAATAGCAGAATGGGGCCAGCACAGAACAAATGCATGGGAGACTGCCGAAAGATCAGGTAGGGTGTGCCTTCTCTGTTGCAGTTACCCATTCCATCACTGCCCCACCATTGCCCCAAACCAGTGGCAACAATGGGCCTGCATGGTTGTGTTTCCTGGTCATGGAACCAAATATTACAGAAAACTGGAAAACCTGGATTGAACTGCTGATGAAAGGACCAAACAGCATTCAGAGGTATTGGAAGGTGGAGGTTTATTTTACACTGGCTCTGAGGGGAGTGATCTCTATAAAGGTCTGATCCCTGAGTACAGCAGGGCTATGCATTTTATACATTTACCACAAAGTTAAGGAGGGAGTCAGCACCCAGAAACTATTGCAGTAGGAGCTATTAGGTCACTATAGTTGTATTGAGGATGCTGGTTATATTTTAATCTATTTCTGTAAAGGTTACCTGGATACCAGTTTATAAACTAATGAGTTTCCATGATTATGATTAACAAGGTGTTCCATACTACTGAGTCCTGGCAGTGGGGAGGAAACATACTGTTACATTATTTTCATCTCAACTACCAAAGCACCTAGTGATTTCTTTGTATTCTTAAGCTTTAACAGACACTTTGTCTGCTCGGCTTCCTTGGCATCCTACCAAACCTGGAGAGGAGGAAGAAATTTGAGAGCTTTCTGAATATTTTCTCATCAGAATCACTGCATCAGTATGGACATGCTATTTAAATTGTGAGAGCTCCTGGTACACCTCAGAAGTCTTGCCTGATTTACACTTCCCACATGAATGAATGAATGCTGGCTTTACTCTTCTTTCCCTGTGATCTGACCAACCTCAGATATCAAGTAACCATTTCACTTTGGTGGGCCTGGAAGGGGAGGAAAGGGCCTGGTTGTCTGACTTGCATTTGGAAGCCTATGATGCTGAGGCATCTTCCTGCATTAATCATGGCTCAGTGAGGGGGACCCAGAGGTCAGACTTTGGCATTGTAAGGAGATGCATTGTGTATTTTCCTCAGTCCTTGTCCCCACTGCAACAAAGAATCCAAGGGCAGAGATATAGTATCAAAGCAGAGGGGAAGTATAATTTAAAGTTACTTAAAGTGAGAAAAAGTGTAGACCACATCAGGGAAGAGAGGAGCCCTGAAAAGTCAGGGAGAGAAAGTTTGGGGCTATGTACTGACAGTGTTAAGAATCTTCTCAATTTCTTGGGTTTTAAGATGCAATTTTAACTTTAAGATGGAATATTCCTGTATTTATTATTCTGTGTATAGGTAGGCCTTTCAGCAGGCTAGAGTACATCTTACAATGGCATGCTCTAATTGACACAGTAAAGACATGTGCTGTCCTTGGATACTTTTCCTTACCTGGGGAATATTCAAACATTCCAGGCCAAGTTGTTCCTTGCTTTGTGATCTTTACCTGATTAACTCATTATCTCTGAGTATTTTCTGCATTTCTAATTTTAACTGGTTAACTTTTTGAGTCCCTTGTCATAGACTTTACTGGCCTTAATTCTCTCTCCACTCCACTCTTACCTATTTTCCTGCCTAACAGAACCACACAAAGCCAGATACAGTCTCAGCTCAGTCACTTGCCAGTGGAGATTTCTGTAGCTTCAGTCTTGCCATCTGTTAGATGAGCACCCTACAACCAAGGCCATGGGTTATTGAGAGGTTGGAGCACAGCACTACTACATGGCAGCCATGAAATATTGGTGTGCTTCACCTCAAAGTGAAGCAAAAACAAAACAAACAAATGTTGGATTTTTACTACCTAAGTCACAGGCTGATTGTGTTTCTCTGATATCTGAGATCTCACCTCTTTCCCTTCTTCCCTGCTGCAGGGAAGAAAATACACATAAAATGCTAAACAATGAAACAGAAATTGTCATATTGAATGATCAATTTTACTGATGAGTGACTGTGGGTAAAACTGCAATATTTCCAGAATCTCTTGCCTGGCTTTAGTGCATGTCCATATCAACAGGTTTTTCCAAGGGGTGGGGAAAAGTAGTTCATCATATCAGTGGGTGATTATGTAGGTGAATGAGGGTTTATCTGGAGCAGAGAGGTTGGAGGAATCTTTGTTCACTTCTGCTACAGCAAGAGAAAGAGAGAGAGACATGGGAAGACTCCTTGTAAGCAATAAATGGGTTTTAAACTTTATTTCTCCCTTTGACCGATTACAGTTTCAAAGGCATTTTGCCCTGGGATATTTTCCTCCCTAGATTTACATCTGGTGGTAGTTGGCATGACCACTGAACCCAAAATCTGTCTACATGGATGTGACACTTGTGCTGGCTGCTCTAGAGAGGTGTGGAGATGCCCAGAGCCCTATCCCCTGTGGTAGTGGAAGGCCCCACAAGGTGTATCTTCACCAGGGAGCCCCCTGTCTGTTGTGCTTCCAATTTGGGAGCCCCTAATGGGAAATTGGTATAAGGCATGCACCTCCTAGAGGGTTGGAGCTTTCCCCAGGGAAAGGGTGGAGACACCGGGAACTGCAGAATTAGCCCTCCATGAGATAGAAGACTGTTTATAGAGGCCCTGAGTGGCCATGTAACAGCTGGCATTTTAGGGTCTCTTTTCCTCGAGATAGTGAAAAATGTTATTGAGGAGAGAGAGAGGACTATTGAAGAGAAAGAGACTGTTATTGAGGAGAGAGGAACTTTAGCAGGAGAGAGACACACTTTGGCAGCTTCTCTTGGGGAAACTGGTCAATGACCTATGGAATGCCCTTAAGGAAGAAAGACAGTCATTGAGCAAATGGATCCTGCTCCTGGAAGACTCCTTAGCAGTAGTGAGTGGGGGAGGCAACAAGAGAGGCCAGTTGTAGGAAGCCTTGGGGGAGGAGGAGGAAGGGAATGTGCCAGCCCCAGAGATGGTGGAGGAGTCAGAAGGAGAAGATGAAGAAGTGGGGCCAGGGGCCTATTTTCTGCCCAGGCCACCACCTGAGGCACAAGCCTCTCCTGTATTAGAGGCCTTCCTGGCTGTAATTAAAAAAACAAAAATGAAACAAGCACAGGTTTTCCTCAAGCCACCCCCTCCCCAGGTTGTAGAACACTCCATGCTCCACCTCTATACCCAGAGTTTGCTGGTGTACTTGAGTGTCTGGTATTGGCAGAGGCCATCGGAATCTCTGCCTACATGGCTTTTACTTCTCTGGGATATGGGGGTGGAAAACACTGTTGTGTCATGTACTGAGATGAATAGACTGCCATCTGTGATGACTCACCCTTCCCTCCAGCAGCGGTTGCAAAATGTCTGTCATGCTTCAGGGAATCAGACACTAATGGAATGGCTGAGAGCTGCCATCAGGGTAGTTTGGCCTAATCAGGGTGATTTACTGTATTTACCCACTAGCTGGAAAATGTATATAGAGCTCCAAAGGTATTGTGGGAATTGGGTATAAAAAATATTGTCTATAATATGGACACCCAGGACCCCATTGCCAAGTTGTTCACTGCAGGAATGAGAAATCTAGTGCTGCATAGAGCTCCCACATCACTCTTTGGGACCCCAGTTACTACTCTTGCCCCCCACCTAGGGCAACCCATAAGTGAGGTTACTCATACTGTAGCAGAGGGGAGGAGGTCAAAACAATGAGGGCACAGAAGGAAGTACGGCTACAACTGAAAAAAGAGGTGTAAAAGGCCCCATGAAGTTCTTGAGGACCCAGATGTGGGTGGATAAGATAAAGGCCAGGGTAGTGAAAGAAAAACTCAATGGGCATCCCAATAGAATATTGTTAGAACTGTGGCATCACTTAAAGCCAGAGCAGCAGTTCTAGCCGCTGAGGTCCAGGACATGGAAACAAGAGTCAAGGCCTCATGCCCGGCCTGTGTCCCTGCAACACTTCATGGGAGACAGTACTCAGGATTCGCCTGAGCCCTCAACACCACAGGAGGGTGATTGGGCATTGTGGCTTGATTGAAGGGGTGTCAAAGACCCCACCTTTGGGAACATGGTGGGGACCAGAGGCCACATATAGAATTAGCAATTCATTGGTGTCCTGTAAATGTACAACATGTCCTGGCACTGGTGGACACAGGTGCTGAGTGTTCTCTGATCTATGGCAACCCTGAGCATTTTTCTGGGATACCTGTTGTGATAGATGGCTGCGTGGATAAGGCAATTACAGTGAAGAAAGCCCAAATCTCATTGAGGAGAGGGCATTTACCCCAAAGGAGTATACATGTACATTTATTTCTCCTATCCCTGAATATATTTTGGAGGTAGATATCCTGCAGGGCCTGTGGTTACAGACAACTCACAGGTGAGTTCAGACTGAAGGTACATGTAGTAAAGGCAGTACCTATGTGAGTGACAAATATTAAGTAGTATAAATTGCCCAGGAGCACAAAGAAATTGGAGAAACTGTACAGAAGTTGGAGACTTTATGCATCATAAAGCCCTCTCTTGTAAGGCTGAGAGCGCTGAAGGGAGGAGCAAGCATGTCGGACACTGACGACATGTCAAGTCCCTGGCTGCTGCCCCCTCCCAACCTGAAAAATGTGCCTTAGGTTAGCCAATCCTCGCACCGCTGTAAATCTAAGCTCTGCCTCCCCCTGCCTTTAAAAACTCGCTGCCTGTCTGCTTACATGTGCAAATTCTCCAGCCTCTATTTCTGTAGACTGGGGAAATCTCGCCTGGGTGTTCGCATTCAAATAAACTATCTGGCCCTTTATCTGGCCCTTTGTTGCCTCTCTTCACCTGCTTATTTCGGCTAGAATTTATCTTACACTCTCATTGTTCTTTTAATTCTCCAGTGTGGCCAGTGAGAAAGCCAGATGGATCCTGGTGTCACCCCCTTTGCATGCTGCTGTCCCCTATAGAGCAGAGATTCTGGACACCCTCAGCCATGAACTGGGAATGTATCAGTATGTAGTAGATCTTGCTAATGCCTCCTTCTCTATTGACATAGAACAGGAAAGCCAGAACAGTTTTCCTTCATGTGGGAAAGCTGGCAGTGGACATTCACTGTCCTTCCCCAGGGATACCTCCACAGTCCCACCATCTGTCATGGACTTGTAGCCCAGGACTTGGCCACATGGAGGAAACCAAAACAGTGCGGTTGTGTCACTACATTGATGAAATTATGCTCACAACTGATTCTTTTAGATTTAGAAGGGGCAGCTCCTAGACTGTTGCCAACATCTATAGAAAGAAGGATGGGCTGTGAACAGCACCAAGGTTCAGGTACCTGGCTTGTCTGTGAAATTCTTGGGGCTTGTCTGGTCAGGTAAAACTAAAGTTGTTCCTGAAGCAGTCATAGACAATGTCCAGGCTTTTCCCACCCCTACCACTGTGGCAGTATTACAATAATTTTTGGGTCTTTTGGGCTACTAGGGAGTGTTTATCCCACACTTGGCACAAATTCTGAAACCCTTATACTGGTTGGTATGAAAGGGCATCAGGTGGGACTGGGATGAGACATGTGCAGGTGCTTTTACTGCTGCGAAGTTGGCAGTCAAGGCTATACAGACCTTGAGTGTAATGGACTCATCAAGGTCCTGTGAACTAGTTGTTCATGTAACCAAAGATGGTTATGGATGGGGTCTTTGGCAGTGGCTTGAACAAACACTTTATGAAAGAGAAGCAACTGGCTGATGCATACTGTGCCTTGCTGGCTACGGAGCCCATCACCAGAACAGCCCCAACCAAAGTAATAACCAACTATCCTATCACTGTGTGGGTGTGAGACTGGACCCAAAGGCCACAGAGTGGCATGGCACAGACACCTACACTGAACAAATGGAGCTCATATTTACAGCAGTGCAGTACCCTCTCTAGTAGCCCCTTAACTGGAGAGCTCCAATGCTTACTGGGGCTAGTGACCTATACCAGTGGAAAACAGGAAGGACTTGCTTTTGAGCCCTTGTTAGCTGAGACTCCTTACAAGGAGGGAAAAGCCCCTATACGTGAAGATGCATGGTACACAGACAGCTCCAGTCATGCGCAGCCTCCAAAGTGGAGGGCTGTGGCTTTCCATACCAAAACTGAGACAATATGGATGGAGGATGGAGAGGGGAAGAGCAGCTAATGGGCTGAGTTGCTGGCAGTACGGCTTGTGATCAGCCAGGGGCCTTCCCCCATAGTTGTCTGCACTCACAGCTGAGCCATCTGTTGGGGTTTGACCCTGTGGCTACCAACATGGTACCATGCCAACTGGATGGTTGGTCACTGGCCCCTTTGGGAGCAAGAGTTGTGGCAAGACTTATGGGCCTCTGGTCAGACTAAGACTGTTACTGTATATCATGTGACTAGACATTTGTCTTTGACATCTGCAGGGAATGATGAAGCAGACACATTGGCCCATGTACATTGGCTAGAAGGAAACCCTGCCTCTGATGTTGCCCAATGGTTACATCAGTGTTTGCTGCATATGGGGCAAAATATAATGTGGACTCTAACCCGTCAGTGGGGCTTGCTATTGACCTTTGAAGAAGTCAGCAGAGCCCAGAAGGAGTGCTTTGTGTGCTCTCAGAGGGACTTACACCGAGTCCCACAGCAGCATGGTACAATATGTTGGGCTTCCAAGTTGGAAGCTGCATAGATGGGGGCCTAATAAGAGGTGAAACTGAACCATCTGTTGCTGCATCCACTGGGGCCTCCCCACCATCCATAGGCAGGCTCTAGGAGCAACCCTACTAAAGGTAACACCCATTTAGACAGATTTCAGGTTCAGAGGTCCTGCCTACTTCTGCCAGATGTAACCCCAGAGAGGAGAAATCCCAGGGCAAAATACCTCTAAAGCCGAAATCAAAGGGAGAAATAAGGCTTAAAACCCATTTGTTACTTACAGACTGCAGTCCGGATGCCATCTCTTTCCTGCTGTGCAGAAGGAAGAAAGAAAACTCTCCCCAACTTCTCAGGTTCAGATATGCCCTCAAATGCCCAGGTAATTACCCATTGATACGGAGACGAACTACTTCTCTCCACCCCTTAGGAATGCCTATTCATATGGAGATGCACTGAAGCCAGGACTGATATTCTGGAATATTACAATTTCACCCACACCTGGGAAACACTGCTTTGTTAGTTTCTATTAACTTGCCATGGCATGCACTAAGCACATTTGCTACAGAGGCAGAAACACCAAGGACAAAATCATTCATAGTAAAGTAGGTCTGGATCCTTCCAACTTCTACCAACAGTCCTAAATTTAAAGCTCATTATGGAACTGAAGAGCCAGTTGGCCCAATGCAGTTGCACAGGATGTCTTCCTCGAATTCGAAACCTTTCTTCCCAGGGCTGGGAAAAGCCAGGACTGATCAATACTCACTTGTGCCCACAGGAGCAGCAGCCACTTGGGGTCCTCGCTCGCGAGGGCCTTCCCCGTCCCCGGGGAATCCGTGAGGCTGAAGGGACGCCGTGCCCTGCAAGTCTTCCTCCCCCAAAGCAGAGGCCTGGGCCCGCAATCTGTCTAGAGTGCCCAGGCCAGGCACCTCAAGACCATCCCCCAACTGGGCCAGGGGCGAGTCACGGGAGGCAGGGAGGAAGGGTGTGTCCAAGGGTGAGCTCGGGGGAGACAGCGAGGACAGGGAGGAGCGGGAGGACAAGGATGCCAGGGACTGGGGCGTGTCTAGGGAACGCCTCTGCCTGTGGCAGCCCACAGGGCCCATAGGCTCTGGAAAGGGGGTGTCTCGTCCCAGGGAGTCGAAAGGAACCAGATCGAAGCGCAGAGGCTGGCCGCCCTCGGCGTCTGGCTTCTCATACTGTGGAAGTCCATAGATGTCGGTGAAGCTGACGGAGCTCAAGGAACCCCGGCTGGAGGCCAGTGAGCCCCGGCTGGAGGCCAGGGACCCGCGGCTGCTCCCCGAGGACACCGTCAGGGTGCTGGCAGACAGGCTGAAACGGAAGGGCCCAGAGCTATTAGGAAAGCAGTCTGGGGACCGGGGCTCAAGCCTGCTGCTGCCAGCTCAGCATCTGGTCTGTTCCACGAGGGAACAAGACCCGCCTCATCCTCCCATTAACTGGAGCACGTCTTTAGCCAGCTGTGAGCACTTTTAAGGCACCTGCATTAATATTTCCTTTGTTTCTTTTCAGTAATTTTTTTTCTTTTTTCTTTTCAGTATTTTAAACATCCAAAAAGCACTCTTAGAGATCAGGAACTGACTGACTTTTCACAAACTTGTTTTCTTAATGTCAATAATCCTTTGATAACATTCAACACTTTTTTGATGTCTGGGTAACTTTTGGATTCTATGAGATGAATGTAATAGACAAAGAGACATATCAAAAGGTCATCATTAATTTTCCTCTGTTTTATTTTGACATTTCTGGGTTTTTTACATTACAAATTCAGAAGGTAACACAATAGAAACTTAAGTTATTTTATTTCAAATAGTGAAGCAATTTCTCATGCTCAACTGATTCTACTCTCAATTTTCCTCTAATTCCTTCTGTAATCATTACATATTCCCCAATCACATTCCTGAATCAGTTTGTCCTAAATATATAATGTATTCACTTTTACATTTTGTGTTTATATTATTTCAGATTCCAAGTTACAGTAGGAGAATAAAAAGCTAAAGACAGTTATGAAGTTCCTGGACATGTCACAATAACATAATAACTATGATTGCTTTCTCTTTTAGTTACCTACCTTTTTAACTGGGAATTAAGATAGGATATTAGGCAGGTAACTTCTTCCAGCTGTGTAGGTAGACAGTTTCTTTTTTCCTGAAGTAGAATCCTACAGGTGACGACACAGTCCATTGGTGGATGGATACAAAGATACCAAGTATATTTTCCTAACAAGAAATCCAACTGTGTAACTTTGATTTAGTTTTGATTGACTTTGAATTCTAAAAGTATGACTACATCATAAGTTCCAAGATAACATAAACTGTTTATGTTTTGTTTGAAACTGTACCCCTAGGATTCTGAAGAGTGCCACATGACCCACTGTGGAAGCTGGAGGGATGGGTGAAATGCGTATGTGGACAGATGGATGCACAGATAAATGGATGGGTGTATAGATAAACCAGTAAGTGAATGAATGGATAGACAGGTAGTTGGGCAAACAGATAGGTGGATGAGAACCTAGAAGGAGTTCCAGAGTGTCCAACTGCAGAGCATATAGTAATATACTGAAATTCCTTCAGGCAAATATGATTTATCTTAGGCCTTCTCCAAGACAAAAGTGAGTGCAATTCTAATATTTGTAGAATGAAAAGATCACAATAAAATAAAACAAATAACAACTATGTCCCTAGTTCACAATGTTGAAGGGGTGATTTTTCTTCTATTTTTTGTTTTTTCAAGTTTATAATTCTCTAGAATGATTTCCCCCTCCCCCACTGTAGTAAGCCCAGTGCCTAGTACCAACATATGTAAGCATTCGATAGATAACTTAATAAATCCGTATGGAACGTATACCCTTGCCTTTATAAAGAAACTCATTTACAAATCAAAATGATGGCATTATGATATATGGTAGTGATGAGAACCTTAAAACATTAGATTTCCAACCTGTTTTGGAGGGCAACATGCTGAAAGAAAGAAGACCAGAAGAAGATGAGTTTTGTGATAGCCAGAGTTTCAAAAAGTTTTGGCTATTACTGACAAGCAGAACTGATATACCACCAATTTAGAAAATATACAAGCCACTCAGAATTACTTTAGAAGCTTGAATTCATTCCTTAGAAATTAAATTTATTATGGCTTTGCTTCCCTTGGATGCAAACAGAAATTCAAAATATTTCTATGTAAAGCTCTTTTGGTTTATAGGACAAACACATAATTCCTCAAAGTTCATCATGCAGGAGCCACAGTACTTCTGGCTAATTTAATACTTTCTTAACAGGGTCCACTCCATAACCAATTTTAAATTTCAATAGCATATATTAATGGGAATCCTGAAGACCGTCTCAGGCTAGTAGGGCTACCTTTCTCAATGACATATCTGTATGCACCTACATCATGTTTATATAATTAATCAAAATGACATATCACAACAGCTGCTTACAGTGTCAGACATCAGACATAAAAATGTAAAACAATACACTTTCAGTGTGGTTTTTGAAAATTCATTTTTCATAAAAAGAAGATACTTGTGTTTATATACAGTGGGAGTTATTATCCTTTCACAAATGAATATGTATTTTTAAATGTCTCAATAGTAATTTTCTATATAGTAAATATTATCAGATAAAATCCACATAAAAGTTCTTCAGGATCCTTATAATTGCAATAGTGTAAAAATGTTATACAAACAAAACCTCAAAAACTCTATTTAATAAATTCTCCTATGGAAAGGCTTTTAAAGAATCCATTTACCTATAATATTTTAATAGTTAGCAGAAGCACTTTAATAATTTACTACTGCACAAAATAAGAATGGCTTTTAAAAAACAATTTTGAAGTTACACTGAGTGAATTTTTCCATCATACCACAAGAGACACATCACTTAAAAGACAGCACAATTGTCTGGTTCAAGATGGCAACACAGAAAGATCCTGAATTCATCTCCTCTCCTGGATATACCAAATATGCAACTACATATGGAACAATTTACTCTTTTGTTTTTTTTCTGGATAATTATTTTTTATTGAAGGGTAGTCAACACACATTATTACATTAGTTTCAGGTGTACAACACAGTGATTCAACATTTATATACATGATAATTCTAGATACCAGCTAAAACCATACCAAGTTATTATAATATTTTGACTATATTCCTTATGCTATACATTACCTCCCAGTTACTTATTTATTTTAAAATTGGAAGTGTGTTTATATATATATATATATATATATTTTGTGTGTGTGTGTGTGTATGTGTGTGTGTGTGTGTGTGAGGGCATCTCTCATATTTATTGATCAAATGGTTGTTAACAACAATAAAATTCTGTACAGGGTGGTCAATACTCAATGCACAATCATTAATCCACCCAAAGCCTAATTTTCGTCAGTCTCCAAACTTCTGATGCATAACGAACAAGTTCTTACATGGAGAAGAAATTCTTACATAGTGAATAAGTTGCATGGTGAACAGTACAAGGGCAGTCATCACAGAAGCTTTCGGTTTTGTTCATGCATTATGAACTATAAACAGTCAGTTCAAATATGAAAATTCATTTGATTTTTATACTTGATTTATATGTGGATACCACATTTCTCTTTTTATTATTATTATTTTTAATAAAATGCTGAAGGGGTAGGTAGATATGAGATAAAGGTAGAAAACATAGTTTAGTGTTGTAAAAGAGCAAATGTAGATGATCAGGTGTGTGCCTGTAGACTATGTGTTAATCCAAGCTAGACGAGGGCAATAAAACATCCACGTATGCAGAAGATTTCTCTGAGAACAGGGGGGGGGGTGAGGTTCTAAGCCTCACCTCTGTTGATCCCCAATTTCTCACCTGATGGCCCCCCTGTGACTGTGCCTGTCTTAGGTTGTTCCTCCCTTGAGGCATCTTACCCGTCTCTGGTTAACCAGTCATCTTCCTGGGCCATACAGGGAAAAGTTAAGTTGGTAAGTGAGAGAGAAGCCTTATTGTTTGAAAATGTTAGCTTTTTATTTCTTTGAATATTTATGCCCTGTGGCTTCTATGCCCAGCATTTGTCTTGAGGTGTCTTTACCACTTGGAAGAATTATGATACTCGGTAAATTCGACATGTGGCAAGAATTCTATTTAAGGGTTGTAATTAGGTAGGAAGAAGAAAAGCTATAGAAGTAGCAGGCGGAAGAAAACCTGGGAAGATTGATTATTTCTTTGACGTATCTTCTTGCAGAGTAACTTCAGCATGGATAGGTTTTAAACTACTAATTAAATTGTGCGCACACAATAACATAATAGGAGTACAGTTATGTAACCAAACACACCTGTAAGTACCAGCCATCTCCAGTGAAACCAAGAAAACCAGTTAGGCACCGTAGGCATTTGTGAAAACTTATCTATGATATGGTGGATATTGTCCAACTGAACTTGAACAGTCTGAGAGAAATCAGACAAATTAAAACAACCCATTCCTGGGGAATGTTCACATCCCATATGTTCTTTAACGATAAATAGTCTGTGGTTGTAAGATTTTGGAGTGCTACAATTTGCACTTCTCCTAATTCTTGGTGGAGTTCCAACATTATAGATCCAGTCCAATTTTTGTTTTACTGTATGCACAGGCCATCTTAGATATCTCCTTCCTCATTCCCATGGCAAGTCCAGGAACTGGTTGGATGAGTGCATCTACACCTGTGACAGTGCGTGGATCTTTGTTGGGGTTTTTTTGCTGATCATCTTCTGGCATGAGTCTTCCTGAGAGTGCTGATGTTGGAAGTTCTTTTTCATATTGTATCTTAGTTCATTTTTGGGGTATCCTAATTAGGCTTTGATCCTCTGTATAAACACAAGCAGACCCTTTGCCTACACTTTTATATGCCCTTAATATCATTGTGTAGAAGTCATTGGAGGTCACCACACAGGAACTGCTTTTTTTTTTTAATCATTAATCTACACTTACATGACGAATACTTCGTTTACTAGGCTCTCCCCTATACCAGGTCCACCCTATATACTCCTTTACAGTCACTATCCATCAGCGTAGCAAAATGTTGTAGAATAACTACTTGTTTTTTCTGTGTTGTACAGCCCTCCCCTTTCTCCCATCCCCCTATGGATGCTAATCTTAATACCCCCCTTTTTCTATCCCCCTTATCCCTCCCTACACACCCATCCTCCCCAGTCCCTTTCCATTTGGTACCTGTTAGTCCATTCTTGAGTTCTGTGATTGTGCTTCTGTACTGTTTCTTCAGTTTTTCCTTTGTTCTTATACAGATGAGTGAAATCATTTGATATTTCTCTTTCTCTGCTTGGCTTATTTCACTGAGCATAATACCCTCCAGCTCCATCCATGTTGCTCCAAATGGTAGGATTTGCCCTATTCTGATGGCTGAGTAGTATTCCATTGTGTATATGTACCACTTCTTCTTTATCCATTCATCTATCGATGGACATTTAGGTTGCTTCCAATTCTTGGCTATTGTAAATAGTGCTGTGATAAACATAGGGGTACATTGGTCTTTCTCATGCTTGATTGCTGCATTCTTAGGGTAAATTGCTAGTAGTGCAATTCCTGGGTCAAATGGTATGTCTGTTTTGAGCATTTTGATGTACCCCCATACTGCTTTCCACAATGGTTGAACTAATTTACACTCCCACCAGCAGTATAGGAGGGTTCACCTTTCTCCACAGCCTCGCCAACATTTGTCGTTGTTTGTCTTTTGGACGGAAGCCATCCTTACTGGTGTGAGGTGATACCTCATTGTAGTTTTAATTTGCATTTCTCTGATAATTAGCTATGTGGAGCATCTTTTCATGTGTCTGTTGGCCATCTGTATTTCTTTTTTGGAGAACTGTCTGTTCAGTTCCTCTGCCCAATTTTTAATTGGGTTATTTGTTTTTTGTTTGTTGAGGCGTGTGAGCTCTTTGTATGTTCTGGATGTCAAGCCTTTATCGGATGTATCATTTTCAAATATATTCTCCCATACTGTAGGGTTCCTTTTTTTTTTTTTTTTTTAATAATTATTTTTTATTGAAGGGTTGTTGACGCACAGTATTACATTATATTAGTTTCAAGTGTACAACACAGTGGTAGAACATTTATATACATAATTCTAGGTTCCAGCTATCACCCTACCAAGCTGTTACAGTATCTTGACTATATTCCTTATGCTATACATTACATCCCAGTTACTTATTTATTTTACCATTGGAAGTCTGTCCTTTTTTTTTTTTTTTTTTGTGAGGGCATCTCTCATATTTATTGATCAAATGGTTGTTAATGACAATAAAATTCTGTATAGGGGAGTCAATGCTCTATGCACAATCATTAATCCACCCCAAGCCTAATTTTCGTCAGTCTCCAATCTTCTGAGGCATAACAAACATGTTCTTACATGTAGAACAAATTCTTACATAATGAATAAGTTACATAGTGAACAGTACAAGGGCAGTCATCACAGAAACTTTCGGTTTTGCTCATGCATTATGAACTCTAAACAGTCAGTTCAAATATGAATACTCATTTGGTTTTTATACTTGTTTTATATGTGGATACCACATTTCTCTCTTTATTATTATTATTTTTAATAAAATGCTGAAGAGGTAGGTAGATACAAGATAAAGGTAGAAAACATAGTTTAGTGTTGTAAGAGAGCAAATGTAGATGATCAGGTGTGTGCCTGTAGACTATGTGTTAATCCAAGCTAGACGAGGGCAATAAAACATCCACGTATGCAGAAGATTTCTCTCAGAACAGGGGGGGGTGAGGTTCTAAGCCTCACCTCTGTTGATCCCCAATTTCTCACCTGATGGCCCCTCTGCGACTGTAGGGTTCCTTTTTGTTCTATTAATGGTGTCTTTTGCTGTACAGAAGCTTTTCAGCTTAATATAGTCCCACTTGTTCACTTTTGCTGTTGTTTTCCTTGCCCAGGAAGATATTTTCAAGAAGAGGTCACTCATGTTTATGTGTAAGAGGTTTTTGCCTATGTTTTCTTCCAAGAGTTTAATGGTTTCGTGACTTACATTCAGGTCTTTGATCCATTTTGAGCTTACTTTTGTATACGGGGTTAGACAATGGTCCAGTTTCATTCTCCTACATGTAGCTGTCCAGTTTTGCCAGCACCACCTGTTGAAGAGACCATCATTTCACCATTGTATGTCCATTGCTCCTTTATCAAATATTAATTGACCATATATGTCTGGGTTAATGCCTGGATTCTCTAGTCTGTTCCATTGGTCTGTGGCTCTGTTCTTGTGCCAGTACCAAATTGTCTTGTTTACTATGGCTTTATAATAGAGCTTGAACTTGGGGAGTGAAATTCCTCCTACTTTATTCTTCTTTCTCAGAATTGCTTTGGCTATTCGGGGTCTATGGTTGTTCCATATGAATTTTTGAATTATTTATTCCAGTTCATTGAAGAATGTTGCTGGTAGTTTGATGGGGATTACATCAAATCTGTCTATTGCCTTGGGCAGGATGGCTATTTTGACTATATTAATTCCTCCTACCAACCAGGATGGTAATAGTTTCCATGTGTTAGTGTTCCCCTTTAATTTCTTTAAAGAGGGACTTGTAGTTTTCAGAGTATGAGTCTTTCACTTCTTTGGTTAGGTTTATTCCTAGGTATTTTATTTTCTTTGATGCAATTGTGAATGGAGTTGTTTTCCTGATTTCTCTTTCTGTTGGTTCATTGTTAGTGTATAGGAAAGCCACAGATTTCTGTGTGTTGATTTCGTATCCTGCAACTTTGCTGTATTCCGATATCAGTTATAGTATTTCTGGGGTGGAGTCTTTAGGGTTTTTTATGTACAGTATCATGTCATCTGCAAATAGTGACAGTTTAACTTCTTCTTTACCAATCTGGATTCCTTGTATTTTTTTGTTTTGTCTGATATCCAAGGCTAGGACCTCCAGTACTATGTTAAATAACAGTGGGGAGAGTGGCATTCCTGTCTAGTTTCCAATCTCAGAGGAAATACTTTCAGCATCTTGCTGTTAAATATAATGTTGGCTGTGGGTTTTTCATAGATGGCCTTTATTATGTTGAGGTGCTTGCCCTCTATTCCCATTTTGCTTAGAGTTTTTATCATGAATCGATGTTGAACTTTGTCAAATGCTTTTCAGCATCTATGGAGATGATCATGTGGTTTTTGTCTTTCTTTTTGTTGATGTGGTGGATGATGTTGATGAACTTTCGAATGTTGTGCCATCCTTGCATCCCTGGGATGAATCCCACTTGGTCATGGTGTATGATCCTTTTGATAAATTTTTGAATTCGGTTTGCTAAAATTTTGTTGAGTATTTTTACATCTACGTTCATCAGGGATATTGGTCTGTAGTTTTCTTTTTTAGTGGGGTCTTTGCCTGGTTTTGGTATTAGGGTGATGTTAGCTTCATAGAATGAGTTTGGGAGTATCTCCTCCTCTTCTATTTTTTGGAAAACTTTAAGGAGAATGGGTATTATGTCTTCCCTGTATGTCTGATAATATTCCAAGGTAAATCCATCTGGCCCGGGAGTTTTGTTGTTTGGTAGTTTTTGATTACTCCTTCAATTTCGTTGCTGGTAATTGGTCTGTTTAGATTTTCTATTTCTTTTTGAGTCATTCTTGGAAGGTTGTATTTTTCTAGGAAGTCGTCCATTTCTCCTAGGTTTCCCAGCTGGTTAGCATATAGGTTTTCATAGTATTCTCTAATAATTCTTTGTATTTCTGTGGGGTCCGTCGTGATTTTTCCTTTCTCGTTTCTGATACTGTTGATTTGGGTTGACTCTCTTTTCTTCTTAATAAGTATGGCTAGAGGCTTATCTATTTTGTTTATTTTCTCGAAGAACCACTCTTGATTTCATTGATTTTTTCCTATTGTTTTATTCTTCTCAATTTTATTTTTTTCTTCTCTGATCTTTATTATGTCCCTCCTTCTGCTGACCTTAGGCTTCATCTGTTCTTCTTTTTCCAATTTCGATAACTGTGACATTAGAGCGTTCATTTGGGCTTGTTCTTCCTTTTTTTAAATATGCTTGGATTGCTATATACTTTCCTCTTAAGACTTCTTTTGCTGTGTCCCACAGAATTTGGGGCTTAGTGTTGTTGTTTGTTTCCATATATTGCTGGAACTCCTTTTGATTTGGTCATTGATCCATTGATTATTTAGGAGCGTGTTGTTTAGCCTCCATGTGTTTGTGAGCCTTTTTGTTTTCTTTGAACAGTTTATTTCTAGTTTAATGCCTTTGTGGTCTGAAATGTTGGTTGGTAGTATTTCAAACTTTTGGAATTTACTGAGGCTCTTTTGGTGTCCTTGTATGTGGTCTATTCTGGATTATGTTCCATGCGCACTTGAGAAGAATGTCTATCCTGTGGCTTTTGGATGTAGAGTTCTGTAGATGTCTATTAGGTCCATCTGTTCTAGTGTGTTGTTCAGTGCCTCTGTGTCCTTACTTATTTTCTGTGTGGTGGATCTGTCCTTTGGAGTGAGTGGTGTGTTGAAGTCTCCTAGAATGAATGCATTGCATTCTATTTCCTCCTTTATTTCTGTTAACATTTGTTTCTGGTATGTTGGTGCTCCTGTATTGGGTGCAGATATATTTATAATGGTTATATCCTCTTGATGGACTGAGCCCTTTATCATTATGTAATGTCCTTCTTTTCTTTTCTTACTTTCTTTATTTTGAAGTCTCTTTTGTCTGACACCAGAATTGCAACACCTGCTTTCTTCTCTGTGTTGTTTGCTTGAAATATCTTTTCCATCCCTTGACTTTAAGTCTGTGCGTGTCTTTGGGTTTGAGGTGAGTCTCTTGTAAGCAGTGTATGGATGGATCTTGCTTTTTTATCCATTCTATTACTCTGTGTCTTTTGATTGGTGCATTCAGTCCAATTACATTTAGGGTGATTATTGAAAGTTATGAATTTATTGCCATTGCAGGCTTTAAATGTGTGGTTACCTAAGGTTTAGGGTTAGCTTCTTTACTATCTTACTGTCTAACTTAACTCACTTGTTTAGCTATTATAAACGTGGTCTGATGATTCTTTATTTCTCTCCCTTATTCCTCCTCCTCCCTTCTTCATATGTTGGGTGTTTTGTTCTGTGCTCTTTTTAGGAGTGCTCCCACCTAGAGCAGACCCTGTAGGATGCCCTGTAGAGGTGGTTTGTGGGAGGCAAATTCCCTCAACTTTTGCTTGTCTGGGAATTGTTTAATCTCTCCTTCATATTTAAATGATAATCGTGCTGGATACAGTAGTCTTGGTTCTAGGCCCTGCTGTTTCATTGCATTAAGTATATCATGCCATTCTCTTCTGGCCTGTAGGGTTTTTGTGGAGAAGTCTGATGATAGCCTGATGGGTTTTCCTTTGTAGGCAACCTTTTTTTTTCTCTCTGACTGCGTTTAATACTTTGTCCTTGTCTTTGATCTTTGCCATTTTAATTATTATGTGTCTTGGTGTTGCCCTCCTTGGATCCCTTGTCATGGGAGTTCTGTGTACCTCTGTGGTCTGAGAGGCCATTTCTTCCCCTAGTTTGGGGAAGTTTTTGGCAATTATTTCTTCAAAAACATTTTCTGTCCCTTTTACTCTCTCTACTTCATCTGGTACACCTATAATTCATATATTGTTCTTTTTTGATTGGTCACTCAGCTCTTAAAATTCTTTCATTCCTGGAGATCCTTTTATCTCTCTCTGTATCAACTTCTCTTCATTCCTGTTCTCTGTTTTCTAGTCCATTAATGGTCTCTTGCATCTCGTTCATTCTGTTTTGAAGTCCTTCCAGAGCTTGTTTTATTTCTGTATTCTCCTTCCTTAGTTCTTGCATATTTCTCTGCAAGTCCATCAGCATGGTTATGACTTTTGTTTTGAATTCTTTTTCAGGAAGACTGGTTAAATCTGTCTCCCCAGGTTCCTTCTCAGGGGAAGTTGTAGCAGATGCCAAAGCTGTCTGGGTTAGTCTTGTCTGGATCCTATTTTTTTGCCTTTTCATGTTGACAGGTGCTATTGACTGTCAGCTGGGAGGGCCTAACTTTTCACTTGCTACTGGCTTTTCTTTACTGCGACAACTGCGACCCCTAGTGGCTTGTGTTGGGTAATTGCGTTTAGACTGGGTCTTTGTGTCTTGCCTGGCCGGGAGGGAGAAATTTCCCTTTCTGTGGGCGGAGTTTGTCTCAGGCTGCTTCTCTGCTTTCACAGCGCCCAGAGGGGTTATGGATGGGGGGGCTGTTTGGCTGTTTACCTCTGTGAGGGGGTCTCAGAGCTGTTGCCCAGGGGTTTAGTGCACCCAGTTTTCCCTGTAATTTCCAGCTGCTGGACTATGACCTGTGTTGTTTCCGTCAAGCTGTTAAGTCCCTGTCCCTTTAAGACTTTCAAAAACCCCCCGCTTTTCTCTGTCACAGGGGCATCAGCTTTGGCACCCGCTCAGAGGTCTTGTTGCCCTGTTTCCCCAGTATCCAGGGCCCCCAACCATGCACTGTGTCTGTGCTCTGATGGGGGTGGCTGGGGCTGGGTGTTCGGCAGTCCTGGGCTCCGTCTCCCTCCCGCTCTGCCTATTCTTCTCCCACCGGGAGCTTGGGGAGGGGCGCTCGGGTCCCGCCGGGCTGGGGCTTGTATCTTACCCCTTTCACCAGTCGTCGGGTTCTCGCTGGTGTAGCTGCAGTCTGGCCACTGTCCTGCGTCCTCTGGTCTCTCTTTTAGGGCTAGTTTTGTTTGTTGTATTTTCAAAAGTATGTATGTTTTTGGGAGGAGATTCCCACTGTCCTACTCACGCCCCCATGTTGGCTCCACCTCGCAGTTTAGTCTTAATGATACTAAAAGCTGGTAGATGAACTCACTCAAAGAAGAATAAACTCATAGACAAGGATAGGACAGACTGGGACACACTACTGCCTTAAACTCCACCCCTGGCACTGCATTTACAATCAGAAGGGAACTCATTACTACCACACATCCAATGTTTCAACCTTTCAGACATGCACCTGAGAGATGTCCCCCAAAACATCTCTAGCTTTGAAGACCTATGGGGCTCATGCCCATGAGACTGATGGTGTGAGGAGGTAAGATAATAGCTGTTTAAGGACACCAGTCCCATGACCCATCAAAGATGCAGCCCTTTGAAAAGTGCCCAGATTTTATGTGAAAAAGAGTCATTTCCTACTCTTTGCACATTGGTCCTAGCGGCAGGCAGGGGCCTGCTGAGATATTCTCTGCGTTGGAAACTGGTAGGCAACATCTTCCTGCTCTTTGTCAGTCTCAGGAAATCCACTGAGCGCTTCTTTTCTTTTCCTTTCTTTCTCTTTTCTGTAATGTGTCATCTTTATGCTCCAGCCAGATCACCATGTTCCATTCTCTCCCTAAGCCTTACTAAACACAGGAGTACCATGTATAGTTTTTTTGCCTTATTTTTTTCCTGCATTTACCTTTCTTTTTATATCCCTTTTTAATTTTTCTTAAAATTTTTTTCTCTCCTTTTTTTTTACCAACAGTTGCCACTGTTAAGCTCTCCCTCTGCTGCACTCCAGAACACAGTATCTTTTGGTGGAGAGGTGCATGTTTGTAGCTCTATTTTTTATGGCTATCATCCAGGGGACACCACTTGGTCACCTAGCTCTAGTGACCAAAGGGTCTTGTGTTCCTGGGTCACAACTGAAGAGACAGTTCTTAGCTGACTCCCACCAGGGTGCCAGTATTCCCAGAAAGGAGCCTATACATTTATCTGAAGCCCCAATTTTGTGATTGCTGTGGAAGGGAATCTTAAAATTGCCTGCCCCTAGGAAAAAGGGGAAATTATGCCTATAGTCCTATGGGACTATATATACTGCATTCTTTAAGAGCTACTGCCTGCTTATTGGTGCAATATAAAAACAAAGTAAACCACAATGAACAAATTAGCAGTAAACTCACACACACTGAGAAGTTACTTGTGATTACCGTGGGGGAGAGTTGAGTTGTAGGAAAGGGTGAGGGGGGCAAAAGGGCACAAAATAAAGCATAATATAAGTTGGTCATGGTGATGGCAATACAAGATGGAGAACACAGTCAATGAGTCTGTATCATCTTTCTATGTTGACAGATAGTAAACACACTTGTGGGGGGTGAGGATATAATGATATGTGGAACTATTGAACCATTGTGTTGCATACTTGGAACCACTATAAGATTGTACATCAACTACATTTCAGTTAAAAAATTAAAAAGCTTCTGTCTGAAGACCTGCTACAAAACCAGTCTATGTGTAGATGCTGGGTGAAATTTCCCCTTTGGGACATTGGCGTACAGGAAGGTATTAAAAATATGATGGCCTGCTTGGGCAATTACAAAGGTTTTAAGAGACAAAAAGCTAAGGCAGGGTAAACAATAAGATTCATCTCTTACATCTTACACAAGGCCACTCCTTCAAAGCTGAAAGAGGTGGCTATTTTATCCAATATACAGAAACAAACAGAGTCAAAGAAAATGATGAAACAGAGGAATATGTTCAAGTGAAAGAACAAGACAGATAAGACCTCAGAAAAAAACCTCAATGAAATTTTGATAGGTAATTTACCTGATAAAGAATTCAAAGTAATGGTCCCAAATATGTTCACTGAACTTGGTAGAGGAATGCAGCACACCCAATGAGAATTTGAACAAAAGAGAAAATAAAAGAAAGCTTGCAACATTAGAAACCTAAAGAAAACAGTGACTGAAATGAAAACCCATAATGGGAGTGGACTACATGAAAACAGAAAAAAACAGTGAAATCAAAGATGAGGTAGTGGAACTCACATAATCAGAGTAGCACTAAAAATGAAAGAAAAAAGAGAGAAAGAGAGAAGGAAGGAAGGGAGGAGGAAGGAGAAAGGGAAAGAGGGATGGAAAAAGAGAGGAGGAAAGAATAAAGAAGGAAAGTGAAGGAGGAAGGAAAGAAGGGAGAAAAGGAGGAAGGAAGAAAGGAAGGGAAGAAGGAAGGGAGAAAAAAGTAAAAGTGAAGAGAGACTAAGAAACCTCTGATAGAACATCAAGCTGAATGACATTTGAATTATAGGAATCCCTGAGGAAGAATAAGAGATAGAAAGGGGCAGAAAACTTATTTGATGAATTAAGGCTTGAACCTTCCCCAACCTAGGGAAAGAAACATATCCAAATCAGGAAAGCCCAACGAGTTCCTAAAAAGATGAACTCAGAGATACACACTAAGTCATATTATAATTAAAATGTAAAAAGTGGAAGACAAGGAGAGAATCTTAAAAGCATCAAGGGGAAAAAAACTTATGTACACGGGAATTCTCATAAGAGTACAAGCAGATATTTTAGCAAAACCTCGGTGGATGAGAGGGAATTGGCACATTTATTCAAAGTGCTCTAAGAAAACATTTTAAAACCTTTCTATCTGGCAAGGCTCTCATTCACAATTGAAAAAGAGATGAGAGTTTCCCAGACAAGGAAAAGCTAAAAGAATTCAACACTTCTTACTTGGTCCTAATAAGAAATAATAAAGGGACTTTTTTAAGTTGAAAAGAAAGGACACATTAACAAGGAAAATATAGGTATAAATTTCACTAGTAAAGTTAAATATATAACTCGTTAAGGGATTCACAAGATAAAAAGATGCAAAATGTCACATCAAAACATAAAATGTAACATGGGGGAAGGTAAAATGTAGAGCTTTAGAATGCCTTCAAACTCAAGCTATTAACTTAAAATATAATATTTTAACTTTTTACTTGCAAGCTTTATGGTAACTGCAAAGCAAAAACCTTTAATACATACATAAAAGGTAATGAGAAAGGAATCTATCCATACCACAAGGAGTCATCAAACCACAAGACTGCAAGAAAAGAAAGGGACTGACTATAAAACAGTCAGAAAACAATGAACAAAGCAGGAATAAGTACACACATCAATAACTAGTTAAAATATAATGGGCTGAATTCTCCAATCAAAACACACTGAATGGTTGAATGAATTTTGAAAAAGGCATCTATCTATATGCTGCCTACACTTCAAATGTAAGGACACACACCGACTGAGAGTAAAGTAATGGAAAAAAATATTTCATGCAAATGGAAACAGAAAGAAAGCTGTGGTAGCTGTACTTATACCACACCAAATAGACTTTATAACAAAGACTACTTTTTGTCTCAAAAGCGACAAAGGCACTGCACAGTAAAAAAATAGAAGCAATCCAAAATTTTGTAAACATTTATGCATCCAACATAATCATCTAAGTATATAGTAAACATTAACAGACATATAAGAAAAAAGTAGACAGAAAAGCAATAACAGTAGATTTCAATATCCTACTTACATCAATGGACAGATCATTTAGACAGAAAATCAGTAAGGAAACAGCCTTAACAACATGTCAGACTAGGAAAGTTTAACAGATATATACCAAACATTCCATATGAAAGTAACAAAATACACATTATTGTCAAACAAGATATTGTCAAACAAATATTGCAAACAAAATAGAATATTTTCCTTGATAAATCATATGTTCTTACCAAACAGAAGACCAAAATCATATCAAGCATCATTTATGACCACAATGGAATGAAACTACAAATCAATTACAAGAAAAAAAAAGGGAACTTCACAAATATGTGGAGATTAAATATGTTTAAGTGAAGAAATCAAATGTAAAAACAGAAAGTTCCTTAAGATGAATGAAAATAGAAATAAAACATATCAAAATTTATGGGATACAACAAAAACAATCTTAAGAGGGATATACACAGCAATAGTTGGCTACTACAAGAAACAAGAAAAATCTCAAAACATAACTTCACATTTAGTGAAACTAGAAGAACAAAGCCCAAATTTAGTAGAGGCACAAAGACAAAGCAAAGAACAATTTCATTATTAAAAATGCAATAGAGAAGATCAATGAAACTAAGGTTCTTTGTGGAAGATAAATTAATAAACTTTTTGCTAGATTCACCATGAAAAAAGAGGAATCAAGTACGTAAAATCAGAAATGAAAGATGCATTATAGTACTTATTACAGAAACAAAATATTAGGAATCTACTACAAATAATTATATGCCCAGAAATTGGACAACCTAGAAGAAATGGATAAATTCCTAGGAACATACAGCCTTCAAAGACTACATCATGAACAAACAGACTAATTACTAGGAAGGAGATTGAATCACTAAATAGAAAACTCCCAACAAACAAAATGTCCAGCACTATGCAGCTTCACTTGTGAATTTGACCAAACATCCAAAGAAGAATTGATACCAATTCATCTCAGATTCTTCCAAAAAAGATGTAGGAAATGCAAACTCATTTTTCAAGGTTAGCACTATTCTAACACCAAAATCAGATAAGTATACCACAATAAAAGAAATTATAGGCCAATATCCCTTATGAATATATATGCAAAAGTTCTCTCAACAAAATAGCAAATTGAATTCATTAAAAGGATCATACACCAAGATAAAGTGGGATTTATTCCAGGTAGGAAGGACAGATGAACATTTTCAAATCAATGGATGTGATATGCCTAAACAACAAAATGAAAAATAAAAGACATATGATAACTACTGTAGTCA
This sequence comes from Manis pentadactyla, assembly GCF_030020395.1. Classification (NCBI taxonomy): domain Eukaryota; kingdom Metazoa; phylum Chordata; class Mammalia; order Pholidota; family Manidae; genus Manis; species Manis pentadactyla. The sequence goes on from NC_080039.1 coordinate 28,651,080, forward strand.
TTTTTATTCAACATAGTAATCGAAGTCCTAGTCAGAGCAATTAGACAAGAAAAACAAATTAAGAACACCTCTATTGGAAACAAGTAAAACTGTCATTATTTTTCAGATGATATGACATGGTATATAGAAAACCAGTCTCCACAAATTATTAGTGATATATCACTCCAGTAAAGTTGGAAGACTATCAAATTAATAAACAGTTGTCTATTGTATTTCTACACACTAACAGTGACCTATCAGAAGCAAATTAAGAAAACAAAGCCATTTACATCAAAAAGAATAAAATCCTTTTTATTCTTTTTAAAAAAGAATTCTGCATCCAAAAGAATGAAATACCTAGGAATAAATTTAATGCAGCAAGTGAAAGACCTGTACACTAAAATCTATAAGACATTGATAAAAGAAACCGAGGAAGACACAAATTAACAAAAATATTCTCTTCTCATGGATTGGAAGAATTAATATTGTTAAAATGGTCAAACCACCCAAAGCAATCTACAGGGTCCATGCAATCCCTATCAAAATTCCAAAACTATACTTCACAGAAATTGAACAAGCAATCCCAAAACTTGAAAGGAACCACATAAAACTCCAAACTGTCAAGACAATCTTTAGAAACAAGAACAAAGCTGTAGGCCCACACTCCCTGACTTGAAGCTATATTATAAAACTATTGTAATGAAAACCCCATGGTTATTGGCATAAAACCATTGGTGAATTTAGTGCAACAGAAAGCCCAGAAACAAATCCATACATATACAACCAATTAATTTACAACTAAGGACCTAAGAATGTGCAATGTAGAAAGGACAATCTCTTTAATTTTCCTTAATGGATAACTGGATATGTGGACAGCTACATGCAAAAGAATGAAAGTGGATCACTGCCTTATATCATGCACAGAGTTTAACTCAAAATGGGTTAAAGATTGAATTAAGACCTTAAACTACAAAAATCTCAGAAGGAAAAGAGAGATGGTAATCTCCATGAAATTAATCTTGGCAATGATATTTTGGATTTGATGCCAACAGCAATCACAACAAAAGCAAAAATAAACAAGTGGGCCTACATTGAGCTTTTAAAAAAGTGTCTGCACAGCAAAGGAAACCTTTAACAAGATGAAATGGCAACCTACCAAATGGGACAAAATATTTACATATTAAAATATTTGCAAATATTTATAAACCATATATCTGAAAACATCCAAAATATGAAGAACTCATACAACTTAGTAATGAAAAAGCAAAAATCCAAATTAAAAAATGGACAGAGGACCTGAATAGGCATTTTTCTAAAGAAGACATACAGATGGCCAAAAGGCACAGGTAAAGATACTCCACGTTATTAACCATCAGGGAAATACAAATCAAAGCCATAATGAGATATCACCTCACACCAGTCAGAATGGCCACTATCCAAAAAATAAGAAATAACAAGTGCTAGTGAGGATAAGTAGAAATGGGAACCATCCTACACTGTTAGTGGGGATGTAAACTGGTGCAGCCAGTATGGACGTTCCTCAAAAAATTAAAACTATAACTATCATATGACCTAACAGTTCCACTTTTGGGTGTTTATCCAAATAAAGAAAACAGAAAAAGAAAAACTCTTGAGAAGATATGCACCTCCTGTTCATTTTGACATTATTCACAATTACCAAGATATGGAAACAACAGACATCCACTGATGATGAATGGATTAAGGAAAATGTGTATACATACAACATGGAATATGAATCACCATTGAAAAGAAGAATGAAATCTTGCCAATGAGACAACATAAATGGACCCTGAGGGTATTATGCTCAACAAATAAGTCAGAGGGAGACAACTACCATATTATTTTGTAGATGGAATCTAAGAAAATAATTAAAAACAAGACAAATAGTAACAAAACCACAAAGTCATAGACACAGAAAATAGGTGATTTCTAGAGGCTAGAGATAAGGGGTAGGTGAATGGGTGAAGGTGGTCGAATGGCACAAACTACCAAATATAAAATATGTAAGTCATGGGGATGTAATGTACAGCATGGTAACCAGAGCTAATAATACTGTTTTGTTTATATTGAAAGTTGCTAAAAGAGTAACTACCAAAATTTCTCATCATAAGATAAAAAACTACTAACTATGTATACTGATAGATGGGAACCAGAGTTTGCAGTGATCATTTTGCAAACTATACAAATATTGAATCATTATGTAATGTACCTAAAGTTAGTATTATGTTATATGTCAAGTATACTTCAATTAAAAACTATTTTTAAAAATTCCCAATCTATTGGTTTGGGTAATCAGTATTAATGATAATGCCAATCACTCCATACTTTATTATTTTATTAAGTTCCTTTGAACTTAATCCTCATTTTGCAGGTGACAAACTAGTTTAGAGAAAGTAAAAGTAATTGTTATGTAAGTTTAAATTTGGTCATCTAGTCAAGTTGGCTTGAACCAAAAGCCATGCATGATGCCAGTCACTACATTGCCTCCTACCATAAAATGCATATTTGTACATACACATTTGTATGTGCAGCTCAGTAATTTTAGATCATCTTTAATTTTCACTTTTTTTTCAGAATGTTTTATCTTAGTGAAAAAACCTATAGAAGAAGTTGCCCATTCTATCATACATGTCACAAGAGTGAGAAGATGCATTTGGAATCTAAATTTATTCTGGTTTATCTGAAAGTTTTAGATCTCTATTATTTGTGCATTCTTAAGAAAAGATAGGTGGAAACAGCATCGCATATAAATCCCTATCACAGGGTAACAAAATAATAAGTGTCTTAAATAAAAAGGATGTCTATAAGTCTGAACAGAAATAATCTGAAAAATTATCAAGGGCATTAGCTTTTTACCTCATGCTATTCTCACATGCCTGGGTGTGTTGAACTCCCTCTAACACAACTGGTTCCCAGTAGGTAGCCAGTGGCAGGAAGCCTGATGAGAACTTGCATCCCTGGTTAAGTTTCCATCTGACAATGATGAAACTCAAGCTGAGCAGGGAAGACTAGTACATCTCAGCCCTATGATGCCCACCGGGGTCCGTTTGTGCTGGTTCCAGACCATCTCCACTAGCACCCATCAGGGGAAAGCCTCCTACTTCAGGGCCATCTTCAAATACTTCCAAATCTCAAGCTCAAATGAAGGGAAGCTCACAGAGGAATGTGCCTGTCTGCAACAGGCCCAACACACCATGGCCACAAAAGCCCAGAGGGGCAGTGGAGGCTGTAGACATAGAGCATCTGCAGGAGAAAGAGCTGGGTATGAAGGGCCTTACTGGCACATATATGCCTCTCCACACCCAAGGCCCTCTAATGGCAGCTTCAGAGGATGCACTTGGGCCAATTCACCCCAGTTGAGGGCTCTGTGCCACAGGACTGAGCTCCTGGGCTGGTCCGACAAGAGACCGCATCAGCTGGGTGAGCTTGGGTGACCCAGCCCCTAACCCCAGACAACAAGGGTAACACAGGCTCATGGGGCCATGGATCTGTACCCTGGGCCACAGCATTCACATGCACTGGGATTCCCTCATGGCAAAAGCACTAACAGCCACAGGTGCAAAGGTGTAGGGTCCTGAGAAGCAGGTGGCATTGGTGGGACTGAATCCACCCACTTTAAGAGAGAACCAACTGGAATGCCCAGCCCTCCCACAGAGAACATACACAATAGAATGCCAAGAGCAGAGCAGAACGTTATGCTTAACTAGAACAATACTGAGACACAGGAGCTCGGGCAAGGGCTTCTGTTCCAGAGTCCCTTTTCAGTCTCAGAATCAACTCCATGCTTACTTCAAGTGAGGCGATAGGGTGTCGTACGACCTCAGGTAAACAACAATTCACCCTGCCCAGTCCTGTGAGCCAGGCTTTCCAACCACCACTGCATCCCACCAATGCAGCCATTAGCCCCTAATGTCATGACACAGACCTGTATAACAATTAACAGTCGCTGTGCAAGCATAAGCAGCCCCCAAGAAATACAGACAACAACCCTGACACTTGGCGAAGTAGGAGCACACCTGTACAGACCAGGTGACTATGAAACTCTCTGTAGAGGATGCTACATCTTGTGATGCTGCTAATATACTGAATTTTAAGGAATCACTAGGATCAGAAGGGCGGTGGGCTCTCCAAAGCTCAGCAGATGCCACATATCAGTTTCCCACAGCTGTGACATGTGGGAAGCAGGCTCAGCCTTCAACAGAGCCCATGATCACACATCGCACAGGGAAACCAGTGACATGGCACACAACAAAGAGTCAAGAACAGAGGACATGGGACCTATGCTGGCTTCACGTATCCTCTGCTCAGCAAGGGCCAAAAGAGACTGAGGAGGGGCAATCTGGAAGCAGGCTTATGTGGGCTGCAGGCTTTCCAGAGGGGGCACCAAAGTCAGAGATAAAAGTAAGCGGTAAATAAGAAGAAAACAAATCTTACCACTTGCAACAACATGGATGGAGCTAGAGGGTATTATGCTCGGTGAAATAAGCCAGGCAGAGAAAGACAAGTGCCAAATGATTTCACTCATATGTGGAGTATAAGAACAAAGAAAATCTGAAAGAACAAAACAGCAGCAGACTCACAGAACCCAAGAATGGACTAACAGTTGCCAAAGGGAAAGTGTCTGGGGAGGGAGGGTGGGGAGGGAAGGAGAAGGGGAATAAGGCGCATTGCAATTAGCACACAAAATGTAGCAGGGCTGCCTGGGGAAAGCAGTACAGCACAGACAAGACAAGTAGTGACTCTATAGCATCTTACTATGCTGATGGGCAGTGACTGTAATGGGATATGTGGTGGGGACTTGATAATGGAAAGAATCTAGTAACCACAATGTTGCTCATGTGATTGTATATTAATGATACCAAAATAAAAAGTAAATGTAAGCAGTGATGCAATGCTGATGACATCAGGAACCAGACTCGGTGCACCAGAGACATACCACCACCAGCTCCCAGGCCTGCTGGTGCTGCCACACCTCACCAGGGTGCTGTCCCTCATATGCAGGCAGGAGCACCCTACACTGCGAAGGGGTGGGCCCCAAGTGGTGGCTTCCCTGTCTCCCGTCACCCACTTCTGAACAGGGCCAGGAGCCTTGGGAGCTCCGGGTAGAGCTGGCTCCCTCTGCAGAAGGGAAGGTGCCCATGCTAGATGGTGACCTCCCAGACTAACAACCATGGCCTAGGATCCATGCAAGTTCTCTGATTCAGCTTCAGAGTAGGCTCTGCCCTAGAAACCAAGTCCTGCCTGCATGTGGCACTCTGTAAGATGGCTCACCTTTCCATGGTACCCTGCACAGATGTGGCCCCAGCACTCTGGATCTCCTCCTTCAAGTGCCTACTCTCCTCTTCCAACCAGGCCACATTCTCCAGCAGCCTTCTCTGCTGCACGATGAGCTGCAACTCCTGAAGCAGGGCCTCCTTCTCCTTGATGCACAGTAGCCAGTCCCTGTTGGCCTCTGCCATGCTAGGCCATGGCTCACTATCAAGCTGGGCCTGCTCCTGCCTGATATTCAAGACTCTGCAAGAGATGAACATAGGAAGATCCATCGATAAGCTTAAAAAATGGTCTTCAGAATAAAGATGCAAAAGCCCTCAATGAAGTGTTAACAGCTCAAATCCAACATATTATTAAAACAATTAAACAACCACCACCAACTGGGATTTATCCTAGGTATGCAAGGCTGATTCAAAATTTAAAAACCAATTAATATAACTCACCATATCAACATACTAGAAAAGGAAGATCATTTGGCCATATTGATATATGAATAAAACATTCAGCCAAAACTAACATTCATTTATAATAAAAATGCTCAATAAACTAGAAACACAGAGAAACTTCCTAAACTTATAAAGAAGATTTTAAAAAATGGTGACAGGCTTCCAGCTTTCTGAATGAGATCAAGTTTAAAATGATGTCCATTTTCACCACTCCTTTTCAATATCATAGAAGTCCTAGCCAATGCAACAAAACAGGATGAATAAAAAATACAGATTACAAAACAAGAAATAAAACAAATGTTCACAAATCACACGATATTGTGATCTTATCTGTAGAAACCAAACAAAATTAACGAAGAAAAAAAACTTTCTGCAACTAATAAGCAATTACAGCAAGGTTGCAGGGTACAGAGCTAATATACAGAATCAGTTGTCTTCTTATATACCAGCAATGAACAAATGGAAACTTGATGTTGAAAATAAAATACCACTTACATCAGCATCCCAAAATTGAAATACTTGAGCATAAATCTAATAAAATAAGCTTGTATGAAGAAAAAAACAAAACTCTGGTGAAAAGAAACAAAAAAGAACTAAGTAAATATTGTGAAGATATCACATGCTTCCCAATTATATCCATACATTCAAAACAATCATAACTCAAATACTGGTAACTTACTTGGGGGTATCAGCAAACCAATTATAACAGTTTTATGGGGAACCAAAAGACCCAGGCAACACAGTATTGAAGGGGAAGACCAAAATCAGAGAACAAACCACCTAACTTCAATACTTACTGTAAAGATGCAATTATCAAGACAATGAGGTATGGAGGAAAGAATAGACAGATCAGTGTAACAGAGGAGTGTGCCCAGAAACAGACCCCATAACTGTAGTCAACCAGTCTTTGACAAAGGATGAGGGCCATGCAATGGGGTGAGGACAGTCTCTTCAACAAAGGGTGCTGGAACACCTGGGCATCCGCAGGCAAATAGTGAATCTAGACACAAACCTGTCTCCCTCACAAAACTTAAAATGGATCACAGACCTAAATGTAAAATGCAAAACTATATTTAATATGTAGAAAACAACATAGAAGAAAACTAGAAGACCTTGGGTATGGTGAGGACTTTATTTAGGTGCAATAACAAAGGCATGATGCATGAAAGAAAGAACAGATGAGCTAAACTTCATTAAAATTAACATTTTCTGCTTTACAAAGACTCTGTCAAGAGAATGAGAAGAAAAGACACATGGGGAGAAAATACTTGCAAAAGTCACATCTTATAAAGGACAATTATCCCAAATTAGCAAGAATCCTTAAAAGTCAACAGTAAAGGAACAAAGAACTCTATCAAATAGGTAAAAGCCCTTAACAAACACTGCTTTAAAAGGATATACTGATGGTAAATAAGTACATGAAAAGATACTCCATGTCTTGTGTCATCACGAAAATGAAGATTAACATGATGAGATACCAGCAAGTCTTTCTTGAATAGCCAAAATCCAGAACACTAACAACATGAAATGGTGGTGAAGATGTGAGTGGAGCAACAGGAACTGTCACTTCTGATGGAAATACAAAATGGTGCAGCCACTTTGGAGGACAGTTTGTTGGTGTCTTGTAAAATGGAAGTTCTCCTAACCATGTGATCCAGCAATTGCACTAATTGATATTTATCCAAAAGTGTTGAAAAGTTCTGTCCATACATGCAACACCTTTAAATTTATAACAGCTTAATGCATGGATGACAGAATGTGCAAGGAACCAAGAGGTAATGGATACACTGATTTATCCAATCAATGGAATATTACTTAATGGTAAAAATAAACGAGGTATCAAGTCATGAAACTCATGAAGGACACTTACATGCATATTACTAAGTGAAAGAAGCCAATCTGAGAAAGTTACATACTGCATGATTCTAACTGAAAGACACTCTAGAAGAAACAAACCATAGATAAGGGAAAAAGCTCAGCTGTAGCTAGGGGTTAGAGATGTGGAATGAATTAATATAGCACAGAGGAAGTTTAGGGAAGTGAAACTATTCTATATGGTACTGTATTGGCAAATGCACAACCTAAGAGTGAATCCTAACATAAAGGAACTAATGACTTTTGGGTGATTATGATATGTCCAGGTAGGTTTATCAATTTTAAGAAATGTATTCTGGTGGGACATGTTTATAGTGGAGGAAGTTGTGTGTACAGAGGGGTAGGGCATATGTAGGAAATTTCTATACCCCCTCCTCCACTTTGATGGGAACCTAAAACTGCTCTAAAAACTAAAATATTCCTTTTAAAAAAAAGAAGACACAGATGAAGTGCAACATCTACTCATGAATAATCTTCCTAAATTCCAACTCCAAACTAACTGTAACCTTAAAAATTATTCACTGTACCAACACAATCTCTAGAAAAAAGAAATCATTTACTATGTTTACTGTTATAGTAAAATACATAGCAATATTTGCAATGATCTATTTTCTGAGTTCAGTACAAAAAAATTCCTGTTCACACTGCATTTTAAGAAGAAATATGCAGGAAAGACAATATCCTCTCACAAACACACTGAAGCTAAAGAGGAGAAATATAGGATTAAAAATGTTACCACTATAGATAAACAATATGGTTAAAGGAATATTGAGTATTTCATGTGGAAATCTGGAGTCCAATACTAGGACATCATAAGAAGTAAGGAAGAATTGCATATAAAACTGCATAGTAAACAGATAACTTGTGACCCATGTGATACATATTTCTTTCTTTTTTTTACATTTTCTAAGAAGCTAACAAAAAAAAGATTTCCAAATAAACATAAATTATGCACATTGATCATGCCCAATTATTTAGCCAGAAGGAACACTCCTTATCCTGCCTGGTATTTTGTTGTCCCCAGTATAATATTTGCTATGTGACTGATAAAACTTAAAACATATTGTTTTTTTAAAAAGAACATATTTTAAAACAATTTGTTTTAAGATACTTACCAAAGGTTAAAAAGATGAAGTCTCTACAGAGTACAGAAAAGCTAAAGCAATATGATAATATTGTAAACATGGGGCCCTAAGAATTTAAGGATAAATATTTCACATTAAGTTTTGTCCATGTTCCAAGGTTAAAACTAGGAAAAATAAATAAATAATGCATAAACATAGTCAAATATTGAATTGCAGAAGTCAGAGATTTTGGAATATGTCAGTATAAATCATTGCATTTAATTTTTTTCTAAAAAATTGAAACAATATGTACTGCTGTCACCTGCTGCCCTACAATTTAAAATCATTTTAAATAAAGACATGACTTTTTCCATTAGCCTATTTAACCACATATATAAATTTAAGCAATGTAAAGGTCTGATGCTTAATCTATTTGAAGAAACAAGGTAAGAAGAGGAAAAGGAAGTTTTGAACCATGTAGAAGGATAAGTAGTTTTAAAACTGTCTATTATTATTGAATCAAGTCTTCACAATAGGAATATTTTGATTTTCACATTAAAAGTGATTTGACATTTTGTCATATGTATTTTAAAAACTACATATAAATAAGAATTCATTATTCTGTTTTACATCAGACAATGCACTTTGATAAAACTGTGGGTAGTTATATACTATTTTTAATTTCTCTCCATGAGAAAAAATAAGCACAAGGCAAGATTTTAAAAATGAACTTCTTACCTCCTTCTAGCTTCTTTATACTGTCACTTAAGTCTCAGTTGGTCTGCAAGGTTTGTTTTATCATCAAAGACAAACTTTCAGGAATTGAAGGGGAAAAAAAGAAGGAAAACATATATTAAAAACATTTTCAAAATAGTAAATTTATTTAAATTTTTAGCAACAATTAAAAATACTATTTAAATTTTTCTTTCAATCCCAATTTTTAAAAACTCAGGAAGAGAGAGAGCACCAAATAACATTCTGCTATAACCTCTGTCTAGAGGACTTTGGGAATGGAACTGTTGGATTTTCTTCCCAATAGAAATACAATTAACAATTTTATTACTGCATAAAACTAAGTTAAAAATGTAAATAAATTATTAAAAGTTCGTACAAAGTTACACAATTCAATTCCACTTTGTGCACTATTCTCAATTGTCCAATTACTCAAAGAATACAGAGTAATGGTGTTCTACTAACAAGCAACTGTAAGACCCAACGGCCTTATTCTGGTCTGCGCTCCCCCCGCAGTGAGGAGACGAAGGCCATGGCAGATCGATGCAACAAGCAAGAGGTTTATTGTTATTCCAGCTAGCTGGGGTCCAAGTGTCTGCCCGGTGCAGCGGGTTTCAACAAGGACCCCGAGCACTCAGAGCCAAGGGCTTATATAGCATTTTCAAAGCACTTAACTCGTAGTAATTTTCCACAGCTATACATTATTCTTGCAAGATATACATCCTGGGGTTAGGCAAGAGCAAGATAAGACCATTCTTCAATTGTCAGGGAGGTTCTGCACGATAAGCTTGGTATGTAGGATTAACTGACCAAGGTTAGCTGACCAAGGGTCACAGCTGCCTTATTCCGGTGTTCATGATTGATTATCTTGTTTTTCTCAGCCTTACCCAGTTCCAGTTCACACACACTCAGGAAATAGCTTTTAGGCCCTTAAGATGGCTACTCTTATGCTAACTTATTTCTATTCTTAGATTTAACCTATTTCTATTCTTACATTCCCCTCTTCTTCTTGTATCTATTTCAATCATAAAACTAGGGGTCATCTGTTTGGTCAACACTCTGATAGTTCTGTCTCAACACCATGATTTGCATGGTGCTAATGCATTCTTTGATAAAGGTAACTAGGCGGTTTAGGATGCAGGGGCCAAAGGTTAGAATTAATATTAAGATCATTAGAGGCCCTACTAGAGTACAGATTAGGGTAGTAAACCATGGCGAGGAGTTGAACCAGGACTCAAACCACCCTTGGTTTTGTTCTCTTTTTCTTTTTCTTTTAGCTAACTTTTCTCTAACTTTGGCCATGGAGTCTTTTACTACTCCTGAGTTATCGACATAGAAGCAACATTCTTCTTTAAGGGCAGCGCACAGTCTGCCTTGTTGGAGGAATAACATGTCAAAACTTCTTCTATTTTGTAGGACTACTTAACTTCCGGGAATGAACACATGGAGTGACTCTGGTTTGGCATGCCCACCACCCGTTAAATGGGGGAATATAATAAGTTGGGGTGTGTTTATTACTTCTGTCCTGTTGCAGAGTGAGGTGTAAGTTTTAACAACTTTCCCAATGCAGGTTCCTTGCCCACTTACAGAGGATAAAGTGAGTCTTGGTCTTTTCTGCTGCTACCTACACTGGGAGGGGTCAGTAGACTGGTTGAGAACATTAACAAATGCTATACCTTCATAGTAAGGGGAAGCAACATCATAGCATAACCAGCAGGAGTGAGTTAGCTCAGGACGGATGGCAAGGGGTCCTTCATTAAAGATAATCTCCTGCCTTGATTTCTCTCTGGGACACTGGCGCTTTGGTCCAGGCACACATTAAAAGACTGCATGCCCAGCCTCTAAGGTGGGCTGATATATTGTATATTTGCTAAAGGATCCTGCCTTTTACTATGCCATCTACAGCTGGGTCTGCATGCTAAGTCAGTTTCTCAGCTTGCAAAATTATTTAGATCAGGAGGAAAGACAGCACATAGGCCTGGGCTTTTAGTATGCTAAAGTGAATCCTATACACGATTACAAATGATTAGCATACTAAAGTATGTGCTACTCTTCTTTATCTGGGGAACATTAACTGATCTCACTGAAGAATGATTCTAGAGCTTAATGTTCACCATAGTTTTAGTAGGAGGGGGGTTTCTAGCATGTAGTTACATTGCTCTGATTGCAAATATCCTGCCTTGCTCTCTTCAGAGGCTCTCACTTTATTCTGTCTAAGCCTATGGTCCCTGTTTCATTCTCCCCTCTACAGATAGAGACCCTAGCTGCTGCTAGGGAAAAGGGGTGATGACCGCTCTGGCTGCTTCGTGCTGAGAAGGGGGCGCACTAAAGGTTGCAGCTAGATCTACATCACTGGTCAGCTGAGAGGGCCTCAGAAAGCTGGCGCTTCTATTCTGGGTTTCGTTTCTATTACAATTTTAATTTTGTGGCTTCTAGGAAAGATAAAACAAATTGTGTTATTAGGTTATGTAGCAACATCTGGAGTTTGATTTTCTATTCTGGAAGGAGGCTGCGTTATTGAAACAGTACTTTTCTCTAAAATTACACTCATTTTTATTAGAAGTAACCAGGTTAAGAAAATAATTAACAGCTGGCTTGATTATTTGCACAAGTGCAGCAAGAAGAGCAATTGATTACACAGGCTCTTTTAAATATGCTTTGCTGGAACTTTTTGTATTTCAGATTGAACTTTTAAAGGCCTCTTGAGGCCAGACAGCCAAGCCACACTTGCCATCAGGCTTTGCCTGCAGTACCTGTGGATTTGGATGAATTCCTCTCTTCTCGAGGTCTCTGCACCTGCTAGGAAGTGACCTTCCTTACTCACCTGGTAAGGCTGCTGGGAACTCTGTAAGCAAGGTACAGGCCAGTTCTTCCAAGGGCTTTGTTGGCTTTATAAAGTCAGTCTTAGTTCCTTAAAGTTGTTCACATCTGAGTCCATGCACATGTCTCTCAGGTATGACATTCCAGTCAAAGCCCTGGCAGTATAACCAGTGTTCTTAGTCTTCTCACAAGGAAAGCAGATTCCTATTGAACTCGTGAAATAAACATATTGCCATGGAATACAAAAATAGTCACTGAAAGTTTTTAAACTCTGTAGGGATCAGGTAGAGAGAAGGATGTTTCAATTCTGCTTATAAAGATAGTCATTTACCAAACTGTTGTCAGCTTAAGAGAACAAGCTTAAAACACTTTATCAGCAACATTTGAAACAAAAAGACACAAAATAATTTTCTTTCGTTTATGTAATCTTATATAACTAATACCTGTTCTGCTGAAATCCGGTTCTTTACTAGTTTAGGAATAACAAAACAGTGACTATAAATGACAAAAGACTTACAAATGACAATGGTTAAAGATCTGATGAGAGCTTACTGTAAGACAGTTGACATAAGGAAATTCTGATATTTCTGTAATACAAAACAGTCAGTAACAAAGTTTAGCATCATTCTCTTTGACAGTGCTTTCCTGGTAAATATATATATATATCAGATAAATAAGCCAAATTAGTCAAGTACTTTCCCTAATGAGAAAAAATTCATCTGACATGTTCCAGGGGCCCTCTGGAAAACATCAGAGTTAACGAGAGGTAAAAACACCTTTTTGCATTTAATTCTTTTAGAACTGTCTATCATTACACATTTATTGTCTATATACCTAGCACAGTAAATGAGATATCTTAAAAAGGTGGGGCAGCAGAGGAGACTGTTGCTGTCAGTTTTTAAAGACAATATATAGAAAGTCAAAATAATTCTAGGTTACCAAGCATTCTTGAGAGAATGGTAGCAGATGGTAGATTCTTCTGCTTTCATCTTCAGGAGGGGAAAAGAAGCTACAATAAGAATTCACATTTAGCTGAAAGAACTGTCCAAACTCAAGGCAGAGTATAATATCACCAGGCATACAAAGACCTGTTAGAGATACATACAAAGAATGAATATGGCTATAGTCAAATTCAACTTAAAAGTTTAAGCAGAATCTCAAATTTAAAGGTCTCTTTCCTTCACACAGATATTCAGATCTGACCAGAAATATGCTTTGAGATGAAAGAGATCAGGCATTTTACCTCTTCATTTAAGAATTGAGAAATGATGACCTTTGGCTTTCTAACAAGCCATTTCATTCATGGCATCAATAGTGGGTTGTGGTGACATGGAAATGTATGCTGGATATTTGGATGGTTTAAAGATTATATACAATCAATAGCTTACAAACACTGAAAATAATAAGAACATAACTCAGCATAAGTGTCCAAGACCAGATACAAAAAAGCAGAGAAAGTGCCTAAGGCTACAGGCCTTCCCTGAAAGCTTCAAGAATGTTTTACTCTTTAGTAGTAGATAGAGCTTTTAACAGAATTTGCATTGCAGCTTATAAGATCATTTGCATTAAAAAATATGGAGAGTCCTACATGTTTTTTTAAAACATACAAACATATCCACAGCATATAAATTAAACAAAAAGACCTGGTGGTTCTCAAAAAAATCTATTACAACCTTTCTCAAAAGTGGCCACACGTTTGTACATCTAAACTTTTACAGTGAAACCTGTGTTTCTGAGAGAAAAATAATCTTGTCAAGATTCTACACAGTTTAATTTTTAAGAATAAATTTTGGTTTGTTAACTAAGTGCATTTAATCAGCTAAAAAAAGCTTTGTTACCATTTTGCTTAGGAGGTTAAATTAAGAAAACAAATAATCAGTAACAACTTTAATCATTTGTTGGTTAGAGAGATTTTTCTACTTATAAGAATATAAGGAATAAATTCAATTTCTCATGCCATGCAATCATTTTCAATAACAAAATATTTCAAAGGCAAATAAAGGTTACACAGTTGTTAACAAACTTTAGCTTTTAGTCTTTTTCATATTAAGATTTCATTTTTAAAAAAATATTCTAGCAACTCATGAGACTTTAAGCATGAGAAACTGCTTTGATAAAACAATTAGAGAGGGAGGTGGCAGAAGATGGCGGCGTGAGAAGAGCAGCGGAAATCTCCTCCCAAAACTACATATATCTAAGAAAATATAACAAAGACAACCCTTCCTAGAATAAAGACGAAAGGACACAGGACAATATCCAGACCACATCCGCACCTGAGAGAACCCATCGCCTCGCGAAGGGGGTAAGATACAAGCCCCGGCCCGGCGGGAGCCGAGCGCCCCTCCCCCCAGCTCCCGGCGGGAGAAGAGCAGGCAGAGCGGGAGGGAGACGGAGCGCAGGACTGCTGAACACCCAGCCCCAGCCATCCGGGCCAGAGCGCAGACACAGTACATGCCCAGGGGGCCCTGGATACTAGGAAAACAGCGCAGAAAGAACAGTGAGATGGCATCGGAGGCCTGGCACCGGAGGACATAAGAAAAGCGAGAAACAATTTTTTTTTCAATTTTGTTTTGGCGAGCGCTTTTTGGAAGTCTTAAAGGGATAAGGACCGCAATACTAGGGAAACAGGAAGCAAGACCAGTGAGCCGATGCCTTAGGACAGAGCTGGAGAATAAAGAAAAACGAGTGGCCACCTTTTTTTTTTTTCATTAAAAAAAATTTTTTTTTTAATTAAAAAAATTTTTTTTTTTTTTTTTTTTGTTGGTTGTTGTTTTGTTTAGGCAGGTGCTTGTTGGAAGTCAAAGGGGCAGGGCGGAACACTTGACCCAGAGGTAGGCAATCAGGGGATCTCTGGACACCCTAACCTCTGGGCTGTAGGGAGCATTGAGGCCCCTTACGGAAATAAATAGCCTCCAGGCCGCTCCCCCTCCAACGCGACTCCACCACTTTGGAGCAGCTGCCCGAGCCAGGCCACGCCCACAGCAACAGTGGTTTCACTGGAGATGGCTGATAATTACAGGTATGCTTTGGTTATGTAACTATACTCCTATTATGTTAATGTATTTGCGCAATTTAATTATCAGCTTAAAACCTATACATGCTGAAGTAACTCAACAAGAAGATAATGGCAAAGAAATAATCAATCTTCCGCTGCTTTCTGCCACCTGCTACTTCTATAGCTTTTCTTCTTCCTTCCTAATTACAACCCTTAAATAGAATTCGTGCCTCATATCAAATTTACCGAGTATCATAATTCTTCCACGTGGTAAAGATACTTCAAGACAAATGCTGGGCATAGAAGCTACAGGGCATAAATATGCAAAGAAATAAAGAAGCTAACCATTTCAAACAATAAGGCTTCTCTCTCACTTACCAACTTTACATTTCCCTGTATGGCCCCAGAAGATGACTGGTTAGCCAGAGACCGGTAAGATTCCTCAAGGGAGGAAAAACCTAAGACAGGAACAGTTGCAGGGGGGTCATCAGGTGAGAAACTGGGGATCAACAGAGGTGAGGCTTAGAACCTCACCTCTCTGTTCTGAGAAAAATCTTCTGCATACGTGGATGTTTTATTGCCCTTGTCTAGCTTGGATTAACAGTCTACAGGCACACGCGTGATCATCTACATTTGTTCTTACAACACTAAACTATGTTTTCTATCTTTATCTTGTATCTACCTAACACCTCAGTATTTTATTATTAAAAATAATAATAATAAAGAGAGAAATGTGGTATCCACATATAAATCAAGTATAAAAATCAAATGACAGAGAGGGGTGGAAGATGGCGGCATGAGTAGAGCAGCAAAAATCTCCTCCCAAAACGACATATATCTATGAAAATATAACAAAGACAACCCTTCCTAGAATAAAGACCAGAGGACACAGGACAATATCCAGACCACATCCGCACATTAGAGAAACCAGCGACTCATGAAGGGAGTGAGATACAAGCCCCTGCCCGGCTGAAGCTAAGCGCACCTTCCCCCAGCTCACAGTGGGAGAAGAATAGGCAGAGCGGGAGGCACACGGAGCACAGGAGTGCTGAACACATAGCCCCCGCCAACCGGGCCAGAGCACAGACACAGTATGTACCCAGGGGGCCCTGGATGCTAGGGAAACAGGTCAGCAAGAACAGTAACTGGGCACTGGAGGCCAGGTGATGGAAGACATAAGAAAAGCACGCGACAATTTCTTTTTTTTTTTGGTGGTCGTTGTCTTGTTTTGTCGGGTGCTTTTTGGAAGTCTTAAACAGGCAGGGCGGGACACTTAATCCAGATGTAGGGAATCAGGGGAGCTCTGGGCATCCTAACCACTGGGCGGCAGGGAGCAGGGAGGCCCCTTACAGAGATAAATAGCCTCCCAGTCACTCCTGCTCCAACACGACTCCACCACCTTCGAGTAGCTGCCCATGCCATGCCACGTCCACAGCAACAGTGGAGATTAACTCCATAGCAGCTGGGCAGGAAGCAGAAACCCTGTCTGCGTGCAGCAGTGCAGCAAAAGCCACTAGAGGTTGCTGTTCTCCGAGGAGAGCAGGGACACAAACCAACAAGAAAGGAAGCTCTTCGAACTGTCACTCATCCCAGCTCTGCAAACTATTCCTATCACCATGAAAAGGCAAAGCTACAGGCAGACAAAGATCACAGAGACAACACCAGAGAAGGAGACCGACCTAACCAGTCTTCATGAAAAAGAATTCAAAATAAGAATCATAAACATGCAGACAGTGATGCAGAGAAATACACAAGAGAAATGGGTTGAAGTCCGGAGGGAGATCACAGATGCCAGAAAGGAGATCACAGAAATGAAACAAACACTGGAAGGGTTTATAAACAGAATGGATAGAATGCAAGAGGCCATTGATGGAATTGAAATCAGAGAACAGGAACACGTAGAAGCTGACATAGAGATAGACAAAAGGATCTCCAGGAATGAAACAATATTAAGAGAACTGTGTGACCAATCCAAAAGGAACAATATCCATATTATGGGGATCCCAGAAGAAGAGGAGAGAGGAAAAGAGATGGAAAGTATCTTAGAAGAAATAATTGCTGAAAATTTCCCCAAGCTGGGGAAGGAAATAATCGAACAGACCACAGAAATACACAGAACACCCAACAGAAAGGATCGAAGGAGGACAACACCAAGACGATTGTAATTGAAAAGGCAAAATTCAAGGACAAGGAAAGAGATTTAAAGGCAGATAGAGAAAAATGTGACCTATAAAGGAAAACCCATCAGGCTAACATCAGATTTCTCGACAGAAGCCCTACAGGACAGAAGAGAATGGCATGATATATTTAATACAATGAAACAGAAGGGCCTTGAAAAAGGATACTGTATCCAATACGACAATCATTCAGATATGACGGTGGGACTAAACAATTGCCAGACAAACAAAAGCTGAGGGAATTTGCTTTCCACAAAGCACCTGTACAGAACATCTTACAGGGACTGCTCTAGATGGGAGCACTCCTAGAAAGAGCACAGCACAAAACACCCAACATATGAAAAATCAAGGAGGAGGAACAAGAAGGGAGAGAGGAAAAGAATCTCCAGACAGTGTATATAACAGCTCAATAAGCGAGCTAAGTTTGGCAGCAAGATACTAAAGAGGCTAACCTTGAAACATTGGTAATCAAGAATTTAAAGCCTGCAATGGTAATAAGTACATATCTTTCAATAGTCACACTAAATGTTAATGGGTTGAATGAAAAAATCCAAAGACACAGAGTAATAGAATGGATAAAAAAGCAAGACCCATCTGTACGCTGCCTACAAGAAACTCACTTCAAACCCAAAGGCATGTAGAGACTAAAACACAAAGGATGTAGAAACATATTTCAAGGAAACAATAGCGAAAAAAGCAGCGGTTGCAGTACTAATATCACACAAAATAGACTTCAAAACAAAGAAAGTAACAAGAGATAAAGAAGGACACTACATAATGATAAAGGGCTCAGTCAATCAAGAGGATATAACCATTCTAAGTATATATGCACCCAACAGAGGAGCACCAGCATATATGAAACAAATACCAACAGAAGTAAAGGGGGAAATAGACTGCAATGCATTCATTCTAGGAGAATTGAACACACCACTCACCCCAAAGGACAGATCCACTGGGCAGAAAATAAGTAAGGACACGGAAGCACTGAACAACACAGTAGAGCAGATGGACCTAATAGACACCTATAGAACTCTACATCCAAAAGCAGCAGGATATACATTCTTCTCAAGTATACATGGAACCTTCTTTAGAATAGACCACATACTAGGCCACAAAAAGAGCCTCAGAAAATTCGAAAAGATTGAAATCCTACCAACCAACTTTTCAGACAATAGAGGCATAAATCTAGAAATAAACTGTTCAAAGAAAGAAAAAGTCTCACAAACACATGGAGGCTAAATAAGACGCTCCTAAATAATCAATGGATTAATGACCAAATCAAAATGGAGATCCAGCAATATATGGAAACAAATGACAACAACACTAAGCCCCAACTTCTGTGGGACACAGTAAAAGCAGTCTTAAGAGGAAAGTATATAACAATCTAAGCTTATATAAAAAAGGAAGAACAATCGCAAATGAATGGTCTAATGTCACAATTATCGAAATTGGAAAAAGAAGAACAGATGAGGCCTAATGTCAGCAGAAGGAGGGACATAATAAAGATCAGAGAAGAAATAAATAAAATTTGAGTAGAATAAAACAATAGCAAAAATCAATGAAACCAAGAGCTGGTTCTTCGAGAAAATAAACAAAATAGATAAGCCTCTAGCCAGACTTATTAAGAAGAAAAGAGAGTCAACACAAATCAACAGTATCAGAAAAGAGAAAGGAAAAATCATGACGGACGACGCAAAAATATAAAAAATTATTAGAGAATACTATGAAAATATATATGCTAACAAGCTTGGAAACCTAGGAGAAATGGAAAACTTCCTAGAAAAATACAACCTTCCAAGCCTGACACAGAAAGAAACAGAAAATCTAAACAGAGCATTTACCAGCAATGAAATTGAAGCTGTAATCAAAATACTAAGAAAGAAAAAAAAACCCTGGCCAGATGGATTTACCTTGGAATTTTATCAGACATACAGGGAAGACATAATACCCATTCTCCTTAATGTTTTCCATAAAATAGAGGAGGAGGGGATACTCCCAAACTCATTCTATGAATCTAACATCACCT
The DNA here is from genome assembly GCF_030020395.1 of Manis pentadactyla. Lineage (NCBI taxonomy): Eukaryota > Metazoa > Chordata > Mammalia > Pholidota > Manidae > Manis > Manis pentadactyla. The sequence goes on from NC_080039.1 coordinate 28,670,486, forward strand.
TAATATGAAAACCAGTCAAAGACCCTACCAAAAAAGAAAACTACGGACCAATATCCCTGATGAATGTAGATGCAAAAAATACTGAACAAAATATTACCAAACCGAATTCCAAAGTACATCAGAAGGATCATAATAAATGACCAAGTGGGATTTATCCCAGTAATGCAAGGATGGTACAACATTCCAAAGTTCATCAACATCAATCACCACATCAACAAAAAGAAAGAAAAAACCACGTGATCATCTCCATAGATGCTGAAAAAGCATTTGACAGTGTTCAACATCGATTCATGATAAAAACTCTCAGCAAAATGGGAATAGAGGGTAAGTACCTAAACATAATAAAGGCCATCGATGATAAACCCACAGCCAACCTTATATTGAACAGCAAGAAGCTGAAAGCATTTTCTCTGAGATCGGGTACTAGACCGGGATGCCCACTCTCCCCACTGTAATTTAATATAGTATTGGAAGTCCTAGACATGGCAATCAGACAAAACAAAAGAATACAAGGAATCCAGAATGGTAAAGAAGAAGTTAAACTGTCACTATTTGCAGATGACATGATACTGTACATAAAATACACTATAGACTCCACCCCAAAACTACTAGAACTGATATCGGAATACAGCAAAGTTGCAGGATACAAAATCAATACACAGAAATATGTGGCTTTCCTATACTCTAACAAACCCAACAGAAAGAGAAATCAGGGAAACAACTCCATTCACAATTGCATCAAAAAAATAAAATACCTACGAATAAACCTAACCAAGGAAGTGAAAGACTTATACTCTGAAAACTGTAAGTCACTCTTAAGAGAAATTAAAGGGGACACTAACAGATGGAAACTCACCCATGCTCGTGGCTAGGAAGAATTAATATAGTCAAAACGGCAATCTTGCCCAAAGCAATATACACATTTGATGCAGTCGCTATGAAACTAGCAGCAACATTCTTCAATGAATAGGAACATATAATACAAAAATTCTTATGGAAACACCAAAGACACCAAATGGCCAAAGCAATCAAGAGAAAGAAGAATAAAGTAGGGGGGATCTCACTCCCCAACTTCAATCTCAACTGTAAACCCAGATTAATCAAGACAATTTGGTACTGCCACAAGAAGAGAGCCAGAGACCAAAGGAAAAGACTAGAGAATCCAGACATTATCCCAGACATATATGGCCAATTAATATTTGACAAATGATCCATCTACATACAACGGCAAAAGGAGAGTCTCTACAACAGATGGTACTGACAAAACTGGACAGCTACATGTAGGAGAATGAAACTGGACCATTGTCTAACCCCATATACAAAAGTAACCTCAAAATGGATCAAAGACATGAATGTAAGTCATGAAACCATTAAACTCATAGAAGAAAACACAGGCAAAAACCTCTTAGACATAAACATGAGAGAACTCTGCTTGAACATAACTCCACGGGAAAGGAAAACAAAAATGAGTAAGTGGAACTATATTAAGCTGAAAAACTTCTGTACAGCAAAAGACACCATCAATAGAACAGAAAGGAAAACTACAGTATGGGAGAATACATTCAAAAATGACATATCCGATAAAGGCTTGACATCCAGAATATAGAAAGAGATCACATGCCTCAACGAACAATAAACATATAACCCAATTAAAAAATGGGCAGAAGGACAAAACAGACAGTTCTCCAATAAAGAAATACAGATGGACAACAGACACATGAAAAGATGCTCCACATCACTAATTATCAGAGAAATGCAAATTAAAACTACAATGAGGTATCACCTCACACCAGTAAGGATGACTGCCATCCAAAAGACAGAGAACAACAAATGTGGGTGAGGCCGTGGAGAAAGGGGAACCCTCCTACACTGCTGGTGGGAATGTAAGTTAGTTCAAACATTGTGGAAAGCAGTATGGATTTACATCAAAATGCTTAAAACAGACCTACCATTTGACCCAGGATTTGAACTCCTAGGAATTTACCCTAAGAATGCAGCAATCAAGTATGAGAAAGATCAGTGCACCCCTATGTTTATCGCAACACTATTTACAATAGCCAAGATATGGAAGCAACCTAAATGTCCATCGGTAGATGAATGGATAAAGAAGATGTGGTACATATACACAATGTAATACTTCTCAGCCATAAGAAAATGACAAATCCAGCCATTTGCAGCAACATATATGGAGCTGGAGGGTATTATGCCAGTGAAACAAGCCAAGCAGAGAAAGAGAAATACCAAATGATTTCACTTATCTGTGGAATGTAAGAAAAAAGGAAAAACTGAAGGAACAAAACAGCACCAGAATCACAGAACACAAGAATGGACTAACAGGTACCAAAGAGAAAGGGACAGTGTTGGAAGGGTGGGTAGGGATGGATAAGGGGTGGAGAAGTAGGGGGATATTAAGATTTGCATGCATGGGGGCTAGAAGAAAAGGGAGGGATGTATAACACAGAAAAGGAAAGTAGTGGTTCTACAACATTTTGCTATGCTGACGAACAGTGACTGTAAAGGGGTTCATAGGGGGGACCTGGTATAGGGGAGAGCCTAGTAAACATAATATTCGTCATGTAAGTGTAGATTAGTGATACCAAAAAAAAATTGCAGTTCCTGTGTGGTAACTTCCAATGAGTTCTACACAAGAGTATAAAGGGCATATAAAAGTGTCGGCAAAAGGTTTGTTTGTGTTTACACAGAGGATCAAAGCCTAATTGGGCTACCCCAAAAATAAACTAAGATACAATATGAAAAAGAACTTCTAAAATCAGCACTCTCTGGAAGACTCATGCCAGAAGATAATCATCAAAAAACCCCAACAAAGATCCACGCACTGCTACAGCTGTAGATGCACTCATCCCACCAGCTCCTGGACTTGCCATGGGAATGAAGGAGATATCTAAGCTGGCCTGTGCATACAGTAAAACAACAAATTTGACTGGATCTATACTGTCGGAACTCAATCAAGAATTAGGAGAAGTGCAAATTGTAGCGCTCCAAAATCTTACAACTACAGACTATTTACTGTTAAAACAACCTACGGGATGTGAACATTCCCCAGGAATGGGTTGTTTAAAATTGTCTGATTTGTCTCATACTGTTCAAGTTCAGTTGGACAATATCCACCATATGATAGATAAGCTTTCAGAAATGCCTAAGGTGCCTAACTGGTTTTCTTGGTTTCACTGGAGATGGCTGGTAATTACACGTATGCTTTGGTTATGTAACTATACTCCTATTATGTTAATGTATGTGTGCAATTTAAGTAGCAGCTTAAAACCTATACATGCTGAAGTTACTCAACAAGAAGTTATGTCGAAGAAACAATCAATCTTCCCTTGCTTTCTGCCACCTGCTACTCTATAGCTTTTCTTCTTCCTTCCTAATTACAACCCTTAAATAGAATTCGTGCCTCATATCAAATTTACCGAGTATCATAATTCTTCCAAGTGGTAAAGATACCTCAAGACAAATGCTGGGCATAGAAGCTACAGGGCATAAATATGCAAAGAATTAAAGAAGCTAACCATTTCAAACAATAAAGCTTCTCTCACTTACCAACTTTACATTTCCCTGTATGGCACCAGAAGATGACTGGTTAGCCAGAGACAGGTAAGATTCCTCAAGGGAGGATCAACCTAAGACAGGCACAGCTGCAGGGGGATCATCAGGTGAGAAACTGGGGATCAACAGAGGTGAGGCTAAGAACCTCACCTCTCCATTCTGAGAGAAATCTTCTGCATACGTGGATGTTTTATTGCCCTTGTCTAGCTTGGATTAACACAGTCTACAGGCACATGCGTGATCATCTACGTTTGCTCTTACTACACTAATCTATGTTTTCTACCTTCATTTTGTACCTACCTAACACTTCATTATTTCATTATTAAAAATAATAACAGTAAAGAGAGAAAAGTGCTATCCACATACAAATTCAGTATAAAAATCAAATGACAGAGAGTTGCAGAAGATGGCGGCATGAGTAGAGCAGCGGCGGAAATCTCCTCCCAATACCTCATATATCTATGAAAATATAACAAAGACAACCCTTCCTAGAATAAAGACCAGAGGACACAGGACAATATCCAGACCACATCTGCACCAGAGAGAATGCAGCGACTCGCAAAGGGGTTGAGATACAAGCCCTGGCCCGGCTGGAGACAAGTGCCCCTCCCCCCAGCTCCCAGCTGGAGAAGAATAGGCAGAGCGGGAGGGAGATGGAGCCCAGGACTGGCGAACACCCAGCCTACGCCATCTGGGCAAGAGCGCAGACACAGTACATGCCTAGGGGGCCATGGATGCTAGGGAAACAGGGCGGCAAGAACAGTGACCGGACACTGGACGCCGGGTGCCGGAGGACATGAGTAAAGCCCGTGACCATTTTTTTTTTTTTTTGGTTGTCGTTGTCTTCTTTTGGCGGGTGCATTTTTGGAAGTCTTAAAGGGGCAAGGTGGGACACTTAATCCAGAGGTAGGGAATCTGGGGATCTCTGGGCACCATAACCACTGGACTGCAGGGAGCAGGGAGGCCCCTTACGGAGAAGAATTGCCTCCCAGCCACTCCTGCTCCAACACAACTCCACCACTTTCGAGTAGCTGCCCGATCCAGGCCACGACCACAGCAACAGCGGAGATTAACTCCATAGCAGCTGGGCAAGAAGCAGAATCCCTGTCTGTGCGCAGCTGCGCAGCATAAGCCACTAGAGGTTGCTGTTCTCCCAGGAGAGGAGGGCCACAAACCAACAAGAAAGGAAGTCCTTCCAGCCGTCACTCGTCCCAACTCCGCAAACTATTCCTATCACCATGAAAAGGCAAAGCTTCAGGCAGACAAAGATCACAGAGACAACACCAGAGAAGGACACAGACCTAACCAGTCTTCCTGAAAACGAATTCAAAATAAGAATCATAAACATGCTGACAGAGATGGAGAGAAATACGCAAGAGAACTGGGTTGAAGTCCGGAGTGAGATCACAGATGGCAGAAAGGAGATCGCAGAAATGAAACAAACTCTGGAAGGATTTATAAACAGAATTCATAGAATGCAAGAGGCCATTGATGGAACTGAAATCAGAGAACAGGAGCGTGTAGAAGATGACATAGAGAGAGACAAAAGGATCTCCAGGAATGAAACAATATTAAGAGAACTGTGTGACCAATACAAAACGAACAATATCTGTATTATAGGGGTCAAAGAAGAAGAAGAGAGAGGAAAAGAGATGGAAAGTATCTTAGAAGAAATAATTGCTGAAAACTTCCCCAATCTGGGAGAGGAAATAATCGAACAGACCACGGAAATACACAGAACCCCCAACAGAAAGGATTCATGAAAGACAACACCAAGACACATAATAATTAAAATGGCAAAGATCAAGGACAAGAAAAGAGTGTTAAAGGCAGCTAGAGAGAAAAAGGTCACCTACAAAGGGAAACCCATCAGTCTAACATCACATTTGTCCACAGAAACCCTACAGGCCAGAAGAGAATGGCATGATATATTTAATATAAATGAAACAGAAGGGCACTGAACCAAGGATACTGTATCCAGCACGACTATCATTCAAATATGACGGTGGGATTAAACAATTCCCAGACAAACAAAAGCTGAGGGAATTTGTTACCACAAACCACCTCTACAGAACATCTTACAGGGACTGATCTAGATGGGAGCACTCCTAGAAAGAGCACAGCACAAAACACCCAACATATGAAGAATCGAGGAGGGGAACAAGAAGGGGAGAAAAAAGAATCTCCAGACAGTGTATATAACAGCTCAATAAGTGAGCTACGTTAGGCAGTAAGATACTAAAGAGGCTAACCTTGAACCTTTGGTAACCACGAATTTAAAGCCTGCAATAGGAATAAGTACATATCTTTCAATAGTCACCCTAAATGTTAATGGGCTGAATGCACCAATCCAAAGACACAGAGTAATAGAATGGATAAAAAAGCAAGACCCATCTATATGCTGCTTATAAGAAACTCACCTCAAACCCAAAGACATGTACAGACTAAAACTCAAAGGGTGGAAAAACATATTTCAAGGAAACAAAAGCGAGAAGAAAGCAGGGGTTGCAGTACTAATATCACACAAAATAGACTTCAAAACAAAGAAAGTAACAAGAAATAAAGAAGGACACTACATAATGATAAAGGGCTCAGTCAATCAAGAGGATATAACCATTCTAAGTATATATGCACCCAACAGAGGAGCACCAGCATATATGAAACAAATACCAACAGAAGTAAAGGGGGAAATAGACTGCAATGCATTCATTCTAGGAGAATTGAACACACCACTCACCCCAAAGGACAGATCCACTGGGCAGAAAATAAGTAAGGACACGGAAGCACTGAACAACACAGTAGAGCAGATGGACCTAATAGACACCTATAGAACTCTACATCCAAAAGCAGCAGGATATACATTCTTCTCAAGTGTACATGGAACCTTCTTTAGAATAGACCACATACTAGGCCACAAAAAGAGCCTCAGAAAATTCGAAAAGATTGAAATCCTACCAACCAACTTTTCAGACAACAGAGGCATAAATCTAGAAATAAACAGTTCAAAGAAAGCAAAAAGGCTCACAAACACATGGAGGCTAAACAATACGCTCCTAATCAATGGATTAATGACGAAATCAAAATGGAGATCCAGCAATATACGGAAACAAATGACAACAACAACACTAAGCCCCAATTTCTGTGGGACACAGTAAAAGCAGTCTTAAGAGGAAAGTATATAGCAATCTAAGCATATATAAAAAAGGAACAACAATCCTAAGTGAATGGTCTAATGTCACAATTATCGAAATTGGAAAAAGAAGAACAGATGAGGCCTAAGGTCAGCAGAAAGAGGGACATAATAAAGATCAGTGAAGAAATAAATAAAATTGAGTAGAATAAAACAATAGCAAAAATCAATGAAAAAAAGAGCTGGTTCTTCGAGAAAATAAACAAAATAGATAAACCTCTAGCCAGACTTACTAAGAAGAAAAGAGAGTCAACACAAATCAACAGTATCAGAAACGAGAAAGAAAAAATCACGACGGACCACCCCGAAATATAAAGAATTATTAGAGACTACTATGAAAACATATATGCTAACAAGCTGGGAAACGTAGGAGAAATGGACAACTTCCTAGAAAATACAACCTTCCATGCCTGACCCAGAAAGAAACAGAAAATCTAAACAGACCAATTACCAGCAATGAAATTGAAGTGGCAATCAAAATACTAAGAAAGAACAAAACCCCCTGGCCAGATGGATTTACCTTGGAGTTTTATCAGACATACAGGGAAGACATAATACCCATTCTCCTTAAAGTTTTCCAAAAAATAGAGGAGGAGGGGATACTCCCAAACTCATTCTATGAAGGTAATACCACCCTAATACGAAAACCAGGCAAAGACCCAAACAAAAAAGAAAACTACAGACCAATATCCCTGATGAACATAGATGCAAAAATACTGAACAAAATATTAGCAAACCGAATAAAAAAATACATCAAAAGGATCATACACCATGACCAAGTGGGATTCATCCCAGTAATGCAAGGATGGTACAACATTCGAAAGTCCATCAACATCATCCACCACATCAACAAAAAGAAACAAAAAACCACGTGATCATCTCCATAGATGCTGAAAAAGCATTTGACAACGTTCAACATAGATTCATGATAAAAACTCTCAGCAAAATGGGAATAGAAGGCAAGTACCTAAACATAATAAAAGCCATCGATGATAAACCCACAGCCAACCTTATATTGAACAGCAAGAAGCTGAAAGCATTTCCTCTGAGATCGGGAACTAGACCGGGATGCCCACTCTCCCGACTGTTATTTAATATAGTACTGGAGGTCCTAGTCATGGCAATCAGACAAAACAAAAGAATATAAGGAATCCAGAATGGTAAAGAAGAAGTTAAACTGTCACTATTTGCAGATGACATGATACTGTACATAAAATACACTAAAGACTCCACCCCAAAACTACTAGAACTGATATCGGAATAGAGCAAAGTTGCAGGATACAAAATCAATACACAGAAATATGTGGCTTTCCTATACACTAACAAAACCAACAGAAAGAGAAATCAGGGAAACAACTCCATTCACAATTGCATCAAAAACATAAAATACCTAGGAATAAACCTAACCAAGGAAGTGAAAGACTTATACTCTGAAAACTGCAAATCACTCTTAGGAGAAATTAAAGGGGACACTAACAGATGGAAACTCACCCATGCTCGTGGCTTGGAATAATTAATATCTTCAAAATGGCCATCTTGACCAAAGCAATATAGAGATTTGATACAATCCCTATGAAACTACCAGCAACATTTTTCAATGAACTGGAACAAACAATTTAAAAATTCATATGGAAACACCAAAGACCCCGAATAGCCAAAGCAATCCTGAGAAAGAAGAATAAAGTAGGGGGGATCTCACTCCCCAACTTCAAGCTCTACTATAAAGCCATAGTAATCAAGACAATTCGGTACTGGCACAAGAGCAGAGCCACAGAACAATGGAACAGACTAGAGAATCCAGACATTAACCCAGACATATATGGTCAATTAATATTTGATAAAGGAGCCATGGACATACAATGGCGAAATGACAGTCTCTTCAACAGGTGGTGCTGGCAAAACTGGACAGCTACATGTAGGAGAATGAAACTGGACCATCGTCTAACCCCATATACAAAGGTAAACTCAAAATGGATCAAACACCTGAATGTAAGCCATGAAACCATTAAACTCTTGGAAGAAAACATAGGCGAAAACCTCTTAGACATAAACATGAGCGACCTCTTCTTGAACATATCTCCCCGGGCAAGGAAAACAACAGCAAAAATGAGTAAGTGGGACTATATTAAGCTGAAAAGCTTCTGTACAGCAAAAGACACCATCAATAGAACAAGAAGGATCCCTACAGTATGGGAGAATATATTTGAAAATGACACATCCGATAAAGGCTTGACGTCCAGAATATATAAGGAGCTCACATGCCTCAACAAACAAAAAACAAATAACCCAAATAAAAAATGGGCAGAGGAACTGAACAGACAGTTCTCCAAAAAAGAAATACAGATGGCCAACAGACACATGAAAAGATGCTCCACATCGCTAATTATCAGAGAAATGCAAATTAAAACTACAATGAGGTATCACCTCACACCAGTAAGGATGGCTGCCATCCAAAAGACAAACAACAAATGTTGGCGAGGCTGTGGAGAAAGGGGAGCCCTCCTACACTGCTGGTGGGAATGTAAGTTAGTTCAACCATTGTGAAAAGCAGTACGGACGTAGTTCAAAATGCTTAAAACAGACCTGCCATTTGACCCAGAAATTGAACTCCTAGGAATTTACCCTAAGAATGCAGCAATCAAGTATGAGAAAGATCAGTGCACCCCTATGTTTATCGCAGCACTATTTACAATAGCCAAGAATTGGAAGCAACCTAAATGTCCGTCGATAGATGAATGGATAAAGAAGATGTGGTATATATACAGAATGGAATACTGCTCAGCCATAAGAAAATGGCAAATCCAACCATTTGCTGCCACATGGATGGAGCTGAAGGGTAGTATACTCAGTGAAACAAGCCAAGCAGAGAAAGAGAAATACCAAATGATTTCACTTATCTGTGGAAAGTAAGAAAAAAGGCAAAACTGAAGGAACAAAACAGCACCAGAAACACAGAACTCAAGAATAGACTAACCGGTACCAAATGGAAAGGGACAGGGGTATAAGGATGGGTAGGGATGGATAAGGGGGGGGAGAAGTAAGGGGGTATTAAGATTAACATGCATGGGGGGTAGGAGAAAAGGAGGAATGTACAACACAGAAAAGGCAAGTAGTGGTTCTACAACATTTTGCTATGCTGATGGACAGTGACTGTAAAGGGGTATATAGGGGAGACCTGGTATAGGGGGGAGCCTAGTAAACATAATATTCGTCAAGTAAGTGTAGATTAGTGATACCAAAAACAAAACGAAACAAAACAAAACAAAAAGGGCAGTTCCTGTGTGGTAACCTCCAATGAGTTCTACACAAGGGTATAAAGTGCATATAAAAGTGCAGGCAAAGGGTCTGTTTGTGTTTATACAGAAGATCAAAGTCTAATTGGAATACCCCGAAAATGAACTAAGATACGATATGAAAGAGAACTTCCAACATCAGCACTCTCTGGAAGACTCATGCCAGAAGATGATCATCAAAAAACCCCAACAAAGATCCACGCACTGCTACAGCTGTAGATGCACTCATCCCACCAGCTCCTGGACTTGCCATGGGAATGAAGGTGATATCTAAGCTGCCTGTGCATACAGTAAAGCAACTAATTTAGACTTTATCTATACTGTTGGAACTCAACCAAGAATTAGGAGAAGTGCAAATTGTAGCCCTTCAAAATCTTACAACTACAGACTATTTACTTTTAAAAGAATATAAGGGATATGAACATTCCCCATTAATTGGTTGTTTTAAATTTTCTGATTTCTCTCAGACTGTTCAAGTTCAGTTGGAACAATATCCACCATATCATAGATAAATTTTCACAAATGCCTAAGGTGCCCAAATGGTTTTCTTGGTTTCACTGGAGATGGCTGGTAATTACAGATATGCTTTGGTTATGTAACTATACTCCTATTAAGTTAATGTGTGTGCGCTATTTAAGTAGAAGCTTAAAACCTATCCATGCTGAAGTTACTCTACAAGAAGTTATGTCAAAGAAATAATCAGTCTTCCCAGGTTTTCTTCCTCCTGCCTCTTCTATAACTTTTCTTCTTCCTTCCTAATTACAAACCTTAAATAGAATTCGTGCCTCATATCAAATTTACCGAGTATCATAATTCTTCCAAGTGGCAAAGTTACCTCAAGACAAATGCTGGGCATAGAAGCCACAGGGCTTATATATGCAAAGAAGTAAAAAGCTAACCTATTCAAACAATAAGGCTTCTCTCTCACTTACGGACTTTACATTTCACTGTATGGCCCCGGAAGATGACTGGTTAGCCAGAGACGGGTAAGATTCCTCAAGGGAGGAACAACCTAAGACAGGCACAGTTGCAGTAGGGCCATCAGGTGAGAAAATGGGGTTCAACAGAGGTGAGGCTTAGAATCTCACCACCCCTGTTCTGAGAGAAATCTTCTGCATATGTGGATGTTTTATTGCCCTTGTCTAGCTTGGATTACCGCATAGTCTACAGGCACACACCTGATCATCTACATTTGCTCTCTTACAACACTAAACTATGTTTTCTACCTTTATCTTGTATCTACCTACCACTTCAGCATTTTATTAAAAATAATAATAATAAAGAGAGAAATGTGGTATCCACATATAAATAAAGTATAATATCAAATGAGTATTCATATTTAAACTGACTTTTTAGTTCATAATGCATGAGCAAAACCGAAATTTTCTGTGATTACTGCCCTTGTTCTTTTCACCAGGTAACTTATTCACTATGTAAGAATTTGTTCACCATGTAAGAACTTGTTTGTTATGCCTCAGAAGATTGGAGTCTGATGAAAATTAGGCTTGGGGTGGATTAATGATTGTGCATTGAGCATTGACTCCCTATACAGAATTTTATTGTTGTTAACAACCATTTGATCAGTAAATATGAGAGTTGCCCTCACAAAAAAAAAAAATACATACTTCCAATTGTAAAATAAATAAGTAACCGGGATGTAATGTATAGCATAAGGAATATAGTCAAAATACTTTAACAACTTGGTATGGTGATAGCTGGTACCTAGAATTATAATGTATATAAATGTTGAATCACTATGTTGTGCATCTGAAACTAATGTAATGTAATACTGTGTGTCAACTACCCTTCAATAAAAAATAATTTTCTACCAAAAAAAAAATGGATCAAGGTTTGTGGGCTAGAATGGAGCAGATCATGTAAGAGGCAGAAGAGAGACTCTCTGTCCTGGGAACAGAGGGTGTCTTGTGATAAGGCTAAAACCGCAAGGGCAGACGGATCGTTGTCTTTTGCATCTTCTGATAGGACAACCGACCGGGATAATCTGTCAGCTTTGTTGTTACCTCTTGTAATGGGAGAGTCATCCTTTTGATGTGATTTGCAGTGGACTATGCCCAGTCGGTGTGGGAGTTGTGAAGCCACTATAAGTTTGGTAATTAAGGCTGAATTAGTGATGGAATTTCCTTTTGTGGTGAGGAGGCCTCATTCTTTCCATACTGCCACTTGGGACAAAAGAATGTGCTATACGTATTTGGAGTCAGTGTACAGTGTGACAGACATGTGCCAGGCTAGAGTGCAAGCTCTGGTGGCCGCAATGAGTTCGGCCTGTTGATTGGTTGTACCAGGGGTAGGGCTCGTGCCTCGATTATGTCTTCGAGGGAGACTATTGCGTATCCTGCATAATGGGTGCCCTCATGTTTAAAGGAGGACACATCAGTAAACCAGACGAGGTCAGAGTGTGAGATCTCCTTCAGAGATTGTGGAGTTGCATGGAAGGATGTTGTAAAGGGCTTCCAGGCAATCATGCGAGGGAGTATGAGGAGAGTAGGGTAGAGGAAAAAGAATGGCCGGACTCAGGGGCAGGCAGGGGAGGAAATAAATATCTGTATTTTGTAGGAAAGAGGACAGTAAGGTCAGGATTCCGGAGGGAGGGAGAGTCTGTAAACTTTTATAGGTTAAGAGGTCTTTTAGGTGATGTGGGGACAGAATGGTAAAGGGCACCCCGAATGTCAGTTTATGAGCTTCCTTCTGCAAGAGCTGTCCAGCGGCTAATGCCTGTAGGCAGGGGGCCCATCCCTGAACTGTGGAGTCTAATTGCTTGGAAAGATAAGCTACTGGGGCAAAGGATGGGCCATAATATTGACCTAGGACTCCTAGAGCTTGACTGGACCTCTCATGAATGCATAATGAGAAGGGCTTCGACAAATCAGGATGATGGAGAGCTGGGGCTTCCACAAGGACTTGATTTGCCAACAGAGAGAAGTTAGGGATCCACACTGTAAAATACCCAGCCAGGCCTAGAAAGGAAAGTTTTTCTGTCTTGGTTTTGGGAACAGGCAGGTCAGAGAGGAGTCATTTTCTGTCCAAGGTAATGGACTTTCTTTGCTGAGATAGAAGGAATCTGAGGTAAGTTACAGAAGGGGTAGAGATTTGAGCCTTAATGGGGGATACCCAGTAACCTCTGGAAGCTAGAATGTTAAGTAGGGAGGCAGTGTCAAGTTGAGACTGTTCCCATGAGGGACTGCAGAGTAGAAGATCATCCACATATTGTAATAGGGTGGACTCAGAGTGATCATGATGAAACTGTTTGAGGTCCTGAGCTAGGCCCTCTCCAAAAATATGAGGACTATCTCGGAAACTTTGTGGCAAAACTGTCCAAGTGAGTTGTTCAGAATGTCTTGTGTATGGGTCCGTCCTGGTGAAGGTGAAAAAATCTTGGGAGAAGGGGTCCAGAGGGATAGAAAAAATGCATCCTTGAGATCTAGGACTGAGAAGTGGGAGGCTGAGGCAGGGATCCACGATAAAAGGGTGTATGGATTTGGAACTAAGGGATGGATATGGATGATAGCCATGTTAATGAGGTGGAGATCTTGGACTAGGTGGAAAGATTTGTTGGTTTTTTAACAGCTAATATGGGGGTAATAAACAGAGTGTGAGTGGGTCTGAGGTAATTTTTGTTTAAAAGGTCCTGAATGATGGTTTGGAGGCCTATGAAGGCCAAAGTGGATAGTGGGTATTGGGCCTGACAGATATACTGAGAGGGGTCCCGTAATTTAATAGAGGCAGGAGGACATAGAGTCATGGAGGGACTTGTAATGTCCCCGACCTTGGGATCTACAGGGTGCATGAGGGTGAAACTGGAGCTTTCATCAGATAGAGGGGGGTCGTCGGCTATGAGGGCCATCAGAAAGAGAGTACTGGGGGCTGTGGGAGTGGATATAGTTATGGAAACATGGAGGAGAGAAAGGATGTCCCATTCTAGTAAAGGGATGAAACACTGGGGAATAACCAGGAAGGAGTGGGAAAAAGGTATGAGATTGTCCTGGATTGTGCATAAAAGGGGAGGGGTTTTCAATGGGAAGATCTGTTTTCCTCCTACCCTGACTATAGGGGTAATGGCTGATGTGGTAGGGCCCTGTATTCTTGCAAGACTGAGAAGGTGGCTCCTGTATCTAGGAGGAAGGAGATAGGGCGACCATCTACTATTAAAGTAACCTGGGCTCCTGTTTGATGATGGAAATGGTCTGGCAAGAAGCCTCCAGGCCCCGTCAATCTTCTTCTGCCAGCCCCACTACGGAGGGCTTAAGATGGGGGTTGTTCGTCCAGCCTCCCCTTCGGGTGACTGGGCAATCAGACTTCCAGTGGCCCTTTTTGTGGCATCTGTGGCATGGGGTGGTAGGAGATCTGGGGGAGGGGCATGCCCTTGACCAATGTCCTTCTTGTCTGCACTTGAAACAAGCTCCTGGGGTGGGGGCGGTGCTTGTTTGTAGAAGGGCACCCAGGTTGTGGTTTTATCAGCTGGGCCAACATTTGGAAATTGGCCTGATCAGCCTTTTGTTTATGGCGCTCTTTCTCCTCCTCCTGGTTATGGAAGACTTTAAAGGCCACTGTTAGGATCTCAGTCTGTGGGGTAGCGGGGCCCTGTTCTAACTTTTTGAGTTTAGCTTTAATGTCGGGGTAGCTTTGAGCCAGGAAGTGTGTCATAAGGACATGTCTCCCGTCAGGCGTTTCTCGGTCTAGGCTGGTAACTGTAATAGGGCTTGAGTGAGTCTGTCTAAGGACTCGGAGGGAGTCTCCTCCCTCCTTTGAATTATGTCTTGGAGCTTTTGAAAATTGATTACTTTACGAGCTGCCTTTTTCAGACCTGCTATTAAGCAGCAGGAAAAGATATCTCAAGAGCAGAGACCCAGGGCGGTGGGGGACTGAAGGGTTCTGGCTCAGTCTGTGGAGGAGAAACAGGTGATGGGGGCAAAGACGGAGGAGGCTCCTGGGACTTAGTTAGAGGGGGGCTGAAAGGCTCAGGCTTGAACTGCAAGGGGGGTGAGGTGGGGGAGGAGATGGAGGTGGAGGAAGGGGGAGGGGCTGTTGTAGGAGAGGAGGGGGAAGGGAGTGGTTGGGGGGCTTCTGCAGGGGAGACGGCTTGCAGGCTAGGAGAACTTGGGGGAAGGTGGGGGGAGGAGAATGCGGCAGCGGCGAGGGAGGCGGGAGGAGGAGGCAGAAAGTTTCGGTATAGGGAATCTCCTTCCATTTTTTCAGGCGCTGGCAGTAGTTAAAGGACCGCAAGTGATGTTAGGATCAAGAGCTCCCCCTGTGGGCCATTGGTTGTTATTGTCTAGGGGGTATGTCGGCCAATCTTGGGAGCAGTATTTACGGAGAAGTTTTGGTTTTATATCAGGCGTCAGGGAGAGGGTGGCTAGATGCTTGAGCAGGCATTCAAGAGGTGAGCTTCCAGGGAGGGATGAGGAGGCTCCCATGGCTAAAGGACAGAGGAGGAGACAAACAGGGGAAGACGAACGGAGACCCTCGGACTGGGAGCAGACAGCAAGGAGACAAAGGGCATCCCCGATGATCCTTGGGGGTCTGCGGAAACCCGTATACGAGTCGGTTTCTTAGGAAGTGTGGGTCGTCACCCAGGCTTCTCTAAGAAGGCAGAGTGACGGAGTCCAAGGTACCTGGTACTAGGAGTTTTTGGCGGAAGGAATTTTCGGCGGAAGGAACAGAAGGGGGGGAAGGGAGCGTTCTCATCCCCAAGGAGTCACCTCGTTCATGGCTGTTGGAGGAGGGGCCTGAGGGTCCACCGCAGCCGTGAAGGCCTAAGGCGGGGAGAGTTCCCTCCTCATCAGGGAAGAGTGGCCCACTCCGGGGGAAAACTTACCCAAAATCCAGAGAGGAGTGGTGAGTGTGATGAGCCAGCACAGGAAAAAGAGGACAAGGGCAAGCTGCTGCTGGTGTTGGGGGGAAGATGGGGCCCAGTTGGGGTGTCCCGTCCCCCGGTTTTTGGCACCAATTTAAGGAAGGGAGCAACACACAGCAGCAAATCACCAGAGAATTCCGCTTTATTGGAGAAAGGTGCTGGGTTATATAGGAAGGGGCATGGGGTGATTGTGCTGTTACTTCTATGGGGCTGGTGGCTATTGGCCAGGTGCTGGGAGTGGGAGGGGGGAGAGAGGTGATTGGTCTTTAGGTGGCGCCGGCGGGAACCGAGGACCCAGAAGAGAAGCAGGAAGTTCACCATATTATTAGTGGCGGCCCTTCAGTAACCTGAAACCTTAAAAAATTCCTGTTAGGTAATAAGTCATATTAATGAATTAAGTCACTGCCAAATTAGATAAAATAATGAGACATTAATTATTGAATCCACTTTTGGCTTCGCTATTGTGGAAAGGCTGAAAACAAATTTCGGTTTATTAATAAAAGTATTCTGTGATGATTGAGGGATTATGCTGGGAAGCTTGTTTCTAGAAATTAGTCAATATGTTAATAAATTTGCCAATCTAAAGAATGCTAGTATCTATAAATCCAGAAAAAAAAGAAATCCTAGGGAAAAATACCTCTAAAATAAAAATCAGTCAAAAGAAATAAAGTATGTAGCCTTAAACTTTCTCTCTCCATCCTTTGAGGGTGCCTCTCCTCCCTAAGTTCATCCACACTTTTTCTCTCTTTAAGTAACTTTAAATAAAACTTTTACTCTACTTCACTACTGTTTCTCTGCCCTTCAGTTCTTTGTGTGGCAGGTACAAGAACTGAGGAGAATATACACAACACCCCCCTAACACTATTATATGCAACATGTTAGTTGATTTGGATCAAATTGCATTTCATTAATAAGTAGTGATACTGAGCATCTTTTCTCTTTTTTGGCCATCTGACTCAATTGTGTTGTTTGCTATTCTGTTATTAGAATTAAAAAATATTTATATATTCCTGTATACTAGATGGTTAAAAAATGTATGATTTGCACATTCTGTTCCCATTCTGTGGGTAGCCTTCTCACATTGTTAGTATCTATGCACATTTAATGCACTGAACTTTAACACCAAAGAATCTATTTTTATCTTTTGTTGCCTGGACTGTGTGTTATATTCAAGAAAATACTGTGAAACCCAGTGCCATGAACATTTTCCTCTATGTTTCCTTCAAGGAGTTTTATTATCTTAACTCCTACATTTAGATCTTTGGTTAATTTTGAGTTAACCTTTATGGTATATAGTGGGGTACAACTTCACTTTTTGCATGTGTATATGCCACTGTCTCAGCGTCACTTGTTGTAAAGATTGTCCTCTCTCCACTGAATAGTCTTGGCTCCATTGTGGGAAATCAACAGAGCATATATTTCAGGTTTATATATAGGCTCTTTATTCTATTCTACTCTTCCATATTTTTCTCCTTTTGCCAGTAGGACCCACTTTTGGTTATTAAGGCTTTTTAGTCTGCTGTGAAATCAGGAAGTGTCAGTTCTTCCATCTTTGACCTTCATTTTCAAAATGTTGTGACTATTTGGGAGTCCCTCAAAATTCCACATAAATTTAAGGATGGGTTTCCTTTTTAAGAAAAAAACTATTACTGGGGTTTTTATAGAAATTGCTTGGAATCTATAGATAGTTTTGGGTAATACAGCTGTCTTCTCAATAATGTTAAGTCTTCAAATCCATGAACATAGGATAATCTTTATTTACATCTTTAATTTCTCCCAGCAATGTTTTATAGTTTTCTGTGTGTAAGGTGGGTGGTTGTTTATTTTCTGAGGTTCTTGTCCCAACTGACACCAACAACTGAAGGGCAGAGACCCAGTAGTGAAACAAAATAGTAAGTTTTATTAAAAGTCACACACTTAGAGAGAAAGTGCCAGTGTCCTCAGAGGGGAGGTGTGCTGAAAGATTGGGGCTTCCCCCTTTTAAGGATTCTTCAGGAATGTGACAAAGGGCTAGGGGTGTGAACTGATCAACTGGTCTCAAGATGTTTATCTTTGAGAGAGACACTGCATTCTCTTCTACTATTGTTAGGCAGGTGTAACTCCAGGGAGAGGAAATCCCAGGACAAAAATACCTCTAACACTGTAATCAGTAAAGGGAGAAATAAAGTTTAAAATCTGTTTATTGCTTACAAACTGCAGTCTGAGGAGTCTCTCTTTCCTGCTCCAGCAGAAGTAAACCAACCCTTCCCCTCCCCTCTCAGGTTCAGATAAGCCCTCTGCTGCCCAGATAATTTACCTATTGGTATGGAGATGAACTTCTCTGTGCCCTTGAGAAACACCTATTGATATGCAGATGAACTAAAGCCAGGCAAGATATTCTGGAAATATTACAATTGACCCAGAGCAGAAAAATAGATGTGACCAGGCAGAGGAGAGAATGAGGCCAGAAAAGCCCACTAATAGGATGTGGAGTTAATCAGTTAAAGCTCAAAAAGTCAGAAGCAACTTGGTCTGGAATGTTTGAATATTCCACAGATCAAGAAGGGTAATTCTGCATAGCCCATGTCTTTATTGTGCTAATCATGCAGGCCCAGCTGTAAACAATATAGTAAAGCACAGAAGGATTCCATCTTAAAGATGACATTGCATTTTAACACCCAGAAAGTTAATAAGTAAGATCCTTAAGTTACTCTTCAGCAAACAGACAATAGCTCAGCCCACCTTGGGGGCTGGGCAGGCAGTCTTGTTTGATGTGCTCCCAGAGCAAGATGCCAGGAGAAATCGGAGCAGTAAATTTCTTTTCTTAAGTTAGTTTTAATTATTGAGACCACTAACAAGTCTGCATCCCCAGCCCTTAGTCACATTCCTGATGAATCCTTAAAAGGGAGTATCCCCAAACTTTCAGGGTGGTCCTCTCTCTGAGGTCTGCCATGCTTCCTAAGTGCATAAACTTTTAATCTTAAACTTTTCCCAGCCTTTAGAGGCACTTCTTCTCTGAGGCAGCCCACACTCCCCTTTCTCCAAGTGTGTTCCTTTTTGTCTTAAATAAACTTCTCACTTAAATGTATTGTCTCTGTGCCCCAAGTGAAAGTTTTGTTACTTTGCTTTGCCCTTTGAATCCTCCAGATTTCAGCTTAAACATTCTCTTTCAGTCCTATCTCAGACAAGTAGGCGGGGGTAGGGCTGTTGAGAGCTCAGACCTGGGCTTGCAAATTGCCATTGCCTAGGTGACAGGGAAATGCAGCTTACAGTCAAGTCTTCTTTCTTCACCTATAGGAAGTTCACAGAACATAGTCTCACTTTATCCAGTGCTCTGGGGGCTCCTCCAAATTCTGGGGTAGTTAGGGACTCAGTTCCCCTACTGTGCAGATCCAAGCGGACGCTGGACGCCAGGTGACAATGGCTTGAGGAGTTAGCAGGGGCTGTTCCCCATGCGGAGTAGCTGTTCAATGAACTGCCTTTATTATTCTATTCTGCCATTCCCTACCAATCTTTCTTTAATGAATTCCTTCCTCACCTTGTACTGACTTCCCTATGTCTCCAAACTGAACTTCCCTAATATTATCAATCCTCCAGGTGATTCTACAAAATTAGTTATCACAAGAAATGTACTGATCTGGTTCCTTCCCAGTATAGCTTCTTCCTTCTGGGAACATATCAATAAAGACCACCTGCCCTGCCCCCACAGGTGGGCTGAATTATTGTCTATTTGCTAAAGAGTATGTTAAGAATCTTACTTCTTAACTTCCTGGCTTTTAAAATGCAATCTTAGCTTTAAAATGGATTCTTTCCTGTTTTTATTATGCTGTTTCTAGCTTGGCTTGTTTGATAAATTAATCAGGATGCTTATCTCTGGCCCAGGTTGCAAATTACTTGATTAGGTGCTGGAAGAGGAAAAACATCATACAGGGTAAGTTGAAGAATAAACTGGGCCTTCAAGCAGACTAAAGTAAATTGTACAGTGGCATGATCTAACTGGTACCATGAAGAGATGGGCTGTGCTCAGATACCTTTCTTTCTCTAGGGAGTATCTGGACATTCCAAGATACTCCTGGCCTTTGTAGCTTCAACTGATTGACTCATTAACTCTGTGGGTCTTCTCCTGCTCTCTAATTTTATCTGGATAAGTGTTGAGTCCCTTTTAGTGGGTTTACTGAACTTATTCTCTCCCCACCCTGCTCATATCTATTTTTCTATCTAACACAAGCAAAGGCATAAGCAAGAAAATGACAATTTCAAAACCATATGATTTCATGACATTTTATCTTTGTCTTTCTCCATTCTTCTCCAAAGCAGTACTATCTTGATCTTGAGTGGGTGATAATCTAGGCCTCTCCTCTCCCATCTTGAATTAGAGGATCACAGCAGACCTAAATGCAAATTATTGTGTACTTCAATTCTAACCTGTTTAGGAGCTACCTAAAAGTTATTCTCATTTTGCTGAAGTTGGGAAGTATGTGGAGAAATCATCACTTGCTGCTCTAAAAGGCCCAAGTCAGACTGTAAATAGAGATGCCTGGGGCAAGAGAGTATAAATGGAGTAATGCAATAGACCATCTAAGGCCCTGTAACTCGTGGGAGCCAGGGGGAAATCCCGGGCCAAAATCCCTCTAAACTCGAAAGTAGTCAAAGGAAGAAATAAAGTTAAGAAGGGATGGCTGCTTGTAAACTGGTCCTTCTGGCACCTTGGGGAAAAGGCCTGGAATCTGGCCTCATGTGTATTCCTGGAGTATTGGCAGAGTGGCCCCAAAGATCACAGTAGTGTACCCATATTGTGTCAGTCTTAGGAAGAAAAGCCACAGCCCCCTACTTCATGGGCTGCCCATGAATATAGCCAACTCTACACCAAGCATCTTCAGGTATAGGGGCTTTTCCCTCCTGATAAGGACTCTCAGCTACCAATGGCTGAAAAGCAAGTTTTGAAAGAAACTACAAAAGAATGCATTCCAAAATTAGCAAAAAGATCACCATGCACATTTTTAAAAGTTCATCTTTTTCTAAAGAAACAGAGGCTACAGGACTTAAAGGGACAAAATCAATCCATCAAATAAATCTAAATAGATCTCAAAAGAGGTCATAAATTAATATGTAGCTATAACAAAAAAAGGAAGAAGCCCTTTGTGTAAACATCAAAAAAGTACAGAATACTATTGTTATATGCATAAAACTACACAAAACAAACAGTATGTAAGTAGCTTTTGTGTAAAGGCCATTTTTGTATGTCTTTGTAAGCAATAGAAGAGTACCTTGCAAACTAATAAAAGTCATGAGAAACAGAAGAATAGGGTAGTAGAAACATTTCTTGCCATATGCCTTTTGAATTAGATTATTATACAATGTAAAATGTATTCACTATTTTAAGTATATGTAAATTATACATACAGAGTATACAATGAACCTATCAAATTATATGTATGTAAGATATATGTGTATGGATAGGTATAGGTACAGATATATGTAAGTGAGACAAGGAGTTTTAGGGGTTTTGTTTTTGTTTTAAATGGAAGAAAGTGAAGCAAACAGGCATGCGGAATCATGGCTATGGGGTTGGAAGACCATGTGGACCTTTTACCTGCATCAGGTCTCCCCTCTCCTTTTATGGGCAAATGGCTTCCTTGATGGTCTGAATCCTATGCTTCTCCCAGTTTGTAGTTGGGATGAGCACTTGACATACTACTATCAATCCTGATTAAAATAAAAACATGATTCCACATAGGTTCCTACCATACATTAGATATGAAAAGCTCCCAAAAGCTTCATAGGAAAGTGAGACTAGGAAAGGAAAAAAAATCTTTCTTTGTGGTACATTAAATTGAAACTTGGATATGTCAATGACTTCCTTTGCCTGTAAGCACCTTACTCTAGTAATTTCCCAAGATTATAGACTCCTTGGGAATTCAGAACCACATCTCCTTTGTTTATATCAAATGTAGTAGACAAAAATGTTTATTAAATACATGAGTGAGATCTGTGTGCAAGCTGAATATAAGAGAAACAAAGAAGTAGTAATTTTCAATATTGCGGCATTGTGCAAATGCTGGAAAATTCTAAATTTCATCTTTTATTTCTAATTCCAATCTATCACTTTCCCCTAACCATCTGTCAATTCTTTCCTCCAATCCAAATATATATTCAAGTGATCTTTTTCCTCCCTCCTTCCTTTCTTTTGTATCCTTCTGTCTATCCATCCATCTACCCATAGGTCTTTCATTCCTTCTACACATCCATCCATTCATTCAAACTATACCTATCCACTTCCTTCCATACCTCTTGCGTTATTCCTTCTCTCCTTCCCTCCCATTCATGCATGCATATATTCACCCATATTTCCAGCCAATCCCTGTGTGCAGCAGGCCTGGTTCTGGAAGTGGAAGCAGTGCACAGCCAAGACAAGGCTTGGCACTGGCACAGAGCAGGCATTAATCTGGGGCATGTCCTTTGTCACAAATTTCTCACCCAAGTCTTAAGCCCTGGAAGCCATCAGGGCCAAAGTCAGGATGCTTTGGGTCAGGAAATAAGTGAATTCCACTGCACAGTCACCAGCTTGTGTTTCAGGCTCCAGACCCACAGGTGCTAGTTCTAAAGTGTCTCCCCTAAGTTACCTGAACATCTTAGTGGCTAGCTGCAGCTCCCTTATTTCCCACTCACAAAGGCATCTTTAAACTGGTGAGCACAGTCTCACTCCAGTTCTGCAATGGGACCAGGGAACTCACTTCACCTCTCTAAGCCTCAGTTTCTTCCTGTCTCAAATGGGGACACTAAAGTGTTACCCCCATTAAATGAGACAATGTGGGGATGTTTCTGGTGATTATTCTCATTATCAGGATAATGCAAAATCTACTTACTCATTGAAGAAAAGATAAGTTAGTCACCAATGGCAGGACTTTATTATTGTTAACAAATTCCTGGGCCACATGTCACATATATCATAACTTACAACACAACTCAGCAACAGAGTTGATCTGAGCTATGAGCACCCTTGGCATGAGAGAAGGGCAAATGAAACAAGCAGGAAACCATTCCTCTGTTGTAGTAGGGCCCCAAGGTTCAACAGCACTGCTGTGATTACCATTATGCCATAAAATATTTATGGAAACTGAGCTCGAGTCCTCTTCCATGGAGAGTGGGTTCCAGTGCACCATGAGAACCCCCATGCTGAATGTTTGCACCCATTCAGTTCCAGAACAGCCTAGCCTCATGGGCACTTCCATAGTAGTTCACTTACAGAGCTCTGTTTTCTCAAACACATGTTAATTTGAGTGTTGTTTTACATAGTAGAAGACTTTACTTACACATTTTTATAGAAATATTGCATTACTTTTAACTGTAGAATATTCCAGTCAGCAAGTTAAAATAAGTGAGCATGAACTAAAACTTGGGCTGTGAGCCTGTTGTTGTTGTTTTTTCTTTTGTATTTACCCACATTAAATCTCTTCACCTACTTTATAAAACAGCTCATCAAAATGACTGAGGTGGTAAACTCTAACACTCTATTACCTTTGAGTCATTGTCAGTTTCCAGTGATAAGAAGAAAAAGTTCTTGGCACAGAACCAGCACTTGATAGCTACTAAAAAGTGTAGCCATTAGTGACGATGTCAAGAATAGGTACATTGGCCCTTTACACATTTTAAAAACTTTATATTGTCCCTCAAAACCAGCTCCCTAGACTAGGGCATGTTTTTCTTATGCCACCTCCTTATTTAGTGCTCACACAAGCCAGTATTTCCTTGCCCAAATCATGGCAAAGTCAGGTACCAGTCAAAGCACACTGGAATCACTCACATTGGTCAATCAGAGGCTAGTTACCCTGTCTGGCCTGTCACTCCCATGGAGATACCCTGAAGGCTCTGGCTCAGGCTGCTCATTTCTGCTTCTGCCTCCTGAGCATACCTGGTGCCACCCCCATGGTCCTGCTGGGCATGGTGTGTCCTGCCCTCTCTGGAAATGTGTAACAAATCCTTCCTTCAGTGGCTCTGGCTTCTCCATGCTGTCATCCTGTCACTTGTTACCATTTCCCCTGGATTTACCTGAGCTGTGGACTTTCTTCCAGTTTGCAGAAGACAGTAAAATACCTCACCTGTTCAGATTTTATTAGGATGATGTCCTGCTCAGTGCATGCCCTTTGGTGCTATGCTTCCAGGTCACCAGACAGAGGAAGAATTTAAAACATCAGTATAGGTGGAAAGTGGATCTTCTAACATCTGGTTGTACAACTTTTTGTAGGTTGGTATTGAATTCTTTACTATCAAAAGCACTGAAGCAAATCCTATTTGGAAATATCCACCACTAATCATTAAAGACAACTTTGGATGGTAAAAAAAAAAATTATCACATCTTTTTTAAAAAAAATCCAGCTCCCTAGTGACTGTGCTAGTGCATTACAAAAATTTATAAGTTAACTGTAATATCCACAAGGGGTCCATCTTGTACTTTCTAGTTTTTCATAGAGAAGTACATACAGTGAATGCAGAAATATTAGTGTACAGCTTAATCTTTGTTAACCCAGCACAACCTCACAACAAAATCAGGGTGATTCATAGCAATCTTACAGGACATACTATGTGATTTACTGGCATGTTGGAAAGGGAATGGAACCAGAAGTTAAGAGAGGACTCCTAGTTTCACGTCTCATGCAAATTAACTGTGTCAACAGAAGTCTCTGTAGTCCTAGCGGCCTTGGTAACTTCAGGACAAAGCCAGGCCTGGAATAGGGGAACCCAAACCCAACTTACCACCACAGCTATGTGGGCCTCTGCTGAATGTGACTCTTTTTTGGTAGAACTCAGAGATTTGTTAACCTGTCAACCACATCCCAGAAACACCAGGTTGGAGGAGCCTCTTCCTACACTATTATTACTTACACTTCCTACACTATTATAATAATGGTTCCTATACTTCATGCTCTTCACATCCTTCTAAATACTCAGAGAACTAATGTTAGAAAGAAATCTGTGATAGGCATTATTCAAAGACAAAGAAACAATAAAAATACAGTTGAAAGATCTGGGCAAAGTATCAGTTGGCCAGAGACCTATGGAACAGATATGTGAGAAAAGGGAATAGACATGTGAGAATTTGAGAGAAAGAGAAAGCTGCAGGTCTCAGGGCAGAGAGCTAACAGGGGGACAGGCAGGGCTGTATCAGTGAGTGGGGGTTATATGGGGGGCAAAGAGGTCAGGATAGGGGCAACTCTGGAAGAGGGGACTTTATGCTGAGAGAGAAAGTCCCAGGGGCTACAGGCTGAGAAGTAGGTTAAGAATCCCCAGGACTCAGTGCAAGGACCACAAGTTGTGAGCACAGTTCAGCTCCAGTAGAATCTGGGAGAAGGCAGTGGATGCAAGTGTGGAGAAGGCACACCAGGCTGGTGGACAGGCAGGAGGGCAGACAGCACTCCCCAAAGTGTCATGGACATCACTGAGGGATGTGAGTAGGCTAGGGCTGCAATAGCAGGAAGGCATGAGAAACTCAGAGTGAAGGAGCATTAAATGAGCTTCCTGGCTGCAGGACAAGTCAGAATGTAACACAAGGCACACCACAGATTTCCAGGAGACCTAGAATAGAGTGGGAAATCCCTATTGCTACTTTTTTAAAAACTGCAATTACTTCTACATTTTATAAATACTGTAAAGGCTTTTATAAAAGGTCTCAGTACAAATGTAAACTAAAACTAAAATGAGAAACATCCCAACATAAGCAAAAACAGTAAAGTTTGACAACACATTCTTTTGCGAAAGCTGTGGTAAACAGGACCACTTGTTCTGTTATAATGCTACTAGTGATAAAAATGCAAACTGATTCAATCCCTAGACAGGATAATTCAGCAATATCTAAAAATATAACAAATACATTTACTGTTTTGTCCAGAAATTTCTCTTTCAAGGACATATCCATAAATATACCTGTATAAAACCTGTAGCAAAGAGTGGATTGGAAATAGTATAAATGGGTCTATCATTCTGTCACTATCAAACCTGATTGTCTTCACACCAGGACAACCAGAAAATATATGCCTGTGCCTTCTGATAGAATTAACACCACCACCCACAAAAATAATAAAAATAAGAAAGTTACAACTGACACTACAGAAATGCAATTACAAGAAAATTCTGTGGAAGTTATATGCCAATAAATTGGACAACCTAGAATAAATGCATGAATTACTATAAATACACAATCTTCCAAAAGTAACCAAGGAATAAACAGAAAATATGAAAAGACTAATTATTAGTAAAGAAAAAATTGATAATCAAAAATCCACCATCATAAAAATCATCAGAACCAGATGGCTTAACAACTGAATGCTACCAAACATTTTTAAAAGTGCTAATACCTATCCTTAAAGTATTCCTAAAACAAAAGAGGAGGGAATACTTTCCAACTCATTCTAGAAGGCCAGAATCACTCCAATACTAAAACCAGACAAAGACACCACACCAAAAAAACCTACAGACAGATAGCCCTGATGAATATAGATACAAAAATCTTCAACAAAATATTGTTAACCAAATTCAGATATACATCAAAAGGGCCACCCATCAGGACTGAGTGAGATTTATTCCAGGGATGCAAGGATGGCATAGTACTCATAAATCAACCAATATGATACATCACATTAACAAAAGGAATGATAAAAGTTTATCATTTCAATAGACACTGAAATGTCTTTGACAAAATTCAACATCCATTCATGACAAAAGCACTCAAGAAAGTGGATATAGAGGGAACATACTTCCACATAACAAGGGCCATAAGTTACAAACTCATAGCTAACATCATACTCAACAATGAAAAGCTGAAAAGATTTTCCTCTAAAATCATGAACAAGACAAGGATGTCCACTCTTACCACTTTTATTCAACATAGTACTAGAGGCACTCAGGCAAAACAAAGATAGAAGATGCATCTAAATTTGTAAGGAAGAAGTTTAACTGTCACTATTAACAGATAAAATGATAGAAAACCCTAAGAACTCCACCAAAAAAGTATTAAAACTAACAACTGGATACAGCAAAATTGCAGTATACAAAACTAACACATAGAAATGTGTTGCATTCCTTTATACTAGCAATGAACCAGCAGAAAGAGAAATCAGAAAAACAATTCCATTTGCAATTGTATCAAAAAGCATAAAACACCTAGGAATAAACCTAGCCAAGGTGGTGAAAGATCTGTACTCTAAAATCTTTTAAGACACTCATGAGAGAAATTTAAAAAGACACAAATAAATGGAAATGTATCCCATGCTCATGGGTAGTCAGAATTAATACTATCAAAACAGCCAACTTGCCCAAAGCGATCTGCAGATTCAATACAATCCCTATCAAAATACCAATGGTATATTCAATGAACTGGGGTAAATAATCCTAAAATTCATGGAATCACAAAAGACCACAAGTAGCCAAAACCATCCTGAGAAAGAATAAAGCTGTGGACATTGTGCTCCCTTTAGCTGTACTACAAAGCTACAGTAATCAAAACAGTATGGTGAGCGCACAAGAACAGACTCATAGAACAATGCAGCAGAATAAAGAGCCCAGATATACATCCATGCATATATGGTCAATTAATATATGATAAAGGAGCCATGAATATACAGTGGGGAAAAGATAGCTTCTTCAACAACTGGTGTTGGAAAAACTGGACAGCCATATGCAAGGGAATGAAACTGCATTATTGGCTAACTCCACAGACAAAACTAAACTCAAAATGAATCAAAAACCTAAAAGTAAGTAATGAAAACATAAAACTCTTAGAAGAAACACAGGCAAAAATCTCATGAACATCAGCATGAGAAATTTCTTTATGGATCCATCTAACTGGGGCACAGGAAACAAAATAAAAATGAACAAGTGTGACTACATCAAACTAAAAAGCTTCTGCACTACCAAAGGCACCTCAACATTCTATAGTATAGAAGAATGTATTTGCAATAATACATCTGACCAGTGGCTAGTATCCAAAACATATAAAGTACTCATGTAACTCCACACCAAAATACAAACAATCTAATTTAAAATGGGAAGTTGACAGAATAGACATTTTTCCAAAAGGAAAGACACATGACAAACACACATATGAAAAGATGCTCCACACTGTTAATCATCAGGGAAATTAAATTAAAGCCACAAGGAGATACCACCTCACAACAGTTAGAATGGCCACTATTAAAAGGACAAGAAATAACCAGTGCTGGCAAGGATATGGAGAAATGGGAACCCTCCTACACTGTGGGTGGGAATGTAAATTGGTGTACCTACTGTAGAAAGCAATATGGAGTTTCCTCAAAAACCTAAATATAATGACCCAGTAATTGCATTTCAAGGAATTTATGTGAAGAAAAAGAAATACCTGATTTGAAAAGATATATGCATCCCTATGTTACTGCTGTGTTATTTACAATAGTGGAATAATGGAAGCATCACAAGTGTCCATCAGTTGATGAATGAATAAAGAAGAGATCATACATATATAAAATGGAATATTACTAAACCATAGAAAAGAAATCCTGTTATTCATGACAACATGCATGGAGCTAGAGGGTCTTATGCTCAGTGAAATAAGCCAGGCAGAGGAAGACAAATACCATGTGCTTTCACTTATATGTAGAATCTAACAAAACAAAACAAAATGAACAAAACAGCAGTAGACTCACAGACACTGAGAATGCAGGAGGTGTTGGGATGCAACAAATGAAGGGAAAAGTAGCACACTCAATAATTTAAGTTAGTCATATGAATGACAGTACAGCAGAGAATATAGTCAGTAGTTCTGTAATGTCTTTCTATGTTGACAGACAGTAACTACACTGGGGTGAGGACTTAATAATATGGGTAACTGATGAATTACTATGTTATATACATGAAATCAGTATGATATTATATTATCAACAATACTTCAATTTAAAAGTTGTTTTGATGTAATGCTTGTAAGATAAATTCTAGCAGAAATAAGCAGGCGAAGAGAGGCAACAAAGGGCCAGACAATTTATTTGAACACAAATTCCCAGGTGATGTTCTGCAGTCTGGCTCTCACAGGCTGGGGAAGTCACACCGGGTCAGGGAGGTAGTGGCTTATAAGGGATTAGGAGGGGGATGAGTGGGCAAGCTATCCTAGGGGGTGTGGAGAGGTATGATTGTCTAAAGGTGACATAATAGACAACTAGAAACTTTTTTCCTTCCAAGAGGGAGGAGGCTGACATCCGGGTCTTAGTTGGCACATCAGAAGGATGGAATTCAGGAAAAGCTGTCCCCTTTCCATATAAGGCATGGACCTTGGGGTCTGGTCTGTTCTCCTTTTAGGGTATCTCTCTGTTCTGTTTGCACGTCCTTGTTTTTCCTTCCTCCAGCCTAACAATGCTAACTAAAGGATTGATTCAAGGAAGCCCCATTGCAGATCCAAATTGCAGAAGAATGCAAACATACTGCTGGGTAAGGCAGGGAAAACAAAAAATGGACAACAACATTAAAATATTTTGGACCAACATGGCAGGGGGTAGGGGAGCCACCCCCACACCTGTCCTATGCAATAAAGATGAACAACTAGACAGCTATTCAAGAAAAAAAACAATTGTGGGAGCGCTTAGAAGATCAT
Organism: Manis pentadactyla; assembly: GCF_030020395.1. Lineage (NCBI taxonomy): Eukaryota > Metazoa > Chordata > Mammalia > Pholidota > Manidae > Manis > Manis pentadactyla. Next base: position 28,699,999 of record NC_080039.1, read on the forward strand.
TACCTGGGACAAAAAAAAATGCAAGAAAACACACAAAATGGCAAGGAAGAATAGCCTCATTTTGCCAGCATTATCCTATCTCCAATCAGCACTTCTCAGCTTTGGGAGAGAATGCCCAGGCAGGAGTTCCCCTCACTAGGAGAGAGAGAGAGAGCTGGGGTAAGTGACCAGCTCCCCCAGACATATGAGACACCTCAACAAAGGCCAGCTTAGGTTTCACCCCACCAAGAGACTGGCAAAGCTAAGTATTGGCACTACCAGGAAAAAATAAGAAAAGCAGGGGCTGTCAAGAGCAGTGGGAGTGAGTGAGGTTGCCAGTAATCTTTGAGGACCCCAGCAACTGTCCCAGTAGAAGAAAGACAGGCCCCTTGGGTGCCACAGTCCCCTGAAGATTTCATCAGCTTTTGAGTTACAGGCATTTCCTCTCACTGATGCCACCCCCTCCCGCCCCACAGAGCCCAGGATCTGCACTGGTTGCTGGTCCAAGCCTCTGAAGCTGTATGAGTATAAGACACCATACTAGAACACCATGGCTGACAACCACAACCATGCAACTGCTTGGGGCTTGTCATTCCAGCATGCTACCAATGTAAACCCCATCACTGGTTTCCATAACAGTGCACATACCCATATACAGTCTGTGCAGCTATGTGAGAAAACACCAACAGCTAACATGCTGCAGTTGTTTGTGAGTCCAGATTTGCCCGCTCTCCTATTAGTGGTCTCCAGTCTCTTAAACTACTGGATTTACTTGCACCAGCCCCTCAAACCAAACCCATGGCCTCTTCAGATGCCAGTGAGACAATGGTTGGTTCCAGCTCTACGCTGATCCCCATCCCTACATGTGTGTCTACAAATAACTCCTGTGACTACATAAGCACCTGCACCTGGTCCCACAGTAGTTTGTGTGCACATCACTGGTCCCAGCCACTACCACTGCCTGCTTTTTACTTGCTGTTCTTTTCATTTAATAATGTTCCTTTCATTTAATAATGATTAATGCTCCGTCAGTTTAATAAATAAAAGCATAAAAGAGAACACCCATGAACCCACACCCTTTAGGACCCACATTCAGGTACCAAATAGGTCAACACAAAAGAAAGTCCTAGCAACTGTCTCCCTTTTATAATTGCAGGAAACTCATTCTTGGAGAGTCTCCACCCCCCTTTTCTTTGTACTGCAGTTCTTGCTTCATCTGGGTCAGCTCTCTTTTAATCTGGAAAGCTAAAGACAAATTATATTTTTCCCCAAAAAATAGAAAAGCTGTGAAAGATTATTTCTACAAATTGTTAGCACAGTCATTTAAGTTTCTGATTAGCTTGCAAGTCACTGGATCAACTATCTTCTCCATGAACATGCATTCATGGGCAAATAAAACAGCCATCCTATAAGAACCGCACTGTTTAGATACAAGAACCCCAGAGCACAGACTAACAGGCTGCAACCCATGTGAACCAGGGAACCAGGACCACTCTTTTTCAATTAGCAAACCAAACCATGTAATACTTCTTTTAACTTCCCTTCTACTTACCACTCCAACATCCCACATAGGAAACACTATTGCTAAAAGTGGAGTCCTGGTCTCTGACAACCTGAGGTCAGTCACCTGAGTGTTATTTACACAGATCCAGGATTTGCCCTCCATCTGTACTAAAACTCAGGGCTGGGCCTGGGAGCTCACACTTTTACTGACTCTCCAGGTGTTCTGTTCAGGTGCACTGGAGTTTGAGAAACACTATGCTAAGAGAGACACTCTGGCTTGGAGAATGGGACACCAGGACAAGAGACTTCTTTTCCAAGATGTTTCCTATGCTTTGTTGCAACAAAACTGTCCCCCTTCCCAGACAACCAAGACAAGAGGCTGAAGGGATGAAACAAGGATGCATATAAAGAAGTCTGGCATCTCTGAGGAAGGAGCTTCAAAATGCTGCTATCCAATGCCACTGCTGAAAGATTCCTCCAAGAATATGGCAACTCAGGGGACAGCAGCCACTAAAGCTGCTGAGAGTCAAGGCTGGCATCCCGCTTACACAGCGAAGTAGCCCTTTGAGATCAGGCCCGGATGTCACCAACTCTTTCCAAATGAAAGTATATCTAGTCCCATTAAGCACCCAGAGAGATACAGGAAATTTTGTTAGACATCCTAAGGTTTTAATGTGAAAGAAATTACACTTTTGCTTCAGATTAAAGGAGTTAAATAAACTATAATGCAAGGAGGTATACAAAACATACACATGGTGCTCCTAATTGTGAAAGCATTCATTTTACTCACCCTTTCCCAATGACTTGTATTTCTTCTTTAATTTAAAGTGGGTTGGGCTTTAGTATTCATTGAATATCCACAAAGACTAAAAAGAAAATGTCTTATGTTACATCAGATACTTTAAAACATATGTATATAGACAAGAATTTCAAATTCACCATATTAAATTAACTCTGAGACATATGTTAGCATCCACAACTTAAGAAATAACATTTAACAAACTCAAATTTTCTTAGAGGTCCATTTTTGCATAAGGCTTTCTTTGCTGATAACGTGATGCTCTATATAAAATATCTGAAATAATCCACAAAAATATCCTTCAGAAAATAGGAAATAATTACAGGAAAGTTGCAGGATACAAAGTTAACAGATAAAAGGTCATTCTCTTTTATATTCGAGCAATAAAAAATAGACCTTGAAAAAACAAAATACCATTTATGTTACACCTCATAAATGAAATACTCAAAAATAAAACCAACAATATTATATAAGATCCATAAAGGAAAACTATAAAACTGATGGATAGAAACACAAACTAAATCAATGAGGAGATATTGTATGTTCGTGGATAAGAAGAGTAAATATTGTTAAGATGTTAACTTGATCTACAGATTCAAAACAATCCTAACTCTAATCCTAGCAACTTACTTTTGGGGCACCAGCAAACTGATTTTAAATTTTTTATGGAGAACCAAAGACCCTGAACAGGCAACACAGTATTGAAAGGGAAGAGCACAATTAGAGAACAAACCACCTAACTTCAACTGTGGAGGGCCAGAAGTGAGATCATTGGATCCAGTTCCAGAAGAGATATCACTGGAAGTGAGAACACCAGAACCAGAAATGACAACACCAGATATGAGAAAACCTGGAAATTACATCATTATGCGCCTGTGTAAATAAGCTGTGTTCAGAAATAAAACTACATCACTGTTCCACCACCAGAAGTCAGTGAACCTCCTAGTCCCAACTTTGGTTTCTGTATCTTTTTGTATCTATTTCTGTTATTTTAATCTCCCATCCACCCCTCTCAGGTTCAAGTTCAGCTGGATTACAGAGCTGGCCTCTGCATTCAACACTTAGCATAAATCTGCAATCATCAAGACAGTGAGGTATGGAGGAAAGAATAGACAAACAGATCAATGTAACAGAAGAGCATACCCAAAAATAGATGCCGTAACTATAGTGAACCAGTCTTTGACAAAGGACAAAGGCAATACAATGGAGCGAAGACAGGCTCTTCAACAAATGGTGCTGGAACACCTGGACATCTACATGCAAATAATGAATCTAGACACAAACCTGTCTTCCTCACAAAACTTATGGATCACAGGCCTAAACCTAAAATGCAAAATTATTTTTTAAATGTAGAAAACAACATAGACAAAAACTAGAAGACCTTGGATATGGTGAGGACTTTATTGGTGCAAATAACAAAGTCATGAAAGAAATAACTGTTGAGCTAAAATTAACATTTTCTGTCAAGAGAATGAGAAGACAGGATGCAGAGTCAGAAATTGTCAACAAAGAGGCACCTGTCAGCAGGCTTCTGCCTTCCCAAGAGCATGGACTCCATGTTCACTCACGAGCCCCTCTGATTAGGGCCCTTATTAATGCCAGGGTTCTTGTTCATGAAGCCAAAGAATGAGTTTCACAGACACTCAAGGTAGGAGAGCAAGATACAGGCTTTTATTTAGAGATAAACTGAAAAGACAGAGTTCATGGCACACACCAGGAGGTGACAGGAGAGTCCGTAGTGGTGCATTGTCTAAGGGGTTTTATAGGCAGTTACGGATTTTGGGGAACATGAAGAAAAAGGCTTATGGGTGTGGACTTGGTAAGTGGTCCCTGAATAGTTAGAATTAACACAAGCAACTTCCTGCTCTGATGATTTCTCCCTGAGATACCAGCATTTCGTTTTGGGAGCATATTAAACAAGGCTGCCTACCCAGCCTGCAAGGTGGACTGAAGTACTGTCTGCTAAAGAGTAAGTTAAGAATTTCTAACATCTTAACTTCTTGGGTATTAAAGTGCAATCTCATCTTTAAGGTGGAATCCTTCTTGCCTTTTACTGTGTAGTTTATGGCTGGGCCTGCATGCCAAAGTAGTTTCCAAGTTTGTAAATCACCTCATCAGATCAGAAGGAGGAAAGACAGCACATAGGCTTGCGCCTTTTAGCATGTTAAAGTGAATCCCGGAGAGATCGGAAGATGGCAACGTGAGTAGAGCAGTGGAAATCTTCTCCCAAAACCACATATATCTATGAAAATATAACAAAGACAACTCATCCTAGAACAAAGACCAGAGGACAAAGGACAATATCCAGAACACATCCGCACCTGAGAGAAATCAGCGCCTCGCAAAGGGGGTAAGATACAAGCCCCGGCCCAGCGGGAGCTGAGCGCCCAACCCCGAACACCCGGCAGGAGAAGAATGGGCAGAGCGGGAGGGAGACAGAACCCAGCACTGCCGAACACATAGCACCAGCCATCCGGGCCAGAGTGCAGACACAGTGCATGCACTGGGGGCCCTGGATAATAGGGAACAGGGCAGCAAGAACAGTGAGCGGTCACCAGAGTACTGGCGCTGGAGGACACCAGAAAAGCGAGTGAACATTTTTTTTTTTTTTTGCTGTTTTGTTTTGGCGAGTGCATTTTGGAATTCTTAAAGGGATAGGGACCCCAATACTAGGGAAACAGGAAAGCAAGAAAAGAGACCAGATGCCTGACGATGGCATCGGAGAATAAAGAAAAACGAGCAGCCACCTTTTTTTTTTTTTCTAACTTAAAATTTTTTTTTGTGTGTGTGGTGGTTGTTGTTTTGTTTTCTCGGGTGCTTTTTGGAAGTCTTAAACAGGCAGGGCGGGACACTTAATCCAGTGGTAGGGAATCCGGGGATCCCTGGGCACCCTAACCCCTGGGCCCCAGAGAGCAGGGAGAGCCCTTACTGAGATAAATAGCCTCCCAGCCGCTCCCATTCTAACGTGACTAAACCACTTTGTAGCAATTGCCCGAGCCAGGCCATGCCCACAGAAACAGTGGAGATAAACTCTATAGCAGCCGGGCAGGAAGCAGAAGCCCTGTCTGCACGCAGCTGCCCAGCACATGGCAGTAGAGGTCGCTGTTCTCCCAGGAGAGGAGGGCCACAAACAAATAAGAAGGGAAGTTCTTCCAGCCGTCACACGTCCCAGCTCTGCAAACTATTCCTATCACCATGAAAAGGCAAAGCTACAGGCAGACAAAGATCACAGAGACAACACCAGAGAAGGAGACAGACCTAACCAATCTTCCTGACAAAGAATTCAAAATAAGAATCATAAACATGCTGACAGAGATGTAGAGAAATACGCAAGAGATATGGGATGAAGTCTGGAGGGAGATCACAGATGCCAGAAAGATCACAGAAATGAAACAAATTCTGGAAGGGTTTATAAGCAGAATGGATAGTATGCAAGAGGTCATTGATGGAATTGAAACCAGAGAACAGGAATGCATAGAAGCTGACATAGAGAGAGATAAAAGGATCTACAGGAATGAAACAATGATAAGAGAACTGTGTGCCAAATCCAAAGGAACAATATCCGTATTATAGGTGTTCCAGAAGAAGAAAATAGAGGAAAAGAGATGGAAAGTAACTTACAAGAAATAATTGCTGAAAACTTCCCCAAACTGGGGGAGGAAATAATCGAACAGACCCCGGAAATACACAGAACCCCCAACAGAAAGGATCCAAGGAGGACAACACCAAGACACATAATAATTAAAAAGGCAAAGATCAAGGACAAGGAAAGAGTTTTAAAGGCAGCTGGAGAGTAAAAGGTCAACTATAAAGGAAAACCCATCAGGATATCATCAGACTTCTCGACAGAAACCCTACAAGACAGAAGAGAATGGCATGATATATTAAATGCAATGAAACAGAAGGGCCTTGACTAAGGATACTGTATTCAACATGACTATCATTCAAATATGATGGTGGAATGAAACAATTCCCAGACAAACCAAAGCTGAGGGAATTTGCTTTCCACAAACCACCTCTACAGAACATCTTACAGGGACTGCTCTAGATGGGAGCACTCCTAGAAAGAGCACAGCACAAAACACACAACATATGAGGAATCCAGGAGGAGGAATAAGAAGGGAGACAAGAAAAGAATCTCCAGACAGTGTACATAACAGCTCAATAAGCCAGCTAAGTGAGGCAAGAAGATACAAAAGAGGCGAACATTGAACCTTTGGTAACCACGAATTTAAAGCCTGCAATGGCAATAAGTACATATCTTTCAATAGTCACCCTAAATGTTAATGGGCTTAATGCACCAATCAAAAGACACAGAGTAATAGAATGGATAAAAAAGCAAGACCCATCTATATGCTGCTTACAAGAAACTCACCTCAAACCCAAAGACATGTACAGACTAAAAGTCAAGGGATGGAAAAATATATTTCAAGCAAACAACAGTGAGAAGAAAGCAGGGGTTGCAGTACTAATATCAGACAAAATAGACTTCAAAACAAAGAAAGTAACAAGAGATAAAGAAGGACACTACATAATGATAAAGGGCTCAGTCCAACAAGAGGATATAACCATTCTAAATATATATATGCACCCAACACAAGAGCAAAAGCATAAGTGAAAGAAATACTAACAGAACTAAAGGGGGAAAAAGACTGCAATGCATTCAATCTAGGAGACTTCAACACACCACTCACCCCAAAGGTTAGATCCACTGTGCAGAAAATAAGTAAGGACACGGAAGCACTGAACAATACAGTAGAGCAGATAGACCTAATAGACATCTATAGAACTATACATCAAAAAGCAACAGAATACAAATTCTTCTCAAGTGCACATTGGAACATTCTCAAGAATAGACCACATACTAGACCACAGAAAGAGCCTCAGAAAATTCCAAAAGATTGAAATCTTACCAAGCAACTTTTCAGACCACAAAGGCATTAAACTAGAAATAAACTTTACAAAGAAAGCAAAGAGGCTCACAAACACATGGAGGCTTAAAAAACGCTCCTAAATAATCAATGGATAAATGACCAAATCAAAATGTAGATCCAGCAATATATGGAAACAAATGACAACAACAACACAAAGCCCCAACTTCCGTGGGACACAGCAAAATCAGTCTTCAGAGGAAAGTATATAGCAAACCAAGAATATTTAAGAAAGGAAGAACAAGCCCAAATGAACGCTCTAATGTCACAATTATCAAAATTGTAAAAAGAAGAACAAATGAGGCCTAAGGTCAGCAGAAGGAGGGACATAATAAAGATCAGAGAAGAAATAAATAAAATTGAGAAGACTAAAACAGTAGCAAAAATCAATGAAACCAAGAGCTGATTCTTTGAGAAAATAAACCAAATAGATAAGCCCCTAGACAGACTTATTAAGAGGAAAAGAGAGTCAACACAAATCAACAGTATCAGAAACGAGAAAGGAAAAATCACGACGGAGCCCACAGAAATACAAAGAATTATTAGATAATACTATGAAAACATACATGCTAACAAGCTGGGAAACGTAGGAGAAATGGACAATTCCTAGAAAAACACAACCTTCCAAGACTGACACAGAAAGAAACAGAAAATCTAAACAAACCAATTAGCAGCAAAGAAATTGAAGTGGTAATCAAAAAACTAACAAAGAACAAAAGCCCCGGACAAGAAGGATTTACATAGGAATTTAATCAGACATACAGGGAAGACATAATACCAATTCCCCTTAAAGTTTTCCAAAAAAACAAAGGAGGAGGGGATACTCCCAAACTCATTCTATGAAGCTAACATCACCCTAATACCAAAACCAGGCAAAGACCCCACCAAAAAAGAAAACATCGGACCAATATCCCACATGAATGTAGATGCAAAAAAACTCAACAAAATACTAGCAAACAGAATCCAAAAATACATCAAAAGGATCATACACCATGACCAAGTGGGATTCATCCCAGGGATGCAAGGATGGTACAACGTTCGAAAGTCCATCAACATCATCCACCACATCAACAAAAAGAAACACAAGAAAAACATGATCATCTCCATAGATGCTGAAAAAGCATTCGACAAAATTCAACATCCATTCATGATAAAAACTCTCAGCAAAGTGGGTATAGAGGGCAAGTACCTCAACATAATAAAGGCCATCGATGATAAACCCACAGCAAACATTATACTGAAGAGCGAGAAGCTGAAAGCATTTCCTCTGAGATCGGAAACTAAACAAGGATGCCCACTCTCACCACTGTTATTTAACATAGTACTGGAGGTCCTAGCCATGGCAATCAGACAAAACAAAGAAATACAAAGAATCCAGATTGGTAAAGAAGAAGTTAAACTCTCACTATTTGCAGATGAATTGATACAGTACATAAAAAACCCTAAAGACTACACCCCAAAACTAGTAGAACTAATATCGGAATACAGCATAGTTGCAGGATACAAAATCAACACACAGAAATCTGTGGCTTTCATATACAATAATAATGAACCAATAGAAAGAGAAATCAGGAAAACAACTCCATTCAAAATTGCATCAAAAAAATAAAATACTTAGGAATAAACCAAACCAAAGAAGTGAAAGACTTATACTTTGAAAACTACAAGTCACCCTTAAGAGAAATTAAATGGGGCCCCTAACAGATGGAAACTCATCCCATACTTGTGGCTAGGAAGAATTAATATCGTCAAAATGGCCAAATTGCCCAAAGCAATATACAGATTTGATGCAATCCCTATGAAACTACCAACAACATTCTTCAATGAACTGGAACAAATAATTCAAAAATTCATATGGAAACACCACAGACCTCGAATAGCCACAGCAATCCTGAGAAGGAAGAATAAAGAAGGGGGGATCTCACTCCCCAACTTCAAGTTCTACTATAAAGCCATAGCAATCAAGACAATTTGGTACTGTCACAAGAGCAGAGCCACAGACACATGGAACAGACTAGAGAATCCAGACATAAACCCAGACATATATGGTCAATTAATATTTGATAAAGGAGCCATGGACATACAATGGTGAAATGACAGTCTCTTCAACAGATGGTGCTGGCAAAATTGGACAGCTACATGTAGGAGAATGAAACTGCACAATAGTCTAACCACATACACAAAAGTAAACTCAAAATGGATCAAAGACCTGAATGTAAGTCATGAAACCATTAAACTCTTGGAAGAAAACATAGGCAAAAACCTCTTAGACATAAACTTGTGTGACCTCTTCCTGAACATATCTTCCCAGGCAAGCAAACAACAGCAAAAATGAATAAATGGGACTATATTAAGCTGAAAAGCTTCTGTACAGCAAAAGACAACATCAATAGAACAAACAGGAAACCTACAGTATGGGAGAATATATTTGAAAATGACACATTCGATAAAGGCTTGAAGTCCAGAATATATAGAGTTCACACGCCTCAATAAACTAAAAACAAATAACCCAATTAAAAAATGAGCAGAGGAACTGAACAGACAGTTCTCCAAAAAGGAAATACAGATGGCCAACAGACACATGAGAAGATGTTCCACATTGCTAATTATCAGAGAAATGCAAATTAAAACAACAATGAGGTATTACCTCACACCAGTAAGGATGGCTGCCATCCAAAAGACAAACAACAACAAATGTTGGCGAGGCTGTAGAGAAAGGGGAACCATTATACACTACTGGTTGGAATGTAAGTTAGTTCAACCATTGTGGAAAGCAGTATGGAGGTTCATCAAAATGCTCAAAACAGACTTACCATTTGAACAAGGCATTACACTCCTAGGAATTTACCCTAAGAATGCAGCAATCAAGTATGAGAAAGATCAATGCACCCCTATATTTATTGCAGCACTATTTACAATAGCCAAGAATTGGAAGCAACGTAAATGTCCATCGATAGATGAATGAATAAAGAAGACGTGGTACACATACACAATGGTATACTACTCAGCCATAAGAAAAGGGCAAGTCCTACCATTTGCAGCAACATGGGTGGAGCTGGAGGGTATTATGCTCAGTGAAACAAGCCAAGCAAAGAAAGAGAAATACCAAATGATTTCACTTATCTGTGGAATATAAGAACAAAGGAAAAACTGAAGGAACAGAACAGCAGCAGAATCACAGAACACAAGAATGGACTAACAGGTACGAAAGGGAAATGGACTGGGGAGGATGGGTGGGTAGGGAGGGATAAGGGGTGGTTGACAATATGGGGGGTATTAAGATTAGCATGCATGTGGGCTTGAGAGAAAAGGGAGGGCTGTACAATACAGAGAAACCAAGTAGTGATTCACCTACATTTTGCTATGGTGATGGACAGTGACTGTAAAGGGCTTTATAGGGGGGATTTGGTTTAGGTGAGGGCCTAGTAAACATAATATTTGTTATGTAAGTGTAGATTAGTGATACCAAAAATAAAAAAAAGAAAGGCAGTTCCTGTGTGGTGACCTCCAATGAGTTCTACACAATGATATAAAGAGCATATAAAAGTGTAGGCTAAGGGTCTGTTTGTGTTTATACAGAGACTCAAAGCCTAATTGGGCTACCCCGAAAATGAACTAAGATACGATATGAAAAAGAACTTCCAACACAGCACTCTCGGGAAGACTCATGCCAGAAGATGATCATCAAAAACCCCTACAAAGATCCACGCACTGCTACAGCTGTAGATGCACTCATCCCACCAGTTCCTGGACTTGCCATGGGAATGAGGAAGGAGATATCTAGGCTGGCCTGTGCATACAGTAAAACAACAAATTTGTCTGGATCTATACTGTTGTAACTCAATCAAGAATTAGGAGAAGTGCAAATTGTAGCACTCCAAAATCTTACAACTACAGACTATTTACTGTTAAAAGAACATAATGTGTGTGAACTTTCCCCAGGAATGGGTTGTTTTAATTTGTCTGATTTCTCTCAGATTGTTCAAGTTCAGTTGGACAATATCCATCATATCATAGATAAGTTTTCACAAATGCCTAAGCCTAACTGGTTTTCTTGGTTTCACTGGAGATGGCTGTTAATTACAGGTATGCTTTTGTTATGTAACTATACTCCTATTATGTTAATGTGTGTGCGCAGTTTAAGTAGTAACTTAAAACCTATACATGCTGAAGTTACTCTACAAGAAGATATGTCAAATAAATAATCAATCTTCCCATGTTTTCTTCCGCCTGCTACTTCTATAGCTTTTCTTCTTCCTTTCTAATTACAAACCTTAAATAGAATTCGTGCCTCATATCAAATTTACTGGGTATCATAATTCTTCCAATTGGTAAAGTTACCTCAAGACAAATGCTGGGCATAGAAACTACAGGGCATAAATATGCAAGAAAAGAAAGCTAACCATTTCAAACAATAAGGCTTGTCTCTCACTTACCAACTTTACATTTCCCTGTATGGCCCCGGAAGATGACTGGTTAGCCAGAGACGGGTAAGATTCCTCATGGGAGGAACAACCTAAGACAGGCACAGTCGCAGGGGTGTCATCAGGTGAGAAACTGGGGATCAACAGAGGTGAGGCTTATAACTCACCACCCCGTTCTGAGAGAAATGTTCTGCATACGTGGATGTTTTATTGCCCTTGTCTAGCTTAGATTATCACATAATCTACAGGCACACACCTGATCATCTACATTTGATCCTACAACACTAAACTATGTTCTCTACCTTTATCTTGTATCTACCTACCACTTCAGCATTTTATTAAAAATAATAATAATAGAGAAATGTGGTATCCACATATAAATCAAGTGTAAAAACCAAATGTGTATTCATATTTGAACTGACTGTTCGTAGTTCATAATGCATGAGCAAAACCGAAAGTTTCTGTGGTGACAGCCCTTGTACTGTTCACTATGTAACTTATTCATTATGTAAGAATTTGTTCTCCATATAAGAACTTGTTTGTTATGCCTCAGAAGATTGGAGAATGACGAAAATTGGGCTTGGGGTGGATTAATGACTGTGCATTGAGCATTGACACCCCTATACAGAATTTTATTGTCATTAACAACCATTTGATCAATAATTATGAGAGATGCCCTCACGAAAGAAAAAAAAAAAAGACAGACTTCCAATGTTAAAATAAATAAGTAACCGGGATGTAATGTATAGCAAAAGGAATATAGTCAAGATATTGTAACAGCTTGGTAGGGTAATAGCTGGAACCTAGAATTATGTATGTAAATGTTTTATCACTGTGTTGTACACTTGAAACTAATGTAATGTAATACTGTGCGTCAACTACCCTTTAATAAAAAATAATTATCTAAAAAACAAAAATAATAACAATAATAATAATAATAATAGTAAAGAGAGAAATGTGGTATTCTCATATAAATCAAGAATAAAAATCAAATGAGTATTCATATTTGAACTGTTTTTAGTTCATAATGCATGAGCAAAACTGAAAGTTTCTGTGATGACTGCCCTTGTACTGTTCACCATGTAACTTATTCCCTATGTAAGAATTTGTTCTCCATGTAAGAACTTGTTTGTTATGTCTCAGAAGATTGGAGACTGACGAAAATTAGGCTTGGGGTGGATTAATAATTGTGCATTGAGCATTGACACCCCTATACAGAATTTTACTGTTGTTAAGAACAATTTGATCAATAAATATGATAGATGCCCTCACAAACAAGAAAAAAAGTACACACTTCCAATTGTAAAATAAATAAGTAACCGGGATGTAATGTATAGCATAAGGAATATAGTCAAGATATTGTAACAACTTGGTATGGTGATAGCTGGTACCTAGAATTATCATGTATATAAATGTTGAATCACTATGTTGTACACCTGAAACTAATGTAATGTAATACTGTGTATCAACTACCCTTCAATAAAAAATAATTATCTTAAAAAGTAAAAAGTCAATCCCATACATGATTATAGATGATTAGCATAATAAAAACATGTTTTACTCTTCTTAATCTGGTTAATATTAGCTGATCTAACTCAAAAATGATTCTAGAGCTGAATGTTTAACACAGAGTTTTAGTAGGGGGTTTCCTTGCATGTAGTTACATAGCTCTGACTGCAAATATTCTGCCTGGCTTTTTCCAGAGGCCTCTACCCTCCTGTTACTATACCCACTGTCCCTGTCTCATTCCTAGTGTGCCCACCAAACCAGGCCTTCAGAGTTCTGACAATGAGAAAATCCTATGTCACACTTACTTGGCCTCCACCCAGCCAAACAAAACCCTGAGGCACATGCAGTTTACAAAGAGGACCTTTCCTATACAAGGCTAATCTTCAACTGAGAGAAATAGCCCTTTTTACTAACTCATAGAATCAAACACAGAAAGTCAAACTTGAATGAAAGAAATAGGCTTGAAACAGAAGAACGTCACAAAATTCAGAAAAAGAACTAAATAGAAAAACAACTAAGCAAGCCACCTGTTAGCAGTTGAGATGCTGCTTTTCCCCAGAATCTTATCTTGGAAGTGAAGAAGAATAAATCCAACAGACAAAAGTATGGAGCAACCAGCAAAGCTTTTAATGAGGTGTAACCAAAAAAGGTATCCTGCTAATTGGGTGGGGCTCCATGGGAGGATACTGTCAGAGTTGCACTGTTATGGTTTATAATTTACATGATGGGTGGGGAGGGGGCTGGTGGGGTTTCTAGAGTGAAGCTCAGTTCAAAAGAAAAAACTCCATTGTTTATCAGGCTGAATTTTACAGATGTCCAGGGTGTCATTTCTTGTTTACTGAGAAGCCTTGACCCTAGGTAGCTCTTGATTGCAATCTAACTGGGGCCTTGAAATTTACAGGGGTCCTTGGACTCTGCCTGAATCCCACTAACACCTGCCTCAATCCCCCTTCAGAAGACATCATTCTAATTGCCATTACGGAGAAGGGTGAAACCTATTCAAGCAGCTTCCTGCTCACAATGGGGAATGCCTGGGTAAGAGCAATCTAGGTTCACTCTCTGAGTGGTCTATATAGTTGCCCATGGTAAAAGTCATGAGGGACTGTTATAGGAGGTTCCATTTGTACCACCACCTGAGTCTTTATCTACTCCACGAGAAGAAACAAACTTAACTAAAAGGTTGAGCAAACAAGGTCCAAACAGTAAGGCCAAGGAGAGCAGTAGCAAGAGCTCAGCAAACAGGAAGATCCAAGAGATCAAGAGCCATTGCAGATCTGAAAGGCACAATCAACTAGTTTCTTTGCTGCCTTTCAGGGAGCAAGAGGTCAAGGAGATGTCTTATTAGTGGCCAAAATAGACGGGGGACAGAAAAGGCGGGTTCAACTAGGTTGTAAGATTGCTGGTGTGTATCTTCATCAGTGTGAGAGGTGGGTCAAAATTTTTGTCCAAACAACATCTGGAGTCAGATTTTCTGTTCTGGGGGAGACAAACATGACGAGGGAGTTAAGAATATATGGCTGAATACAATAACTAGGAAAAAGAAGCCCCCAATGAAATGAGGGGAATACTTGAAAGCATTGGGAGAATCACAGCCAGATATTTTGGGGTAACCAAAATTCACAATCCAGCCTACTACTTTACAATAACTACTGTTAGAATCTAACATCAATAAGGCTGCACTATTGAAATATAATTTTCTCTTTGTATTCTAGAAAATAAAAAATTACTCATATTTATTAGAATTACCTGTACTAAGACTAATTTGTAATGTAAGTTTTGAAAGGAAGGGAGCGACACACAGCAGCAATTCACTGGAGAATTCCACTTTATTAGGGAAGCGTGCTGGGTTATATAGGAAGGGGCATGGGGTGATTGTGGTGTTACTTCTATGGTGATGGTGGCTATTGGCTAGGTGCTGGGATTAAGGGGGTGAGGGGTGATTGGGGTTCAGGTGGCGCCGGAAGGAACCGAGGGCCCGGAAGAGAAGCAGGAGGTTCGCCATCTTATGGGTGGGGGCCCTTCATTCCCCCCTTTCTCCTCTATGGGGTTGTGGACGTTGCTTTCTCTCTGACTGCTTCCTGCTGAATGGGGGCAGAGAAGGGAGTGAGGGCTTGAGGACTGGGAGGAAAGGGTTGATAGGACTCCCCACAGTAAGGAAGAGTAGATGTGGACTTCTTCAGGTTGGAAATCAGTGAAGGTTCCCTGTAACCATAGGTCGAGGACTTGTTGATTCCAATGGTGCCAAGAGGATACGGGTGCCAGAAGCCAGGTGTCTGCAGCCATTGTTTCCAGGAACAGTTTTCAGCGGAGACAGGGGTCCATTTCAGCGTATGGTGAGGAGGTTACGTGAGGGTGAGGGATCTTCTGTGGCTAAAAGCTGGTAGTTCCTGAGTGAAAGCTGGTTGAAAGTTTGATTAGAGATTTTACCGACTTGGGATTTGATAAACTTTACTATACAAGGTAAGAGACAGGCGAGAAGAATGATTATTATAAGGCCTGCAAGGGGCCACAGCCAGGTGAGAAAGGGGTTTGTTGGTATTGAAGAGAATGGGTTGGAATTGGAAGCAGAGTGGAGGCTGGAGGCAAAGTCGGTGAGTTTGGTAATGTCAGTTTCTACAATGCCAGATTCATTGATGTAATAGCAGCACTCTTCTCAAAGGAAGACGCAGGTGCCGCCCTTCTCGGCTGTAAGCAGATGTAAGGACCGCCGGTTTTGAAGGGTGACCGTAGCTAGCGAAGTGACCTGTCTTGGAGAGAGGCCAGGGAATTGGCACTGGATGTCAGGGTTCCCTCAAGTTTGGCGTTGAGATCTTTAATTGCCCATAGAGAATGACCCAAGGCTCCTCCTGAAAACCCTGCCCCAATGGCTGAGTTGGTCAAAGAGATACTGACCATGATGGGAAGGAAAGGAGCCCTTTTTGTGCGCGAGGGCAAGGGAGGTTGGAGCTCAAGAAATTCTGACATGCTGTAAAGTGTAAGCTGCGGGATTAGGGTGGTGAGAATGCAGGGTATATTGGAGTTGGGAGGAAGTGAGTTGAAAAGACTGCCATTGCACCAAAAGAAGTGACCTGGTTGCATAAAAGTCTTAGAGCCAGAGGTAGGGGTGTAGATAGAGAGACAGTGAAGTGCGCTGGAGGGGGGAGGGGTTGGGCCTACACAGTGGTGGATGGTGAGATTATCTGCGTATTCTGGTTCCCATAGGGGTATGTCTGCCAGGGGATGGAAGGGTTGACCTTCTGCATGGAAGGAGTAGTTGGAAATATTAAGGGGCACAGTGGCCAGCAGTGGGCGCTGTAGTGATGCGCACAAGAAACAATTGGCGGTGTTGAGGGTGTGGTTGAGAAAGATGGTGGTGTCTTGAATGAGCTGTAACCAAGAGTAGGAGCGGGGGTAGTAAGATGAAGAGGCGCCGTCAAGAGTTTGAACAATAACTGTTTTGGAATGTCCGATGTCTGATGCAACTTGAGAGACCTGGGAATGAAAGGGAACATACTCTCGAGAGATATGAAGGGTACTGTGGGGTTTCGAGGACCCCCCATAGTAAACTGAGGCTGTGACTCCGGTGGCCCATCAAGAGTTCCAGGGATCTGGGATTGATAAGGAGAATGAGCTGTTGGGATATTTTATGAAACGATTGGAGGAGTAATACTGTGGTTACAGGAAGTTACCCATGTAGTGCATTATGCAAGACCTGTAGGGACACCCCCCATAGGTGTCTGGTCACCGCCTGCAATAGGCTTGTTTTTGGTCGCAGAGGTAGGAAGAATAAAATTAGCTGCAGGTAACACTTCGGTGGAGGGAGGAAAGTGGAGGTATAAAAGTTCGGCAGCCTTGCAGAGGGCAGTCTGATGTGGCAATGACGGTAGTAACTTTTGTTTGATGCTGTGTGTAAGTCTGTCTGACTTTGAATCACCATACAAAGGAGGCTGGGATGGCAGGGAAGACAACAGGAATGAGAAAAAAAAGGGAGAGAGCAGTAAAGGAAGAAAAAGTCATGATTCAGGTATGGATGGCAAAGGGGGTGAACAGGAGATACGGAGTTTCAAGGGATCAGAGGGATGAGGCGTGGTAGAGTAGACAGTGTCTTGGGCTGTATCCGAAGGACTCTGGATTGTGACTGATGGGTCTTTGGTGTCGAGAGAAGGTGGGTCCTGGGTGTTTGGTTTCAACCTGGAGATATGAATCCAAGGGGTGACAGAGTTATCAGGCAGTAAGAGCTTGGCAGCCAAGGGGGTGCAGAGAATAACTGGGTGTGGACCTTCCCATTTTGGGGTGAGAGAGGGCCAATCCTCTGGTGGCTTATAAAACACTAGTTGGCTGGGCTGTAAGACAGGAGGACTTTGGGAGGTGGATGAATCAGGAAGGAGCCAATCCTGATATTTCCACAATTCGGTGTGGAGGAGAGAGAGTAACAGAATGGCCATATTGGGAGGAATTGGTCCTTTGTGGGAAGGGAGCCCTGGGGGTAGAATTTGGTGGCCGTACATGATCTCAAAGGGTGACAAGAAGGAAGGTTTCTTTGGGAGGGCCCGAATGCGGAGTAGAGTTAAGGGAAGTAGGTGAACCCTGTCAAGGTGTAGTTCTAGAGATAGTTTGGTCAGGATGTATTTTAGAGTCCTATTGGCTCTTTCTACTTTTCCAAAGCTTGTGGTCAATAAGGACAGTGTAGATGTCAGGGGAGTGAGAGCGACTTAGAGAGGTTCTGAATAATTTGGGCAGTGAACTCAGGGCCATTATCTGATTGGAGGGAAGCGGGCATCCCGAACCTAGGAAAGATCTGGGTGAGGAGGACAGAGGCAACTGTGGACGCTCATTTGTTAGTGGTGGGGAAAGCCTCGACCCATCCTGAAAATGTATCTACTAACACAAGTAGGTATCTGGTACGCCGTACGGGGGCATGTTAGTGAAGTCTATTTGCCAATCTGCGGCAGGGACATTACCTGTGCTTGATGAGCTAGGAAGGGTCAAGCCTTTAGGGGGGTATTAGGGTTAGTGCATTGGCAAATGGTGCACCTGCGGGTGATTTGGTCAAGTAGGGTTTTGTCTTCAGGAGAGAGAGAAAAAAAGGATTGTAAAAAATGGATTAAGGATTGGGGGCTAGGATGGAACAGATCGCATAAGAGGCAGAAGAGAGACTCTCTGTCCTGGGAACAGAGGGTGTCTTGTGATAAGGCTAAAACCACAGGGGCAGACGGATCGCTGTCTGGTGCTTCTTCTGATAGGGCATTCAACTGGGCTACTCTGTCAACTTTGTTGTTACCTCTTGTAATGGGGGAGTCGTCCTTTTGATGTGATTTGCAGTGGAATATGCCCAGTCAGTGTGGGAGTTGTGAAGTCTCTATAAGTTTAGTAATTAAGGCTGAATTAGTGATGGAATTTTCTTTTGTGGTGAGGTCTCATTCTTTCCATACTGCCGCATGAGACAAGAGAATGTGGAATACATATTTGGAGACAGTGTACAGTGTGAGAGATGTGTCCCGTGCCAGAGGGCAAGTTCTGGTGGCCACAATGAGTTTGGCCTGTTGATTGGTTGTACCAGGGGGTAGGGCTCGTGCCTCGATGATGTCTTCGAGGTAGACTACTGTGTATCCTGCATAATGGGTGCTGTCATGTTTAAAGGAGGAACCATCAGTAAACCAGATAAGGACGGAGTGTGAGAGGGCTCCTTCGGAGATCGCGGAGTGGCACGGAAGGAAGTTGTGAAGGGCTTCCAGGCAATCATGCGAGGGAGTATGAGGAGAGTAGGGTAGAGGCAGAACAGTGACCCGATTCAGGGGCAGGCAGGGGAGGAAATAATTGTCTGTATTTTGTAGGAAAGAGGACAGTAAGTTCAGGAGTCTGGAGGGAGGGAGAGTCTGTAAACTTTTGTAGGTTAAGAGGTCTTTTAGGTGATGTGGGGACAGAATGGTAAGGGGCGCCCCAAATGTCAGTTTATGAGCTTCCTTCTGCAAGAGCTGTACAGCTGCCAATGTCCATAGGCAGGGGGCCCATACCCAAACTGTGGGGTCTAATTGCTTTTAAAGATAAGGCATTGGGGCAAAGGATCGGCCATAATATTGACCTAGGACTCCTAGAGCTTGACTGGACCTCTCATGAATGTATAATGAGAAGGGCTACAACAAATCAGGAAGATGGAGAGCTGGGGCTTCCACAAGGGCTCGATGGAGCTTAATGAAGGGGTGTCGGGGTGAGGAGGATAATTGTTCTTCATGGGGGCCCTTGCTGAGTTCATATAGGGGTCTTGCCAACAGGGAGAAGTTAGGGATCTGTGCTCTAAAATACCCAGCCAGGCCTAGAAAGGAAAGGATTTCTGTCTTGGTTTTGGGAATGGGCTGGTCAGAGAGGAGCCATTTTCTGTCTAAGGTAATGCACTTTCTTTGTTGAGATAGAAGAAATCCGAGGTATGTGACAGAAGGGGAAGAGATTTGAGTTTTGGCGGGATACCCGGTAACCTCTGGAAGCTAAAAGGTTAAGTAGGGAGGCAGTGTCATGTTGAGACTGTTCCCACGAGGGACTGCAGAGTAGAAGATTGTCCACATATTGTAATAAGGTGGACTCAGAGTGATCATGATGAAACTGTTTGAGGTCTTGAGCTAGGACCTGTCCAAAAATATGGGGACTATCTCGGAAACCTTGTGGCAAAACTGTCCAAATGAGTTGTTCAGAATATCTTGTGTATGGGTCTGTCCAGGTAAAGGTGAAAAAATTTTGGGAGGAGGGATCCAGAGGGATAGAAAAAAATGCGTCCTTGAGATCTAGGACTGAGAAGTGGGAGGCCGAGGCAGGGATCTGCGAGAAAAGGGTGTATTGATTTGGGACTAAGGGATGGATATTGATGATGGCCATGTTGATGAGGCGAAGGTCTTGGACAAGGTGGAAAGATCCGTTGGTATTTTTAACAGCTAATATGGGGGTATTAAACAGGGAGTGAGTGGGTCTGAGGTAATTTTTGTTTAAAAGATCTTGAATGATGGGTTGGAGGCCTATGAGGGCTGAAGTGGTTAGGGGGTATTGGGCCTGACAGATATACTGAGAGGGGTCACGTAATTTGATAAAGGCAGGAGGACATAGAGCCATGGAGGGGCTTGTAATGTCCCAAACTTTGGGATTTACAGTGTGCATGAGGGCGGAACTAGAGCTTTCATTGGGTAGAGGGGGGTCGTCGGCTATGAGGGCCATCAGAAAGGGAGTACTGGGGGCTGTGGGAGTGGATATAGTTATGGAAACATGGACGAGAGAAAGAATGTCCCATCCTAGTAAGGGGATGGGACACTGGGGCATAACCAGGAAGGAGTGGGAGAAAGGTATGGGATTGTCTTGGATTGTGCAAAAAAGGGGGGTGGGTTTAATGGGAAAATCTGTTTACCTCCTACCCCGACTATAGGGGTAATGGCAGGCGTGGTAGGGCCCTGGTATTCCCACAAGACTGAGGCTCCTCTATCTAGGAGGAAGGAGATGGGATGACCTTCGACTCTTAAAGTAACCCTGGGGTCCTGTTTGGTGATGGAAATCATCAGGCAAGAAGCCTCCGGGCCCTGTCAATCTTCTTCTGCCAGCCCCACTACGGCGGGTTTAGGATGGGGGTTGTTTGTCCAGCCTCCCCTTCAGGTGCCTGGGCAATCAGACCTCCAGTGGCCCTTTTTGTGGCATCTGGGGCAAGGGGTGGTAGGAGATCTGGGGGAGGGGCATGCCCTTGACCAATGTCCTTCTTGTCCGCCCTTGAAACAAGCTCCTGGTTGGGGGACTTGTTTGTAGAAGAGAGCCCAGGTTGTGATTTTATCAGCTGGGGCAATATTTGGAAATTTTCCTGATCAGCCTTTTGTTTACGGTGTTCTTTCTCCTCCTCCTGGTTATGGAAGACTTTAAAGGCCACTGTTAGTATCTCAGTCTGTGGGGTAGCGGAGCCATGTTCTAACTTTTTTGAGTTTAGCTTTAATGTCGGGGTAGCTTTGAGCTAGGAAGTATGTCATAAGGACATGTCTTCCATCAGGCGTTTCTGGGTCTAGGCTGGTCTACTGTAATAGGGATTGAGTGAGTCTGTCTAAGAACTCAGAGTGAGACTCCTCCCTCCTTTGAATTATGTCTTGGAGCTTTGGAAATTGACTACTTTAAGAGCTGCCATTTTCAGACCTGCTATTAAGCAGGAGGAGAAAATATCTGGAGAGCGGAGACCCACAGCGGTGTTATAATCCCCGTGTGGGTCTTGTTCAGGGACAGCGGTGGGGCCAGGGGATAGGTGGGGTCAGTCCTGTGGGTTTCAGTGGTGTGCATTTGGGCGAAGTCCCAAACTCGTCTACGCTCTTCAGGAAGGAGGGTATTGGCCAGGAGCATGAAAATGTCATGATGTGTGAGGCTATATGACTGGAGGGTCCACTGAAACTCTCTGATATATGTCATGGGATCAGTGGAAAAGGAACCTAGGCGTTTCTCAAGGTGGGCTAAATCTCCTAAGGAGAAAGGGACATGAACACCCACGATGCCTTTGGATCCTGCTACCTCCCAGAGGGGGCAATAATTTTGGGAGGCCCTCGGGACTGAGTCTGAGGAGGACTGAAGGGTTCTGGCTCAGTCTGTGGGAGAGAAACAGGTTATGGGGGCAAAGATGGAGGAGGCTCCTGGAACTGAGTTAGAGGGGGGCTAAAAGTCTCAGGCTTGAACTGCATGGGGGGTGAGGTGAGGGAGGAGATGGTGGTGGAGGAAGGGGGAGGGGTTGTTGTCGGGGAGGAGGGGGAGGCGGCAGCGACAGGGAAGAGGGTGGAGGGATTTTAGGAGGGTGAGGGGCTGAAGGGGGATGCCTGTATGGCAGAGGTTCTTTGGCTGGGTCAAAGGTAATTGAGGAGGGTCTGGGAGTGTGTGGAGGGCAGGGAGATGGCTTGCAGGCTAGAAAAACTTGGGGCAAGGAACAGGTTGTGCACAGGCTGGGATTTTGAGCTAGGAGGCAAAAAGCTTCGATATAGGGAATCTCCTTCCATTTTTTCAAGTGTTGGCAGAAGTTAAAGAGATCGGGAGTGATGTTAGGATCAAGAGTTCCCCCTGTGGGCCATTTGTTGTTATTGTTTAGGGGGTATGTCGGCCAATCTTGGGAGTATTTACAGAGAAGTTTTGGTTTTATATCAGGCATCAGGGAGAGGGTAGTTAGATGCTTGAGCAGGCATTCAAGAGGTGAACTTTCAGGGAGGGATGAGGAAGCTCCCATGGCTAAAGGACAGAGAAGGAGACAAACAGGGGAAGACGAACGGAGACCCTCGGACTGGGATCAGACTGCAAGGACACAAAGGGCGTCCCCGATGATCCTTGGTGGTCTAGGGAAACTGGTATACGAGTCGGAGTTTCTTAGGAAGTGTGGGTCGTCACCCAGACTTCTCTAAGAAGGCAGAGTGCCGGAGTCACGAGGAACCTAGTACTAGGAATTTTCAGCGGAAGGAACGGAAGGAGGGGGAGAAGGGAGCGTTCTCATCCGCAAAGAAGTCACCTCTTTTATGGCTGTTGGAGGAGGGGCCTGAGGGTCCACCACAGCTGTGAAGGCCTAAGGCGGGGAGAGTTCCCTCCTCGTCCCCGAGCATCAGGGACTTGCCGGATGATCAGGGTCAATGGCGCTGCAATAGCTCGGGAAAGAGTTGCCTGCTCCAGGGGAAAAATTACCCAAAGGCCAGAGAGGAGTGGTGAGTATGAGGAGCCAGCGCTGGAAAAAGAGGACAAGGGCCAGCTGCTGCTGGTGTCAGGGGAAGACGGGGCCCTGTTGGGGTGTCCCGTCTCCCGGGTTTCAGCACCAATGAAAGGAAGGAAGCGACATACAGCAATCCACCAGAGAATTCCGTTTTATTAGGGAAAGGTGCTGGGTTATTTAGGAAGGGGCATGGGGTGATTGTGGTGTTACTTCTACGGGTCTGGTGGCTGTTGGCTAGGTGCTGGGATTAGGGTGGGCAAGGGGTGATTGGGGTTCATGTGGCGCCAGTGGGAATCGATGACCCAGAAGAGAAGCAGGAGTTTGCCATCTTATGGGTAGGGGCCCTTCAAGTTTAGCTTCAGAATATTTGGCTTGATTATTTATATAAGTGCAGCACTGGAACTTTTCATAAGGAATTTCAGATTGAACTTTAAAAGGCTTCTTGAAGCCACGATACTCAAGCCAGATATACCATGTTTTGACTGCAGTATCTGTATATTTGCATGAATTCTTCTCTTATCAAGGTCCTCCAAGATGCTGCACTTGCCAGGAAGTGACCTTCGTTACTCAGCTGGTAAGGATGCTGGTAACCTGTATGCAACACACCAGGCCAATTCTTCCAAGTGACTTTATTGACTCTATAAAGTCAACCTTACTTAGTTCCTTAAGAACTGTCTGGTCATATCTGAGTCTATGCACCTCTCTCTCAAATATGATATTCCAGTCAACGCCCTGGTAACTTCCCCAGTGTTTTCAATTGTGTCCATAAGGAGAATGGATCCTTATTGAACTTTTGTAAGTAAATACATTGCCATAAAATACAAAACTACTCACTGAGATTTCTAAATTCTGAATGGATCTGGTAGAAAAATAAATGTTTCAGTTCTGCTTATAAAAATATAATCTTTTGCATCTTTTTTCTTTTTAGTAGTTTTGAAATAAAAGTTACTATAAATGACAAAAGACTTATAAATGGCAATGGTTAAAGATATGATAAAAGCTCATCATAAGGTGATTGACAAGGATATTTGGTTGCTTCTGTAACATGTAGCACTTCAATAATCTTGTTTATAACCATTCATTTGACAGTGCTTCCCACGTAATTATACATCAAATAAATAAGCCAAATGAATGAAATATTTCTTCCATATGAGGAGAAAATCCTCTGACATGTTCCAGGAGCTCTCTGGAAAATCTCAGAGTTAAATTAGAGGTAAAAGTACCCTTTTGAATTTGATTTTGGGTATTTGTCAAAAGAAAGTTTTTAAGTCACTTGCCTCAATAGAATTATAGGTCATCATGAAACAATATATACTTAACCAAAGTGACAATGAAAGATTTTAAAGGCAGATACAGAAGGTTACATAGTTGTTAGCAAAACTTACCTTCTAGCTCTTTCAATATTGATTTTGTTTTCTTAAGTATTCAAGCATAAGAATAAGACTTGTTTAAGACATTAAGCCTGAGAAAGCCTTCTAATAAGGCACTTAGAAAAACCTTTCACAATCTTTCAATTTAAGAGATCAGCAATTCAAGGAAAATTTTTCCCTTTTAACAAAATTCTAATCTCATGGTGTACTTGACATTAAACCTAATTTACTTCCTTCCACAAGCCTTTTACAATTTTCTTTTTGCATTCAGAGTTCTCCCCTTTAAATTACCAGATTTATTTTAGGACAAAATTACCTTCTTTTCGCATGAACATGCATTTCCATTCCTCATACCTTGTCTTATCAAAAACATGCATCTTCTCTAGCATTCAGAGATGTTTCCCATATTATTTCAAGTACTTGAAGCCTTCATTAAATATTCAGAGTCAAGCCTCATCCTTTTTATTTAACAGATAACTTAAATGACTTTAAACCTAGGCAGCTGATAACCATAAAGACATGTCTGTTCTAATTGAACTTAAACTAGCATCAACTCTGAGTACTTCCCATCAGAATTCCTGGAAGTTCTGGAGTGCCAAGTTTTTATAATCAGTTGTCTTTACACCAATTAATTTTTAGCAATACCATTCAGAGGTATAAAAATATCTTCTATTTACACATTTATAGAAATATGATTGAGATCCTGGGAAATGTGATTGAGATATAGTGTCCACAGTTATTCTAAGCTGTAATTTTCATGAGGACAAGCAGCAGTTTGGTAGGCAACTTGCAAATGGATACATCTACATTTCTCTCCAGCTATATCAGGCCACAAATGGAGTGCAACCCACATTTCTGTGATCATGGGGTCTCCAACTTGCTGATTACTAAGGCAACTTCAGAGGACACAAAACAAGCTTAGTGGTACTATCCAGGATACTACACAGAGAAACTGATAAAAAGATTTTCTGGTTACTAATATCCAATTGCAAAATGGTGGTGTAATTAAGGGTCTCATTTGTGAGCCATTTATGTATGTGTCACAGTTTGTATTGAGTCCAAGTGGCATTACAGAGAAAAGTTAGTTTCTTTATGTTTAGCTCTTCTGATTAAAAGTATCTCAGTTTTTATACACCCTAAGTGTGAATACTTTAAAGCGCCATTGAGGGGCCTGGATGTATTGCAGAAGATTAATTTCTTGTGTCTCAGGGAGTCTAGTTTAAAACCTCCCAATATTTGATGATGCATCCTAATGGAGAGTAACCTAAGTGGTCTTAGATTCTGAGTTGTCCATCTGAAAGACACCAGGGAATAGAAGGGCATCCCCTTTTCTGTTTCTGGCATATGAAATCCAAGGTGTCCCTTGGCCCATCCCTTCCCTCTTACAGGGAATTCTGTACCCCCTCCTGTGCTCACAACACAGTTGAGAGAGGGTCTGTTCCCAGTTCTGTGGGCATAGTTGTACAATAGTACTGGTGAGCTGCCCATGGATGGACTCTGTACCCTTTCAGACTGAGCTGAAACCACTTGATTCTCAGTCTAAATTACAGATCTTGGTATTTCTCCCACACCAAATGGAACCATTGCCATAAAAGATGTCTCAAGGTATTTTCTACCTGGAAGGGGCACCGGTTCCACTGGGTACTGAGAAGGTCCTTCCTGATCTTGAAGGTTCAATCAAGAAAATCCTTTGCTCAAATAGGAAGAGGTAGGATAGCTTCTCTGTGTGTAATTCAGAAGCTGCACCCTAAAGGTCCTCATTATTAGATTGTACTTGAACACAACCGGTCTTCTAGTCCTGCACCCGAGTAACATCTTATTAGGCAGTGACATAAGAAAGTTATCTCTCTGCCAAAATCTGGAATTCAGAATCCCCTGCCCAGCTGGTGCCTCATGGCCAGGACTGGGATCCAATGGAGGGAGATTTGTGGAGAGAGAGTAACCAGGGAAAACTAACATATGATTTCCCATTTCCAGTAGGACACCAGGGAAAAGTAGTATGTGTAGCTGTGTCTGATCTGACCGAGTTCATGTGTGTGTAATTCTCCCAAATCCTGAGTAACTAGGTCTTGTAAGAAGAGGGGACTAAAGGGATCTCAGCAACAGTACATCTACTTCATAGTCAAGAGAAAAGAAAGAATCAAATAAACAATCCACATTAGGGGCTTTTGCAGGGATCCAGGAGAGGCGACCCAAGTACCACAAAAGAGGATACTCAAGGGAGCCTCCCACCAACTTCCCCCACACCTCCTAGGAAACTGAGATAGAAAAGAAGTGGCTCCTTATGAACACCCAATGGGAAGTCAGCATTGGAATTTTGAAAGGAAACCTTCAAGAGTCCACTGAGGCATAGCTTCAGCTGGGACCTCACTGGTCTGCTTGTCTCCCTCAGTCCCTGGCATCCAAGGATCACTTTGAAGGAGAATTCTGATCCTTAGTCAGCTGCCATTGCCAGGTCTTGAGCAATCAACTAAAGAGGACTCAGAGGAACCTAACACTCAATTCTTAAGGTCAGCAGCTGCACTAGTTACTTTTAAAAGGCTGATGTGTGCCTGGTATTACATAAAGCAGTTGGAGAGTCTCTAAAAGGAATGTGAGAGAAAGATGCTGATTGTAGCCAGTACTCACCCTTCAAAGGAGATCCTGGATAAGCCCCTAAAAGATGTTACTGGCTGAGATGCTGTTTTTCCCAGAATTGTGTCTCAGAAGAGATGAAGAATGAAGCTAACAAGAGTATGGAGCAACCAGTAGAGCTTTTAATGAGTGAAAAGAAAATCATTCCTGCTAATTGAGATGGGCACCAAGGGAGGATACCATCAGGTCTTCAGGGTCTGGTGTTTATAAGCATGGAGAAATTTACACGATTTCTCCTGGTGGCCTGGGAAACAGGAGGGCTTTTTGCTAGGGCTTATCTGAGTTCAAGAGAGAAAACTCCCTTGTTTTTCAGACTGAATTTTACAGATCCAGGGTGTGGTTTCTTGTTTACTGAGAAGCCTGGACCCTAGATCCTTCCTGACAGCAACTTACAAGGGCCTTGAGCTCTATATGCCTGTGTCCCATTAACACCTGCCTTACACCAAATAAAGAGTTCAAATTAACGGTTATATAGATGCTCAATGAATTTGAAAGAAGAGTAGATAAACTCAGTGAGAACCTCTACAAAGAGACAGAAAAGCTAAAGCAGAACCAATAACAAATGAGTACAATAAATGAAGTGAAAAATACACCAGAGGTGATGAACAGCAGGTTAGGGGATGCAGAAAAAGAAATCAGCAGTTGGAAGATGGAGCAGTTGAAAGCATTCAGACTGATCAGCACAAACAAAAAATAATAAAAACATGATAATAGGTTAAGGGAGCTTTGGACAACATCAAATACTTTAACATTGGCATTATAGGAGTCCTAGAAGTAGAAATGAAAGAGAAAGGGGTGGAGAACTATTTGAAGGAATAGCTGAAAACTTCCTGAGCCTGGGAAAGGAAACAGATATCCAGGTCCAGGAAGCACAGAGAGCTCCAGACTGGTGAACCCAAGGAGGTCTACAGCAAGACACACTGTAATCAAAATATCAAAGATAAAGACAAAGAGAAAATGTTAAAAGCATCAAGAGAAAAACAATGAGACACATATAAGGGAAACCCCCATAAGGCTATCAGCTGATTTTTTCAGCAGAAGCTCTACAGACAAGAAGGTACTGGCATGATTTGTTCAATGTGCCAAATGGAATAAGCCTCCAACCAACAATACCCTACCCAGTAAGGTTACATTCAGATTGGAAGGGTAGATAAACAGCATCACAGAAAAAAGTAAGTTGGAAGGGTTCACCATTACCAAACCATCCTTATAATAAATGCTAAAAGAAAACAGAAAGAGTTCAACCATTGTGGAGGGCAGTAAGGAAATTCCTCAAAAAACTAAAAATAGAAATACCATTATACCATTTGACCCAAGAATTTCACTCCTGGAATTTACCCAAAAAGAACAAGATACTGGATTCCAAAAGACATATGCACCCCTGTGTTTGCCACAGCACTATTTGTGATAGCCAGAATATGGAAGTGGCCTAGGCATCCATCGGTAGATGAATGGATGGAGAAGATGTGGTACATGTACACAATGGAATACTATTACATTAGGAGGGAATACTACACTATTAGAAGGGAACAAATACTACCATTTGCAACAACATGGATGAAGCTAGAGAGAATTCTGCTCAGTGAAATAAATCAGGCAGAGAAAGACAAATACCAAATTATTTATCTCATTTTTGGAGTATAACAACGAAGAAAACTGAAAGAACAAAATAGCAGACTCACAGAACCCAAGAAGGGACTAGTGGTTACCAAAGTGTAGGGGCATGGGAGGGCAGGTGGGGAGGGAGGGAGAAAGGGATTGTGGAGTATCATGATTGGAGCATATGGTGTGTGTGGGGTCACAGGGAAGACAGTGTAGCTCAGAGAAGATAAATAGGGACTCTGACACCTTACTACACTGATGGACAGTTACTGCAATGGGGTGTGGGGGATGACTTGATAATAAAGGTGAACGTAACAACCACATTGTTTTTCTTGTGAAACCTTCTTAAGAGTGTATATCAATGACACCATAATAAAAAATACTTCACTGAGGAAAAAAAAAAAGAATGCAGAGAGAATCAAGATGACTGTGTGAGAGGTGAGAGTTGAGACAGAGAACTCCTCCCAAAACCACAGGCAGTGCAAAAATGTAGTTAATACAACTAACTGTAAAACAGCAACAGGAAAGAAGGCTGAACCAGACTGCAAACAGACCTCATGAACAGAGCAGACTAATCACAAAACAGGGTAACATACTAAAGCCTTGATTTGTCAAGACCCAAGCCTTTCCCCGACTCCAGGTCACCAGCAGACGGGAGAGAAATGGAGTGGGGAGGGGGTGGAAACCTGGGACATCTGAACACCTAGCCCTGGAGATCTGCTTTGTTGGCAGAAACCTACATTGTGTCGTGCTCTGGAGGATGGGGAGCTGAGACTAACAGAGGGCTTGAGAGACTGAGATTCCAGCCATTTGTGAAGGAAGGGATCCACACCCAGCCACTCTGGGAAAAGGGAAAGGCAGGTAGTCTGAGAGGCTCCCTAGCAGCAAGAGGGCTACTGAAGGGGTTGGGTTTGCACTGACCTTACTGTAGAGGAGAAGGGAGAGCTGGACAAGGTTGTCTGGGTGTGCTCTGCCCATCAGATTGGGAATGTTGAGGAACTTCAAGCACTCCATTCCCCTGACTAGCTAATCAGCTCCACAGAACCCACTGTGATATGCAGCTTGCCAAGGCTTCCTCCTGACATGATGGCACCAACTCACAAACTGGCAATCACCACACTGGTGTCAGGCAAATCAGAGGGAAGCCCCACCTACAACATCTAGAGACACCAATCACAGTCTGTGCTCAGTGCACTGGATCTGATACTGGAGACAGGCACCACAGATGGGAAACAGGAAACAGATCTTTTATCCCCCCCAGGCACCAGCTCCACTCCCCTATGACGCCCAACCTCACTCTAGAGGCTAAGCAGATCCAGATACTTGAACTTCTGGGCACTAGTGGGCACCACACAAAAATATGAAATGCCAAAAGAACATGGTTCAGACCAAAATCTCACAAATCCCAGAGAAAGGGTCAAATGAAATGGAACTCATCAATCTTCCTGAAAGAGAGTTCAAAATAAAAATCAAAAACATGGCTAAGGAAGTACAGAAAAACATTCAAGAACTCAGGGACTAATTTAAGACAGATTCAATCATTGAGAAATTCCATATCTGAGATGAAACATACAATGGAGGGATTTAAAGCAGATTAGATACAGTAGAAAAGATGGTAAATTGAACAGAAATTAGAGAAGAGAATACAAAGAAGCTGATACACAGAGAGAAAAAAGAATCTTCAAGAATGACAGAATATTGAGAGAACTGTTTGGCCAATCCAAATGGAACAATATCTGCATTATAGGGGTATAGAAGAAGAGAGAGAAAAAGGGATAGAAAGTGTCATTGAGGAGGTAATTGCTGAAAAGTTCCCCAATACGGGGAAGGAGACAATCTCTCAGGCCATGAAGGTGAACAGATCTCCCAACACAAGGGATCCAAGAAAGACAACATTGACATATAATAATTAAAATGGCAAAGATCAAAGATAAAGACAGACTTTTAAAAGCAGCTAGAGAGAGAAAAAAGATCACATCCAAAGGAAAGCCCATCAGGCTGTCATCAACCTTACAGACCAGAAGGCATTGGCATGATATATTTAATGCAATGAAGAAGAAGGGCCTTGAACCAAGAATACTCTACCTAGCAAGGTTATCATTTAAATTTGAAGGCGGGATTAAACAATTTTAGGATAAGCAAAAGCTGAGAGAATATACCCCACCAACTAGTTCTACAGTGCATTTTGGAGGGACTGCTGTAGATGGAAGTATTCCAAAGGCTAATACATGTCACCCAAGGAAGAGACAAAGAGTACAGAATATGTTTCATAACATATAAAGAATGGAGGAGGAAAAAAAGGAATCTTTAGGTTGTGTTTGTAATAGGATATGAAGGAGTTAATTAGACTGTTAGACAGTAAGGGAATTGCCTTTGAACCTTTGGTAACCACAAATATAAAGTCTGTAGTGACAATAAGTACATACCTATCAATATTCACCCTAAATATAAATGGTCTGAATGCACCAATCAAAAGATGGCGCAGCACTGAATGGATTAAAAAACAAGACCCATCTATAAGCTGCCTACAAGAAACTCACTTCAAATCCAAAGACATACACAGACTGAAAATAAAGGGATAGAAAAAAGATATTTCATGCAATTAATAGAGAGAAAAGAGCAGGAGTTGCAGTACTTGTATCAGACAAAATAGACTTCAAAACAAAGAAAATAACAAGAGACAAAGAAGAACATTATATAATGATAAAGCGGTCAGTCCAACAAGAAGATATAACTATTATAAATATCTACTTACCCAGACATAATCACCTACATATGTGAAACAAATACAAACAGAACTAAAGGGGGAAATAGAATGCAATGCATTCATTTTAGGAGAACTCAACACACCACTCACTCCAATGGACAGATCAAGCAGACAGAAAATGACTAAAGAGATATAGGCCCTGAATAATGTATTAGAACAGATGGACCTAATGGACATCTACAGGACACTCCATCCAAAAGCAAGAGGATACACATTCTTCTCAAGTGCACATGGAACATTTTTAAGAATAGATCAAACACTGGGCCACAAAAAGAACCTCAGTAAATTGATAAAGATTGAAATTGTACCAACTAGCTTCTCAGATCACAAAGGTATGAAACTAGCAGTAAATTATACAAAGAAAATGAAAAAGTTCACAAACACATGGAGGCTTAACAACATGCTTCTAAATAATCAATGGATCAATGATCAAATAAGAATAAAGATTAAGCAATATATGGAGACAAATGAAAACAACAACTCAACACCGCAAAATCAGTGGGAAACAACCAAAGCCATACTAAGAGGGAAATATTGCAATACAGGCCTACCTCAGGAAAAAAGAACAATCCCAAATGAACAGTCTAAATTCACAATTAATGAAACAAGAAAGAGAACAAATGAGGCCCAAAGTCAGTGGAAGAAGGGATATAATAAAGATTAAAGCTGAAATAAATCAAATTAAGGAGAATAAAACAGAATCAATGAAACCAGGAGGTGATCCATCAAGAATATACACGAAATAGATAAACCCACAGGCAGACTTATCAAGAAAAAATGAGAGTCTATACACAGAAACAGCATCAGAAATGAGAAAGGAAAAATCACTATGGACACCACAGAAATACAAAAAATTATTACACAATAGTATGAAAAATTATGTGCTAACAAATTATGTAATGTAATAGAAACAGAAAAATTTTGAGAAAATTACAACCTTCCAAGATTGACCAAGAAAGAAACAGAAAATCTTAACAGACCAATTGCCAGCAATGAAATTGAATTGGTTATCAAAAAACCACCTAAGAACAAAACCCCTGGATCAGAAGACATCACCACTTAATTTTATCAAACAATTAGTGAAGACCAAAAACTCATCCTCCTTAAAGTTCTCCAAAAAGTAGCAGAGGAGAATGTACTCCCAAATACTCTAATATCAAAACCAGGCAAAGACACTACATAAAAACAAAATTAAGTATAAATATTCCTGATGAACATAGATGCAAAAATACAGAACAAAAAGAAGAAAAAGAGATAAGGAGCTAAGATGGTAGCATGAGCAGTTCAGCAGAAATTTCCACCCAAAAACATACATATTTTTGAAAATACAACAAATACAACTATTTCTAAAAGAGAACAGTGAATACGGTAAAACAGTCAGGCTATATCTATTTCTGCGAGAACTCAGCATCACACAAAGGGGTAAGATACAAGCTGCAGCCCAGTAGGACCCAAGCACTCCCCACACACCAGCTCCCTAGCAGGAAAAAAAGAGTTGGAGCAGGGAGGGAGTGAAAGTCCAGGATGGCTAAATACCCAGCCCTAGTCATATGCACTAGGAGCACAGAAACACAGGGCACAGTGTGCTGGATATTAGAGAAACAGAAAAGCAAAACATACATGCAGGTCCCTGCAACCGGCTCTGCTGGAACAAAAGGAAAGTGAGGGCTTTTTGAAAGTCTTAAAGGGACAGAACCTCACAGCTGGATGAAATCATCCCAGCACTCTCAGCCCAGCAGCTGGGAATCCCAGGGAATTCTAAGCGAACTAAACCCCTGGGTGGCAACATAGCTCTGAAGCTTCTCACAGTAATAAGAAACCTGCCAGTCATTCCCTCAGCTGGCATGGACCCCAACACACCAGCCCAGTAGTGGGAGAGCAGCAGCATGTGCCTGTGGCAGGGAGTGGCCCACACATGCCCATGGCGGCAGCAGCTGAGCATCTTGGGAGCAGCTGAACCCCCAGCAACTTCCCAGAATCTCCTCGTGGCATACAGCCTCCCAGGTGAGACCCAAAGGCTGTGGCTAGCACCCAGTGCCCAGCAGAGGCATTGCTCTCACAGGAGAGCACACCCAGCATGCCTTCCACTTCCCACAGGCCTCCGTGCTACAGTGATGGAGACTCTGCCCACAGCAGCTTAGGGGACTCATCTGGAGGCTGCACCAGCAGTGCAGGTAACTGACACAGGCAGTGGAGAAGGGCAAGGTGACCAGCAAGAAGGAAAACACTTTGTTCTCCCAGCTGACACATGCGCTACATGCTTGAAGCTACCTCTATCAACATGAAAAGGAAGAAGAATTTGGCCCAGTCCAGAATAACCCAGACAATTCCTGAGAGAGGGCCTGGAGTGATAGACTTAACCAATCTCCCCAAAAAATAATTCAAAATAAAGGTTATAAACAGGCTGATGGACCTGCAGAGAAAGAGAAATGTGCCAGAGTTAAAGAATACAGTTGGAAGGGAGAATACAGAAAAAAAACAATCTATGGAAGGACTTAAGAGCAGACTTTATGAGGTGCAAGAGGCCACTAATGAAATAGAAGTCAGAGACAGGAACACAGAGAGGCTGAGGCAGAGATAGATAAAAGGATCTCTAGGAATGAAAGAATATTAAGAGAACTGTTTGACCAATCCAAATGGAACAAAATTTGCATTATGGGAGTACCAGAAGAGGAACACAGAGAAAAAGGAATAGAAACTGTCCTTGAATAAATAATTGCTGAAAACTTCCCCAAACTGGGGGAGAAAATAGTCTCTCAGACCATGGAGGCCCAGAGAACTCCCAACACAAGGTAACCAAGGAGAAAAACACCAAGACATATAATAATTAAAATGGCAAAGATCAAAGACAAGGACACAGTATTAAAGGCAGCCAGACAGAGAAAAAGGGTCACCTATAAAGGAAAACCCATCAGGCTATCATCAGACGTCTCAACAGAAACAGTACAGGCCAGAAGAGAATGAGATGATATATTTAATGTAATGAAACAGAAGGGCCTTGAACCAAGAATACTGTGTCCACCACAAATATCATTCAAATATGAAGGAGGAATTAAACAATTCCAAGACAATCAAAAATTGAGAGAATTTGCCTCCCACAAACCACCTCTACAGGGTATTTTAGAGGCACTTCTCTAAATGGAAACACTCCAAAGGCTAAAAAGATGTCACCAGAGAAAATAAAATCATAGCAAAGAAAGCAGACCAAACGAATACTAACTAAAGGCAAAAAATAAAATCAACTACTCACAAAAGCAATCAAAGGAAACACAAAAGAGCACAGAATAAAACACATAACATATAAAGAATGGAGGAGGAGGAATAAGAAGGGAGAGAGATAATCACCAGACAGTGTCTATAATAGCTAAATAAGCATGTTGAGTTAGACGGTAAGACAGTAAAGAAGCTAACCTTGAACCTTTGGTAACCACTAATCCAAAGCATGCAAAGGAAATAACTACATATCTTTCAATAATCACCCTAAATGTAAATGTACTGAAGGCACCAATCAAAAGATACAGAGTAACAGAATGGATAAAAAAGCAAGACCCATCCACATGCTGCTTACAAGAGACTCACCTCAAACCCAAAGATATGCATAGACAAAAAGACAAGGGATGGAAAAAGATATTTCAAGCAAACAATAGGAAGAAAACAGCAGGTGTAGCAGTACTGGCATCAGACAAAAAAGACTTCAAAACAAAGAAAGTAACAAGAGATAAAGAAGGACATTACATAATGATAAATGGGTCAGCCCAACAAGAGGATATAACCATTGTAAATATATATACACCCAATACAAGAACATCAACGTATGTGAAACAAATACTAACAGAACTAAAGGAGGAAATAGAAGGCAATGCATTCGTTCTAGGAGACTTCAAGTCAACACTCCAAAGGACAGATCCAGCAAACAGAAAATAAGTAAGGACACAGAGGCACTGAGCAACACACTAGAAAAGATGGACATAACAGACATCTACAGAACCCTAACCCAAAAGCAGCAGGATACACATTCTTCACAAGTACACATAGAACATTCCCCAGAATAGACCACATACTAGGCCAGAAAAAGTGTCTCAGTAAATTTAAAAAGACTGAAATTCTATCAACCAACTTCTCAGACCACAAAGGCATAATACTAGAAATAAATTTTAAAAACAAAATGAAAAGGCTCACAAACACATGGAGGCTTAACAACATGCTTCTAAATAATCAATGGATCAATGACCAAATTAAAACAGAGATCAAGCAATATATGGAGACATGACACCAACAGTATAAAGCTCCAACTTCTCTGGGATGCAGTGAATGCAGTTCTAAGAAGAAAGTATATAGCAATCCATGCCTATCTAAGGAAGGAAGAACATTCCCAAATGAATAGTCTAAAGTCACAATTATTGAAACTGGAAAAAGAACAAATGAGGCCCAAAGTCAACAGAAGGAGGGACATAGTAAAGATGAGAGAAATAAATAAATAAAATTGACAATAAAATAATAGCAAAAATCAATGAAACCAAGAGCTAGTTATTTGAAAAAATTAAGTAGATAAGCCCACAGCCAGACTTATTAAGAGAAAAAGAGAATAATTACACACATCAACAGAATCAGAAATGAGAAATGAAAAATCATGACAAACCCTGCAGAAATACAAAAAATTATTAGACAATACTATGAAAATCTACATGCTAAGAAGCTGAAAAAATAGAAGAAATGGACTATTTCTGAGAAAAATACCACCTTCCAAGACTAACCAAAGAAGAAACAGAAAATCTAAAGAGACAAATTACCAGCAAAGAAATTGAATCAGTAATCAAAAACTACCCAGAAACAAAATCCCATGGGTCCAGATGGTTTCAACTTTGAGTTTTATCAGACCTACAGAGAAGACAATATACATTCTCCTTAAAGTTTTCTTAAAAATAGAAGAGGATGGAATACTTCCAAACTCATTCTAATACCAAATCCAGGCAAATACAGAACACACACACACAAAAAAAGAAAATTACAGGCCAGTGTCCCTGAGGAACATATATGCAAAAGAAACATATTAGCAAACAGAATTCAAAAATACATCAAGAGGGTCTTACAACATGACCAAGTGGGATTCATTTCAGGGATGCAAGGAAGGTACAATATTTGAAAATCCATTATCATCATCCACCACATCAACAAAAAGAATGGAAACCATATGATCATTTCCATAGACGCTGAGAAAGCATTAAACAATATTCAACATCCATTCATGATAAAAACTCTTTTAAAAAATGGGTATACTGGCTAAGTACCTCAACATAATAAAGCCCATATAAGACAAACCCACAGCCAACATCATATTTAACAGCAAGAAGCTGAAAGCTTTTCCTCTAAGATTGGGAACAAGACAGGGATGCCCACTCTCACCACAATTATTCCGCATAATACTGGATGTCCTTGCATGGCAATCACAAAAACATAGAAATACAAGGCATCCAGTTTGATAAAGAAGAAATCAAACTTTCACTATTTGCAGATGACATGGTATTGTACATAAAAACCCTAAAGACTCCACTCCAAAACTACTAGAACTAATATCTCAATTCAGCAAAGTGATGAGATACAAAATTAATTCACAGAAATCTGTTGCTTTCCTGTACACTAATGATGAACTACAGAACAAGAAATCAGGAAAACAATTCCATCCAGAACTGCACCAATAAAATAAAACACCTAGGAAAAAACCTAACCAAGGAAGTGAAAGACCTGTACCCTGAAAACTACAAGAAACTCTTAAGAGAAATTAAAGAGGATGCTGGCAAAGAGAAACTCATCCCATGCTCTTGGCTAGAAAGACTTAATATTGTCAAAATGGCCATCCAGCCTAAAGCAATCTACAGATTCAATGCAATGACTATCAAAATACCAACAGCACTCTTCAATGAACTGGTACAAATAGTTCTTAAATTCATATAGAAACATCAAAGACCCCAAATTGACAAAGCAATTCTGAGAAGGAAGAATAAAGCTGGTGGCATCTCACTTCCTGAATTCAAACTTTACTACAAATCCATAGTAATCAAGACAATTTCCTACTGGCACAAGAACAGAGACACAGAGCAGTAAAACAGAATAGAGAGTCAAGATATTAAACCAAATATACATGGTCAATTAATATATGATAAAGGAGCCATGGACATTCAATGGGGAAATGACAGCTCCTTCAATAGCTGGTGTAGGCAAAACTGGACAGCTACAAGCAAGAGATTGAAACTGGATCATTGTCCAACACCATACAAAAAAGTAAATTTGAAATGGATCAAAGACCTGAATGTAAGTCATGAAAGAATAAAACTCTTAGAGAAAAACATAGGCAAAAATCTCTTGGACAAAAACATGAGCAACTTCTTCATGAACAAATGTCTCCAGACAAGGGAAACAAAAGCAAAAACAAACAAGTGGGACTATATCAAGCTGATAAGCTTCTCTAAAGCAAAGGACACAATCAATAGAACAAAAAGGCATCCTACATTATGGAAGAATATATTCACAAATGACAGATCCGATAAAGGGTTGACATCCAAAATATACAAACAGCTCATGCACCTCAACAAACAAAAAGCAAGTAATCCAATTAAAAAATGGGCAGAGGAGCTAACTAGAGAGTTCTCCAAAGAATAAATTAAGATGGCCAACAGACACATGAAAAGATGCTCCATATCACTGGTCATCAGAGAAATGCATAGTAAATCCACAATCAGATATCACCTCACACCAATAAGGATCTCCACCTTCCAAAAGACAAACAACAACAAATGTTGGCAAGATTGTGGAGAAAGGGGAACCCTCCTACGCTTCTGGTGGGAATGTAAACTAGTTCAACCATTGTGGAAAGCAGTATGGAGGCTCCTCAAAAAGCTCAAAATAGGAGTACCATTTGACCCAGAAATCCCATTTCTAGGAGTTTACCCTAAGAATGCAGCTGCCTGGTTTGAAAAAGACAGATGTATTGCAATGCTTATTGCAGCACTATTTACAATAGCCAAAAAATGGAAGCATCCTAAGTGTCTGTCAGCAGATGAATGGATAAAGAAGATGTGGTACATATACACAATGGAATATTATTCAGCCATAAGAAGAAAATAGATCCTACCATTTGCAACAACATGGATGGAGCTAGAGGGTATTATGCTAAGTGAAATAAGCCAGGTAGAGAAAGACAAGTACCAAATTATATCAATCATATGCAGAGTATAAGAACAAAGAAAAAAATGAAGGAACTAAACAGCAGCAGAATCACTGAACCTAAGAATGGACTAACAACTACAAAAGGGAAAGGGACTGGGGAGGATGGGTGGGAAGGGAGTGATAAGGAGGAGGAAAAAAGAAAGGGGAAATTAGGATTAGCATGTATAATGTGGGGACAGGGCATGGGGAGGGCTGTGCAACACAGAGAAGACAAGTAGTGATTCTACAGCATCTTACTATACTCATGAACAGTGACTGTAATGGGGTTTGTGAGGGGGACTTGGTGATGGGGGAGTCTAGTAACCATAATGTTCCTCATGTAATTGTAGATTAATGATACCAAAAAAAATGAAGGCAAAGTAAAAATAAGTCATTTAAGATTATTCTGAGGAGGATCATGGGAAGATGGTAGCATGTGTAGTTCAGAGGATATCTCCTCCCCAAAACATATATATTTATGAAAATACAATAAATACAACTCTTCTTAAAGTGACATCAGTGGATGCAGTACAACAGCCAGGATACAACTACATCTGTGAGAACTCAACATCACACAAAGGGGCTAAGATACAAGCCACAGCCAGGCGGCACCTGAACCCTCCCACAAATACAAAACCCAGAGGGAAGAAAGGAGTCAGAATGGGGAGGGAGTGTAAGCCCAGGACTGCTAAACAACCAGCTCTAGAAATCCACACCTGGAATGCAGACACAAGGTGCATGGGGTGCTGGATATTAGAGAAACGGAAAAGCAAAACCTGTGGGCAGATCCCCACAACCGGTGCCCCTGAGACAAAAGAAAAGCGTGTGCTTTCTGCAAGTCATAAAGAGACAGGGAACCCATTGCTGGATGAAGTTGCCCCAGAACACTCAACCAGCAACTGGGAATTCCACAGAAACTAGGCGCCCTAAACCCCGGGGAGGCAGTGCAGCTCTGAATCCCCTCATGGAACTAAGCAGGCTGCCAGTCATTTATCCAACTGGTGTGGACCCCAACACTCCAGCCCAGTAGCAGGAGAGTGGCAGCATGCACCAGGTGCAGAGGCACTGGAAGGGACCAGTAGCAGATCCTTGTGCCAACGGGGCCAGAGAGGACAAGGATATGCTAGTGCGAGCCTGCAACAGAGCGACCAAACATCCTGGGTGCAGCTCACTTCCACTGGCAGCAGTGGAGCCAGAGAAGGCCAGCAGAGGCCCGTGTGCATACACAAAGAAGACAAGTAGTGATTGTCTTGCAGTGGAGCCAGAGGGAGCAGGCATGCTACCAGCAGTCGAACAGAATCCCAGCCCAATGCACAGCCTCCCGGGCCAGACCCCAAGGCCACTGCTGACAGACAGCTGCCCAGCAGGGGTGCTGATAGAACAGAGCAGTGCCCTGGTGTGCCTGCCACTCCCCGTAGGGCTCCATGCTGCTCTGACAGAGACCCCAACCACAGCAGCTTAGGGGACTAACTCAGTGGCTGCTCCTGGAGTGCAGGAAACTATCACAGGTGGCGAGGGGCAAGGCATCCACCAAGCAGGAAAGGGCTTTCTTCTCCCAGCTGACACACCTGCAACCTGCCTACAGCCACTGCTATCACCATGAAAAGGCAAAAAAATTTATTCCAGTCCAGGATAGTTACAACACCTGAGAGAGGATCTGCAGAGACAGACCTAACCAGTCTCCCTGAAAAAGAATTCAAAATAAAAACCATAAACTTGCTGACAGAGCTGCAGAGAAATATGCAGGAGATAAGGGATGAAGTCCAGAGGGAGATCACAGGAGTGAAACAAACTCTGGAAGGATTTATGAGCAGAATGGAAAAGATGCAAGAGGCCATTGACGGAATAGAAACTAGAGAACAGGAACGCATGGAAGCTGATGCAGAGAGAGATAAAAGGATCTCCAGAAATGAAAGAATATTAAGAGAACTGTGTGACAAATCCTAAAGGAACAATATCTGCATTATAAGGGTGCCAGTGGAAGAAGAGAATGAAAAAGGGATAGAAAGTGTCTTTGAAGAAATAATTGCTGAGGGAGGAAATAGTTGCTCAGAACAGTGGCACACAGAACTCATGAGAGGCTGGACCCAAAGAGGACAAGACCAAGACACATAATAATTAAAATGGCAAAGATCAAGGACAAGGACAGAGTTTTAAAGGCAGCGAGAAAGAGGAAAAAGATCACCTACAAAGGAAAACCCATCAGGCTATCATCAGATTTCTCAACAGAAACCCTACAGGCCAGAAGAGAATGGCATGATATATTTAATGCAATAAAACAGAAGGGCCTTGAACCAAAGATACTGTATCCAGCATGACTATCATTTAAATATGAAGGAGGGATTAAACAATTCCCAGACACGCAAAAGTTGAGGGATTTGGCTCCCAAAAACCAACTCTACAGGGTATTTTAGAGGGACTGCTCTAGATGGGAGCACTCCTTAAAAAAGCACAGAACAAAACACACAAAATATGAAGAATGGAGAGGGAGGAAAAATAAGGGAAAGAAATAATCATCAGACTGTGTTTATAAAGCTCAATAAGAAAGTGAGGTCACACATTAAGGTAGGAAACAAGCTAACCTTGAACCTTTGGTAACCACAAATCCAAAGCATGCA
The DNA here is from genome assembly GCF_030020395.1 of Manis pentadactyla. Taxonomy (NCBI): domain Eukaryota; kingdom Metazoa; phylum Chordata; class Mammalia; order Pholidota; family Manidae; genus Manis; species Manis pentadactyla. The sequence goes on from NC_080039.1 coordinate 28,741,005, forward strand.
ACGGCAGTAACTATGTATCTTTCAATAATCACCCTAAATGTAAATGGACTTAATGCACCAATCAAAAGACACAGAGTAATAGAATGGATAAAAAAGCAAGACCCATCTATATGCTGCTTACAAAAGACTCAACTCAAACCCAAAGACAGGCACTGATTAAAAGTCAAGGGATGGAGAAAGATATTTCATGCAAACAAAAGAGAAAAAAAGCAGGTGTTGCAATACTAGTATCGCATAAAATAAAGAAAGTAACGAGACATAAAGAAGGACATTAGATAAAGATGAAGGGTTCAGACCAACAAGAGGATAAAAGAATTATAAACATATTTGCACCCAATACAGTAGCACCAATATATGTGAAACAAATACTAACAGAATTAAAGGAGGAAACAGAATGCAATACATTCATTTTGGAAGACTTTAACACAACACTCACTCCAAAGGACAGATCCACCAGACACAAAATAAGAAAGGACACGGAAGCACTGAACAACACACTAGAACAGATGGACCTAATAGACATCTATACAAGTCTACATCCAAAAGCAACAGGATACACATTCTTCTCAAGTGCACATGGAACATTCTCCAGAATAGACCACATACTAGGCCACAAAAAGAGCCTCAGTAAATTCTGAAAGAATGAAATCCTATGAACCAACTTTTCAGACTACAAAGGTATAAAACTAGACATAAATTGTACAAAGAAAGCAAAAAGGCTCAAAAACACTTGGAGGCTTAACGGAATGCTCCTAAATAATCAATGGATCAATGACCAAATTAAAATGGAGATCTAGCAATATATGAAAAAAAAATGACAACAACAACACGAAGCCCCAAATTCTGTGGGACGCAGCAAAAGCAGTCTTAAGAGGAAAGTATACAGCAATCCAGGCATATTTACAGAAGGAAGAACAATCCCAAATGAACAATTTAATGTCACAATTATAGAAATTAGAAAAAGAAGAATAAATGAGGCCTAAGGTCAGCAGAAGGAGGGACATAATAAAGATCAGAGAAGAAATAAAATTGAGAATAATAAAACAATAGAAAAAAATAAATGAAACGAAGAGCTGGTTCTTCGAGAAAATAAACAAAATAGATAAGCCTCTAGCCAGACTTATTCAGAGTAAAAGAGTCAACACACATCAACAGAATCAGAAACGAGAAAGCAAAAATCACGACGGGCCCCACAGAAATACAAACAATTATTAGACAATACTATGAAAACCTATATGCTAACAAGCTGGAAAAACTAGGAGAAATAGACAACTTAATAGAAAAATACAACCTTCCAAGATTGACACAGAAAGAAACAGAAAATCTGAACAAACCAATTACCAGCAACAAAATTGAAGTGGTAATGCAAAAACTACCAAAGAACAGAACCCCCAGGCCAGATGGATTTACCTCGGAATTTTGTCAGACATACAGAGAAGACATAACACCCATTTTCCTTAAAGTTTTCCAAAAAATAGAAGAGGAGAGAATACTCCCAAACTCATTCTAAGAAGCCAAAATCACCCTAATAGCAAAACCAGGCAAAGATCCCACCAAAAAAGAAAACTACACACCAATACCATTGATGAATATAGATGCATAAATACTCAACAAAATATTATCACACCGAATTCAAAACTACATCAAGAGGATAATACACTATGACCAAGTGGAATACATCCCAGGGATGAAAGGATGGTACAACGTTCAAAAATCCATCAACATCATCCACCACATCAACAAAAAGGACAAAAACCACATGATTATCTCCATAGATGCTGAAAAAAATTTAGTCAAAATTATACATCCATTCACGATAAAAATTCTCAACAAAATGGGCATAGAGAGCAAGTACATCAACATAATAAAGGCCATATATGATAAACCCACAGTTAACATCATACTGAACAGCGAGAGGCTGAAAGCTTTTAATCTCAGATCGGGAACAAGACAGGGATGCCCACTGTCACTCAACGTAATACAGGAGAACCTAGCAATGGCAATCAGACAAACCAAAGAAAAACGAGGAATCCAGATTGGTTAAGAAGAAGTTAAACTGTCACTATTTGCAGATGACATGATACTGTACATAAAAAACCCTAAAGACTCCACCCAAATCTACTAGAACTGATATCAGAATACAGCAGAATTGCAGGATACAAAATCAACACACAGAAAGTGGCTTTCCTATATATTAACAATGAACCAACAGTAAGAGAAATCAGGAAAACAACTCCATTCACAAATGCATCAAAAAAATAAAATACCTAGGAATAAACCTAAACAAAGAAGTGAAAGACTTATACTCTGAAAACTACAAGTCACTCTTAAGAGAAATTAAAGGGAACACTAACAGATGGAAACTCATCCCATGCTTGTGGCTAGGAAGAATTAATATCATCAAAATGGCCATCCTGCCCAAAGCAATATACAGATTTGAGGCAATCCCTATGAAACTACCAGCAACGTTCTTCAATGAACTGGAACAAATAATTCAAACATTGATGTGGAAACACCAAAGACCCCGAATAGACAAAGCAATCCTGAGAAAGAAGAACAAAGTTGGGGGGAATCTCACTCCCCAACTTCTAGCTCTACTATAAAGCCATAGTAATCAAGACAATTTGGTACTGACACAAGAACAGAGCCAGAGACCAAGGGAAGAGACTAGAGAATCCAGACATTAACGCAGACATATATGGTCAATTAATATTTGATAAAGGAGCCATGGACATACAATGGCGTATTGACAGTCTCTTCAGCAGAAGGTGCTGGCAAAACTAGACAGCTACATGTAGCAGAATGAAACTGGAACACTGTCTAACCCCATATACAAAAGTAAACACAAAATGTATCAAAGACCTGAATGTTAATCATGAAACCATTAAGCTCTTAGAAGAAAAAATAGGCAAAAACCTCTTAGACATAAACATGAGTGACCTCTTCTTGAACATATCTCCCCAGGCAAGGAAAACAACAGCAAAAATGAGTAAGTGGGACTATATTAAGCTGAAAAGCTTCCGTACAGCAAAAGACACCATCAATACAACAAGAAGGATCCCTACAGTATGGGAGAATATATTTGAAAAGACACATCCGATAAAGGCTTGACGTCCAGAATATATAAAGAGCACACATGCCTCAACAAACAAAAAAAAATAACCCAATTAAAAAATGGGCAGAGGAACTGAACAGACAGTTCTCCAAAAATGAAATAGAGAAGGCCAACAGACACATGAAAAGATGCTCCACATCGCTAATTATCAGAGAAATGGAAATTAAAACTACAAAGAGGTAGCACCTCACACCATTAAGGATGGATGCCATCCAAAAGAAAACAACAACAAATGTTGGCAAGGCTGTGGAGAAAGGGGAACCCTCCTACACTGTTGGTGGGAATGTAAGTTAGTTCAAGCATTGTGGAAAGCAGAATGGACGTACATCAAAATGCTCAAAACAGACTTACCATTTGACCCAGGAATTGCACTCCTAGGAATTTACCCTAAGAATGCAGCAATCAAGTATGAGAAAGATCAGTGCACCCCTATGTTTATCGCAGCACTATTTACAATAGCCAAGAATTGGAAGCAACCTAAATGTCCATCAATAGATGAATGGATAAAGAAGATGTGGTACATATACACAATGGAATACGACTCAGCCATAAGAAAAAGGCAAATCCAACCGTTTGCAGCAACATGGGTGGAGCTGGAGGGTATTATGCTCAGTGAAACAAGATAAGCGGAGAAAGAGAAATACCAAATGATTTCACTTATCTGTGGAATATAAGAACATAGGAAAAACTGAAGGAACAAAACAGCAGAATCACAGAACTCAAGAATGGATTAACAGGTACCAAAGGGAGAGGGACTGGGGAGGAAGGGTGGGTAGGGAGGTATGGGGGGTAGAAGTAGGTGGGTATTAAGATTAGCATGCATGGGGAGGTAGAAGAAAAAGGAGGGCTGTACAACACAGAGAAGGCAAGTAGTGACTCTACAACATTTTGCTATGCTGATGTACAGATACTGTAATGGTGTTTATAGGGGAGACCTGGTATAGGGGAGAGTCTAATAAACATCATATTCGTCATGTAAGTGTAAACTAGAGATACCAAAAAAAAAATGCGCAGTTCCTATGTGGTAACTTCCAAAGAGTTCTACACAAGGGTATAAAGGGCATATAAAAGTGTAGGCAAAGTGTCTGTGATTATACAGAGGATCAAAGCCTAATTGGGCTACCCCGAAAATGAACTAAGATACAATATGAAAGAGAAATTCCAACATCAGCACTCTCTGGAAGACTCATGCCAGAAGATGATCACCAAATAACCACAACAAAAATCCATGCACTGCTACAGCTGTAGATGCACTCATCCCACCAGTTCCTGGACTTACCATGGGAATGAGGAAGGAGATATCTAAGCTGGCCTGTGCATACAGTAAAACAACAAGTTTGACTGGATCTATACTGTTGGAACTCAACCAAGAATTAGGAGAAGTGCAAATTGTAGCGCTCCAAAATCTTACAACTACAGACTATTTACTGTTAAAAGAACATAAGGGATGTGAACATTCCCCACGAATGGGTTGTTTTAATTTGTCTGATTTCTCTCAGACTGTTCAAGTTCAGTTGGACAATATCCACCACATCATAGATAAGTTTTCACAAATGTCCATGGTGCCTAACTGGTTTTCTCGGTTTCACTGGAGATGGCTGGTAATTACAGATATGCTTTGGTTATGTACCTATACTCCTATTATGTTAATGTGTGTGCGCTATTTAAGTAGTAGCTTAAAACCTATCCATGCTGAAGTTACTCTACAGGAAGATATATCAAAGAAATAATCAATCTTTCCATGTTTTCTTCTGCCTGCTACTTCTATAGCTTTTTTTTCTTCCTTCCTAATTACAACCTTGAAATAGAATTCGTGCCTCATATCAAATTTACCGTGTATCATAATTCTTCCAAGTGGTAAGGATACCTCAAGACAAATCCTGGGCATAGAAACTACAGGGCATAAATATGCAAAGAAATAAGAAGCTAACCATTTCAAACAATAAGGCTTCTCTCTCACTTACCAACTTTACATTTCCCTTTATAGCCCCGGAAAATGACTGGTTAGCCAGAGACGGGTAAGATTCCTCAAGGGAGGAACAACCTAAGGCACAGTTGCAGGGGGTTCATCAGTTGAGATATTGGGGATCAACAGAGGAGAGACTTAAGACCTCACCGTCCCCGGTTCTGAGAGAAATATTCTGCATATGTGGCTGTTTTATTGTCCTTGTCTAGCTTGGATTAACACATAGTCTACAAGCACAAACCTGATTATCTATATTTGCTCCCTTACAACACTAAACTATGTTTTCGACCTTTATCATGTATCTATCTACCACTACAGCATTTTATGAAAAATAATAATAATAAAGAGAGAAATGTGGTATCCACATATAAATCAAGTATAATAATCAAATGAGTATTCATATTTGAACTGACTGTTCATAGTTCATAATGCATAAGCGAAACCAACAGTTTCTGTGATGACTGCCCTTGTACTGTTCACTATGTAACTTATTCTCTATGTAAGAATTTGTTCTCCATGTAAGAACTTGTTTGTTATGCCTCAGAAGATTTGAGACTGATGAAAATTAGACTTGGGGTGGATTAATGATTTGCATTGAGCATTGACACCCCTATATAGAATTTTATTGTTGTTAAGAACCATTTGATCAATAAATATGAGAGATGCCCTCACATAGAAAAGAAAAAAGAAGTAAACATTTCCAATGGTAAAATAAATAAGTAAATGGGATGTAATGTATAGTATAAGGAATATAGTCAAGATATTGTAACAGCTTGGTATTGTGATAGCTGTTACCTAGAATTGTCATGTATATAAATGTTGAATCACTATGTTGTACACCTGAAACTAATGTAATGTAATACTGTGCGTCAACTATCCTTCAACAAAAAAATAAATAAAATAAAAATAAAACTGAGAAGGAGGGGCAGAAGATGGCGGCGTGAGTAGAGCAGCGGAAATCTCCTCCCAAAACAACATATATCTATGAAAATATAACAAAGACAACCCTTCCTAGAATAAAGACCAGAGGACACAGGAAAATATCCAGACCACATCCGCACCTGAGAGAACCCAGCGCCTCGCGAAGTGGTTAAGTTACAAGCCCCGGACCCCAGCTCCCGGAGGGAGAAGAGCAGGCACAGCGGGAGGGAGACGGAGCCCAGGACTGCCAAACACCCAGCACCAGCCATCCGGGCCAGAGTGCAGGGCCCTCGATACTGGGAAAACAGGGCAGCAAGAACAGTGAGCAGGCACTGGAGGCTGGGCGACAGAGGACATAAGAAAAGCGCGCGACCATTTTTTTTTTTTTTGCTTTTTTGCTGCTTTGTTTTGGCGAGCGCTTTTTGGAAGTCTTAAAGGGACAGGGACCCCAATATTAGGGAAACAGGGCAGAAAGACCGGTGAGCAGAGGCCTGAGGCTGGCACCGGAGAATAAAGAAAAACGAACGACCACCTTTTTTTTTTTAATTAAAAATTTTTTTTTTTTTTTAATAAAAAAAAATTTTTTTTTTGTTTTTTTTTGTGGTCGTTGTTTTGTTTTCGCGGGTGCTTTTTGGAAGTCTTAAAGGGGCAGGGCGGGCCACTTAATCCAGAGGTAGGGAATCCGGGATCTCTGGGCACCCTAACCCCTGGGCTGCAGGGAGCAGGGAGGCCCCTTACGGAGATAAATAGCCTCCCAGCAGCTCCTGCTCCAACGCGACTCCACCATTTTGGAGTAGCTGCCCGAGCCAGGCCACGCCCACAGCAACAGCGGAGATTAACTCCATAGCAGCCGGGCAGGAAGCAGAAACCCTGTCTGCGCGCAGCTGCGCAGCACAAGCCACTAGAGGCCGCTGTTCTCCCAGGAGAGGAGGGCCACAAACCAACAAGAAAGGAAGTCCTTCCAGCCGTCACTCGTCCCAGTTCTGCAGACTATTCCTATCACCATGAAAAGGCAAAGCTACAGGCAGACAAAGATCACAGAGACAACACCAGAGAAGGAGACAGACCTAACCAGTCTTCCTGACAAAGAATTCAAAATAAGAATCATAAACATGCTGACAGAGATGCAGAGAAATACGCAAGAAAAATGGGATGAAGTCCGGAAAGAGATCACAGATGCCAGAAAGGAGATCGCAGAAATGAAACAAACTCTGGAAGGGTTTATAAGCAGAATGGATAGAATGCAAGAGGCCATTGATGGAATTGAAATCAGAGAACAGGAACACATAGAAGCTGACATAGAGAGAGACAAAAGGATCCCAGGAATGAAACAATATTAAGAGAACTGTGTGACCAATCTAAAAGGAACAATATCCGTATTATAGGGGTCCCAGAAGAAGAAGAGAGAGGAAAAGAGATGGAAAGTATCTTAGAAGAAATAATTGCTGAAAACTTCCCCACACTGGGGGAGGAAGTAATCGAACAGACCACGGAAATACACAGAACCCCCAACAGAAAGGATCCAAGAAGGGCAACACCAAGACACATAATAATTAAAATGGCAAAGATCAAGGAAAAGGAAAGAGTGTTAAAGGCAGCTAGAGAGAAAAAGGTCACCTATAAAGGGAAACCCATCAGGCTAACGTCAGATTTCTCAACAGAAACCCTACAGGCCAGAAGAGAATGGCATGATATATTTAATACAATGAAACAGAAGGGCCTGGAACCAAGGATAATGTAACCAGCACGACTATCATTCAAATATGACGGTGGGATTAAACAATTCCCAGACAAACAAAAGCTGAGGGAATTTGCTTTCCACAAACCACCTCTACAGAACATCTTAAAGGGACTGCTCTAGATGGGAGCACTCCTAGAAAAAGCACAGCACAAAACACCCAACATATGAAGAATCGAGGAGGAGAACAAGAAGGGAGAGAAGAAAAGAATCTCCAGATAGTGTATATAACAGCTCAATAAGCGAGCTAAGTTAGGCTGTAAGATACTAAAGAGGCTAACCTTGAACCTTTGGTAACCACGAATTTAAAGCCTGCAATGGCAATAAGTACATATCTTTCAATAGTCACCCTAAATGTTAATGGGTTGAATGCACCAATCAAAAGACACAGAGTAACAGAATGGATAAAAAAGCAAGACCCATCTATATGCTGCTTACAAGAAACTCACCTCAAACCCAAAGACATGTACAGACTAAAAGTCAAGGGATGGAAAATCATATTTCAATCAAACAACAGTGAGAAGAAAGCAGGGGTTGCAGTACTAATATCAGACAAAATAGACTTCAAAACAAAGAAAGTAACAAGAGATAAAGAAGGACACTACATAATGATAAAGGGCACAGTCAAACAAGAGGATATAACCATTCTAAATATATATGCACCCAACATAGGAGCACCAGCATATGTGAAACAAATACTAACAGAACTAAAGGGGGATATAGACTGCAATGCATTCATTCTAGGAGACTTCAACACACCACTCACACCAAAGGATAGATCCACTGGGCAGAAAATAAGTAAGGACACGGAAGCACTGAACAACACAGTAGAGCAGATGGACCTAATAGACATCTATAGAACTCTACATCCAAAAGCAGCGGGATATACATTCTTCTCAAGTGCACATGGAATATTCTCCAGAAGAGATCACATACTATTCCACAAAAAGAGCCTCAGTAAATTCCAAAAGACTGAAATCCTATCAAGCAACTTTTCACACCACAAGGGCATAAAACTAGAAATAAACTGTAAAAAGAAAGCAAAAAGGCTCACAAACACATAGAGGCTTAAAAACACGCTCCTAAATAATCAATGAATCAATGACCAAATCAAAACAGAGATTCAGCAATATATGGAAACAAACGACAACAACAACACTAAGCCCAACTTCTGTGGGAAACAGAAAAAGCAGTCTTAAGAGGAAAGTGTATAGCAATCCAAGCATATTTAAAAAAGGAAGAACAATCCCAAATGAATGGTCTAATGTCACAATTATCGAAATTGGAAAAAGAAGAACAGATGAGGCCTAATGTCAGCAGAAGGAGGGACATAATAAAGATCAGAGAAGAAATAAATAAAATTGAGAAGAATAAAACAATAGCAAAAATCAATGAAACCAAGAGCTGGTTCTTCGAGAAAATAAACAAAATAGATAATCCTCTAGCCAGACTTATTAAGAAGAAAAGAGAGTCAACACAAATCAACAGTATCAGAAACGAGAAAGAAAAATCACGACGAACCCCACGGAAATGCAAAGAATTATTGGAGAATACTATGAAAACCTATATGCTAACAAGCTGGGAAACCTAGGAGAAATGGACAACTTCCTAGAAAAATATAACGTTCCAAGATTGACCCAGGAAGAAACAGAAAATCTAAACAGACCAATTACCAGCAACGAAATTGAAGCGGTAATCAAAAAACTACCAAAGAACAAAACCCCCGGGCCAGATGGATTTACCTCGGAATTTTATCAGACATACAGGGAAGACATAATACCCATTCTCCTTAAAGTTTTCCAAAAAATAGAGGAGGAGTGGATACTCCCAAACTCATTCTATGAAGCTAACATCACCCTAATACCAAAAGCAGGCAAAGACACCACCAAAAAAGAAAACTACAGACCAATATCCCTGATGTACGTAGATGCAAAACTACTCAACAAAATATTAGCAAACCGAATTCAAAAATACATCAAAAGGATCATACACCATGACCAAGTGGGATTCATCCCAGGGATGCAAGGATGGTACAACATTCAAAAGTCCATCAACATCATCCACCACATCAACAAAAAGAAAGACAAAAACCACATGATCACCTCCATAGATGCTGAAAAAGCATTTGACAAAGTTCAAAATCCATTCATGTTAAAAATTCTCAGTAAAATGGGAACAGAGAGCAAGTACCTCAACATAATAAAGGCCATCTATGATAAACCCACAGCCAACATTATATTGAATAGCGAGAAGCTGAAAGCATTTCCTCTGAGATCGGGAACTAGACAGGGATGCCCACTCTCTCCACTGTTATTTAACATAGTACTGGAGGTCCTAGCCACAGCAATCAGACAAAATAAAGAAATACAAGGAATCCAGATTGGTAAAGAAGAAGTTAAACTGTCACTATTTGCATGTGACATGATACTGTACATAAAAAACCCTAAAGACTCCACCCCAAAACTACTAGAACTGATATCGGAATACAGCAAAGTTGCAGGATACAAAATCAACACACAGAAATCTGTGGCTTTCCTATATACTAACAATGAACCAACAGAAAGAGAAATCAGGAAAACAACTCCATTCACAATTGCATCAAGAAAAATTAAATACTTAGGTATAAACCTAACCAAAGAAGTGAAAGACTTATACTCTGAAAACTACAAGTCACTCTTAAGAGAAATTAAAGGGGACACTAACAGATGGAAACTCATCCCATGCTCGTTTCAAGGAAGAATTAATATCGTTAAAATGGCCATCCTGCCCAAAACAATATACAGATTTGATGCAATCCCTATGAAACTACCAGCAACATTCTTCAATGAACTGGAACAAACAATTCAAAAATTCATATGGAAACACCAAAGACCCCGAATAGCCAAAGCAATCCTGAGAAAGAAGAATAAAGTAGGGGGGATCTCACTCCCCAACTTCAAGCTCTACTATAAAGCCATAGTAATCAAGACAATTTGGTACTGGCACAAGAGCAGAGCCACAGACCAATGGAACAGACTAGAGAATCCAGACATTAACCCAGACATATATGGTCAATTAATATTTGATAAAGGAGCCATGGACATACAATGGCGAAATGACAGTCTCTTCAAAAGGTGGTGCTGGCAAAACTGGACTGCTACATGTAGGAGAATGAAACTGGACCATTGTCTTACCCCATATACAAAAGTAAACTCAAAATGGATCAAAGACTTGAATGTAAGCCATGAAACCATTAAATTCTTGGAAGAAAACATAGGCGAAAACCTCTTAGACATAAACATGAGTGACCTCTTCTTGAACATATCTCCCCGGGCAAGGAAAACAACAGCAAAAATGAGTAAGTGGGACTATATTAAGCTGAAAAGATTCTGTACAGCAAAAGACACCATCAATACAACAAGAAGTGTCCCTACAGTATGGGAGAATATATTTGAAAATGACACATCCGATAAAGGCTTGATGTCCAAAATACATAAAGAGCACACACGCCTCAAGAAACAAAAAACAAATAACCCAATTAAAAAATGGGCAGACTAACTGAACAGACAGTTCTCCAAAAAAGAAATACAGATGGCCAACAGACACATGAAAACATGCTCCACATCGCTAATTATCAGAGAAATGCAAATTAAAACTACAATGAGGTATCACCTCACACCAGTAAGGATGGCTGCCATCCAAAAGACAAACAACAGCAAATGTTGAAGAGGCTGTGAAGAAAGGGGAACCCTCCTACACTGCTGGTGGGAATGTAAACTAGTTCAACCATTGTGGAAAGCAGTATGGAGGTATATCAAAATGCTCAAAACAGACTTACCATTTGACAAAGGAATTGCACTCCTAGGAATTTACCCTAAGAATGCAGCAATCAAGTTTGAGAAAGACAGATGCACCCCTATGTTTATTGCAGCATTATTTACAATAGCCAAGAATTGGAAGCAACCTAAATGTCCATCAATAGATGAATGGATAAAGAAGATGTGGTACATATACACAATGGAATACTACTCAGCCATAAGAAAAGGGCAAATCCAGTCATTTGCAGCAACATGGATGGAGCTGGAGGGTATTATGCTCAGTGAAACAAGCCAAGCGGAGAAAGAGAAATACCAAATGATTTCACTTATCTGTGGAATATAAGAACAAAGGAAAAACTGAAGGAACAAAACAGCAGCAGAATCACAGAACTCAAGAATGGACTAACAGGTACCAAAGGGAAAGGGACTGGGGAGGATGGGTGGGTAGGGATGGATAAGGGGGGGAGAAGTAGGGGGATATTAAGATTAACATGCATGGGGGTTAGGAGAAAAGGGAGGGCTGTACAACACAGAGAAGGCAAGTAGTGATTCTACAACATTTTGCTATGCTGAAGGACACTGATTGTAAAGGGGTTTATAGGGGAGACCTGGTATACGGGAGAGCCTAGTAAACATAATATTCGTCATGTAACTGTAGATTAGTGATACCAAAAACAAAGCAAAAAAAAATTGGGCAGTTAGTGTGTGGTAACCTCCAACGAGTTCTACTCAAGGGTATAAAGGGCATATAAAAGTGTAGGCAAATGGTCTGTTTGTGTTTATACAGAGGAACAAAGTCTAATTGGGCTACCCCGAAAATGAACTAAGATACAATATGAAAAAGAACTTCCAACATCTGCACTCTCTGGAAGACTCATGCCAGAAGATGATCATCAAAAATCCCCAACAAAGATCCACGCACTGCTACAGCTGTAGATGCACTCATCCCACCAGTTCCTGGACTTGCCATGGGAATGAGGAAGGAGATATCTAAGCTGGCCTGTGCATACAGTAAAACAACAAATTTGACTGGATCTATACTGTTGGAACTCAACCAAGAATTTGGAGAGGTGCAAATTGTAGCGCTCCAAGGTCTTACAACTACAGACTATTTACTGTTAAGAGAACATATGGCATGTGAACAGTCCCCAGGAATGGGTTGTTTTAATTTGTCTGATTTCTCTCAGACTGTTCAAGTTCAGTTAGACAATATCCACCATATCATAGATAAGTTTTCACAAATGCCTAAGGTGCCTTAATGGTTTTCTTGGTTTCACTGGAGATGGCTGGTAATTACAGATATGCTTTGGTTATGTAACTATACTCCTATTATGTTAATGTGTGTGCGCAATTTAAGTAGTAGCTTAAAACCTATATATGCTGAAGTTACTCTACAAGAAGATATGTCAAAGAAATAATCAATCTTCCCATGTTTTCTTCCGTCTGCTACTTCTATAGCTTTTCTTCTTCCTTCCTAATTACAACCCTTAAATGGAATTCGTGCCTCATATCAAATTTACCGAGTATCATAACTCCTCCAAGTGGTAAAGATACCTCAAGACAAATGCTGGGCATAGAATCCACAGGGCATAAATATGCAAAGAAGTAAAAAGCTAACCTTTACAAACAATAAGACTACCCTCACTCTTACCAAATTCACATTTCCCTGTATGGCCCCGCAAGAGGACTGGTTAGCCAGAGATGGGTAAGATTCCTCAAGGGAGGAACAACCTATAACAGGCACAGTCGCAGGGGGGCCATCAGGTGAGAAATTGGGGATCAACAGAGGTGAGGCTTAGAAACTCACCCCCCCTGTTCTGAGAGAAATCTTCTACATACGTGGATGTCTTATTGCCCTGGTCTAGCTTGGATTAGCACATAGTCTACAGGCACGCACCTGGTTATCTACATTTGCTCTCTTACAACACTAAACTAAGATTTCTACCTTTATCTTGTATCTACCTACCACTTCAGCATTTTATTAAAAATGATAATAATAAAGAGAGAAATGTGGTATCCACATATAAATCAAGTATAAAAACCAAAGGAGTATTCATATTTGAACTGACTGTTTATAGTTCATAATGCAAGAGCAAAACCGAAAGTTTCTGTGATGACTCCCCTTGTACTGTTCACTATGTAACTTATTCATTGTGTGGGAATTTGTTCTACATGTAGGAACTTGTTTGTTGTGCCTCAGAGGATTGGAGACTGACGAAAATTAGGCTTGGGGTGGATTAATGATTGTGCATTGAGCATTGACTCCCCTATACAGAATTTTATTGTCGTTAACAACCATTTGATCAATAAATATGAGAGATGCCCACACACACACACAAAAAAAAGGACAGACTTCCAATTGTAAAATAAATAAATAACCAGGATGTAATGTATAGCATAAGGAATATAGTCAAGATATTGTAACAGCTTGGTAGGGTGATAGCTGGAACCTAGAATTATGTATATAAATGTTCTACCACTGTGTTGTACACTTGAAACTAATATAATGTAATACTGTGTGTCAACTACCCTTCAATAAAAATAATTATTTAAAAAAAATAATAAATAAATAAATAAAAAATAAAAATAAAAAAAAATAAAACTGAAATACCATTTGTCCTAGGAATTCCACTCCTAGGAATTTACCCTAAGAATGCAGCACTCGTTTGAAAAAGACAGGTGTACCCCCATGTTTATTGCTGCACTATTTACAATAGCCAAGATATGGAAGCAACCTAAATGTCCACCAGTGAGTGAATGGATAAAGAAGGTGTGGTACATATACACAATGGAATATCACTCAGACATAAGAAAAAAAACAGATCTTACCGTTCACAACAACATTGATGAAGCTAGAGGCTATTATGCTCAGTGAAATAAGCCCGGCAGTGAAAGACAATTACCAAATGATTTCACTCATATGTGGAGTATAAGAACAAAGGAAAACTGAAGGGACAAAACAGCAGCAGAATCACCTAACCAAAGAATGGACTAATAGTTACCAAAGGGAAAGGGACTGTAGAGGATGGGTGGGTAGGTAGGGATAAGAATGGGGAAGAATAAAAAGGGGCATTACGATTAGCATGTATAGTGCGTGGGTGGCACGGGGAGGGCCGTGCAACGCAGAGAAGACAAATAGTGATTTTACAGCATCTTACTATGCAGACAGTGACTGGAAGGAGTATTTGGGGGGCCTTGGTGAAAGGGGGAGCCTAGTAAACATAATGCTCTTCACCTAATTGTAGATTAATGAAACCAAAATTAAAATAAAAAATAAAAATAAATCCAAAGAAAAAAAAAAAAAGATTACTTCCTCCTGGTGGACAAAGTTGCAGTGTGAGAAGTGAAGCAGAGGCCTCCTCCCAAAGCCACATATAATATAAAAGTATAGTTAATACAATTAATCCTAAAAGAGTAACAGGAAATATGGCTGTGCCATACGTCATATACCTGGGAAAAGAACAGACCTCACAGAACAGGGTGACATACAAAAGCCGTGATCCAGTTGGTCCCAAGCACTTCCGCTACCCTAGTTCCCCTGAAGAAGGAAGAGAAATGGATTGGGGAGAGAGTAGAATCCTGGGGCTGCTGAACACCAGCACTGGATATCTGCTCTGGGAGCATGAATGTACATTGCATGGTCTTCTGGAGATTAGTAGGGTTGGAAAGCTAAGACAAGTGGAATACATGGAGAGACAGATTCCAGCCACGGTGGAAAATAGTGATCCAAATCCAGCTGCTTTCGGACATAAGAAAGGAGAGAAGTCTGAGAGACTTACAGCAAGAGAGCAGCTAAAGGGGCAAGGATTGAACAGCGTTTTCTGCGCATTAGAAAAGACAGGTGGAAAAAATTGTCCAGGAGTAGTATGTGCAACAGGGAGGGAAAATTCAGAAGTTTCAAGAGCTTCATCCCCATGGCTAGCTATGCAAGTCCAAGGCCCAGCCTGCTGTGCATTCTTCCAGCCAACACCTGCTTTCAAAACAGCAGTCCCTGCCCTGCATTCAGGACAGCCAGACGGAGGCCCTGCCTATAGCAGCTACAAACTCAAAGCACAGGGCCTTAACACCTGTGTGCTTGGACCACTGGTTCTAGCAGTAGAGGCAGGCAGAGCAGCCAGGAAGCAAGAAATAGCTTTTTTCTCCCCAAAGGCAACAGCAATGCTCCCCTGCAACCTCCAAAGTCATGCCAGGGTCTGAGCAACTCCAGAGAATAGAGCTTCTGGGCACTAAATGGTGCCACATAGAAATAGGAAACATGAAAGGAACCTGGTTAAGACCCAAATCCCACAAACAACGAAAAGAGGAAAATGAAACTGTAGTCATCAATCTTCCTGAAAGAGATATAAAAATAAAAATCATAAATATGCTCATAGAGATATAGAAAAATATTCAAGAACATGGGGTAGAATTCAGAATCGAGATTCAACCAGTAAGAAATTTAATATATGAAATGAAATATACAAAGGTAGGATTTAAAAGCAGATTAAATGTAGTAGAAGATATGGTAAATAGAAATTAGAGAAGAAGAGTACAAAGAAGCTGAGGCACAGAGAGAAAGAAGAATCTCTAGGAATGAAAGAAAATTGAAAGAATTGTGTGACCAGTCCAAGCAGAATAATATTCAGATTATAGTGGTAGCAGAAGAAGAGAAAAAGGGATAGAAAGTGTCTTTGATGAGGTAATTGCTGAAAAAATCTCCAATTTGGGGAAGGAAATAGTCTCTCAGGCCACTGAGGTGTGCAAATCTCCCAACACAAAGGTCCCAAGGAAGACAACACCAAGACATATAAAAATTAAAATGGCAAAGATCAAGAATGTGAACAGAGGAGGTGGAGCCAACATGGCAGCGTGAGTAGCACAGTGGGAATCTCCTCCCAAAAACATATATATTTATGAAAATACAACAAATAAAACTAATCCTAAAAGAGAGACCAGAAGACACAGGACAACAGCCTGACTACATCCACACTAGCAAGAGCCCAGCACCTGGTGAAAGGGATAAGATACAACCCCCAGCCCAGCGAGACCCAAGCACACCTCCCCCCAGCTAGCAGCGGGAGGGAAAGGGAGCCCAGGACTGCTAAACACCCAGCCCCAGCCACCCGCACCAGACCGCAGACACAGTGCTTGTGTGGAGGGCTGGTAACTAGGGAAATAGGGCAGCAAGACCTGTGAGTGGGTGCCGAAGCTGTTGCCCCTGTGACAAAGAAAAGCGAGTGCTTTTTGAAAGTCTACAAGGGAAAGGGACTTAACAGCTAGATGGAAATAAAACTGGTCACAGCCCAGTGGCTGGAAATTGCAGGGAAAACCAGGCGCACTAAACCCCTGGGCAACAGCTCTGAGACCCCTCACAGAGGTAAACAGCCAAACAGCCCCCCTGTCCATTACCCCTCCGGGCGCTGCGAAAACAGAGAAACAGCCTAAGACAAACCACGCCCACAGAAGGAAAATTCCTACACTTTGGCCGGGCAAGACAGAAAGACCCAGTCTACACGCAATTACCCAACACAAGCCATTAGGTGTCGCAGTTCTCCCAGAAAAGAAAGGCCAGTAGCAAGTGAAAAGTTTGGCCCTCCCAGCTGACAGTCAATACCACCTGTCAACATGAAAAGGCAAAAAAAACATGATCCAGACAAGACTAACCCAGACAGCTTCGGCATCTTTTACATCTTCCCCTGAGAAGGAACCTGGGGAGACAGATTTAACCAGTCTTCCTGAAAAAGAATTCAAAACAAAAGTCATAACCATGCAGATGGACATGCAGAGAAATATGCAAGAACTAAGGAAGGAGAATACAGAAATAAAACAAGCTCTGGAAGGACCTCAAAACAGAATGGACGAGATGCAAGAGACAATTAATGCACTAGAAAACAGAGAACAGGAAAGCAGATAAGCTGATGCAGAGAGAGATAAAAGGATCTCCAGGAATGAAAGAATTTTAAGAGAGCTGAGTGACCAATCTAAAAGGAACAATATCCGCATTATAGGGGTACCAGAAGAAGAAGAGAGAGAAAAAGGGATAGAAAGTGTCTTTGAAGAAATAATTGCCGAAAACTTCCCCAAACTAGGGGAAGAAATGGCCTGTCAGACCACAGAGGTACACAGAACTCCCATGACAAGGGATGCAAGGAGGACAACACCAAGAAACATAATAATTAAAATGGCAAAGATCAAAGACAAGGACAAAGTATTAAAGGCAGCCTGAGAGAAAAAAAAGGTTACCTACAAAGGGAAACCATCAGGCTATCATCAGACTTCTCAACAGAAACCCTACAGGCCAGAAGAGAATGGCATGATATACTTAATGAAATGAAACAGAAGGGTCTCGAACGAAGACTACTGTATCCAGCACAAATATCATTTAAATATGAAGGAGGGAGTAACAATTCCCAAACAAGCAAAAGTTGAGGGAATGTGCCTCCCACAAACCACCTCTTCAGGGCATCCTACAGGGACTGCTCTAGATGGTAGCACTCCCAAAAAAGAGCACAGAACAAAACACCAAAGTATGAAGAAGGGAGAAGGAGGAATAAAAAGGGAGAGAAATAAAGAATCATCACACCACGGTTATAATAGCTCAACAAGCAAGTTAAGTTAGACAGATAGCAAATAATCTAAACCAGAACCTTTGGTAACCACAAACTTAAAGGCTGCAATGGCAGTAAGTTCATACTTTTCAATAATCAACCTAAATGTAAATGGGCCGAATGCACCAATCAAAAGACACAGAGTAATAGAATAGATAAAAAAGTGCTTACAAGAGACTCACCTCAAACCCAAAGATGTGCACAGACTTAAAGTCAAGGGATGAAAAATGATATTTCATGCAAACAACAGAGAGAAGAAAGCAGGTGTTGCAATTCTGGTATCAGACAAAATAGACTTCAAAATAAAGAAAGTAACAAAAGGCAAAGAAGGACATTACATAATGATAAAAGGCTCAGGCCAACAAGAGGATATAACAATTATAAATATGTATGCACCCAATACGGGAGCAACAACATACCTGAAACAAATACTGACAGAACTAAAGTAGGAAATAGAACGCAATGCATTCATTCTAGGAGACTTCAACACACCACTCACTCCAAAGGACAGATCCACCAGAAAGAAAATAAGTTAGGACACAGAGGCACTGAACAACACACTAGAACAGATGGACCTAATAGACATCTACAGAACTCCACAACCAAAAGCAATAGATACATATTTTTCTCAAGTGCACATGGAACATTCTCCAGAATAGACCACATACTAGGCCACAAAAAGAGCCTCAGTAAATTCCAAAACATTGAAATCCTAACAACCAACTTTTCAGACCACAAAAGCCTAAAACTAGAAATAAGCTGTACAAACAAAGCAAAAGGGCTCACAAACACATGGAGGCTTAAAAACACGCTGCTAAATAATCAATGGATCAATGACCAAATCAAAATGGAGATTCAGCAATATATGGAAACAAACAACAACAACAACTCCAAGCCCCAACTTCTGTGGGACACAGCAAAAGCAGTCTTAAAAGGACAGTATATAGCAAACCAAGCATATTTTTAAAACGAAGAACAATCCCAAATGAATTGTCTAATGTCACAATTACCGAAATTGGAAAAAGAAGAACAAACGAGACCGAAGGTTTGCAGAAGGAGGGACATAATAAAGATCAGAGAAGAAATAAATAAGATTGAGAAGAATAAAACAATAGCAAAAATCAATGAAACCAAGAGCTGGATCTTCGAGAAAATAAACAAAATAGATAAGCCTCTAGATAGAGTTATTAAGAAGAAAAGAGAGTCAACACAAATGAACAGTATCAGAAACGAGAAAGGAAAAATCAAGACGGACCACACAGAAATACAAAGAATTATTAGAGAATACTGTGAAAACCTATATGCTAACAAGCTGAGAAACCTAGGAGAAATGGACAACTTCCTAGAAAAATACAAACTTCCAAGACAGAACCAGAAAGAAACAGAAAATGTAAACAGATCAATTACCAGCAACGAAATTAGAGCGGTAATCAAAAAACTACAAAAATCAAAACACCTGGGCCAGATGCATTTACCTTGGAATTTTATCAGAAATACAGGGAAGACATAATACAAATTCTACTTAAAGTCTTCCAAAAAATAGAGGAGGAGGGGATACTCCCAAACTCATTCTATGAAGCTAACATCACCCTAATACCAAAACGAGGCAAAGACCCCACCAAAAAAGAAAACTACAGACTAATATCCCTGATGAACGTAGACGCAAAAATACTCAAGAAAATATTAGCAAACCGAATTCAAAGATACATCAAAAGGATAATACAACATGACCAAGTGGGATTCATCCCAGGGATGCAAGGATGGTACAACATTCGAAAGTCCATCAACATCATCCACCACATCAACAAAAAGAAACACAAAAACCCCATGATCATCTCCATAGATGCTGAAAAAGCATTTGACAAAGTTCAACATCCATTCATGATAAAAACTCTCAGCAAAATGGGAATAGAGGGCAAGTACCTCAACAGAGTAAAGGCCATTTCAGATAAACACACAGCCAACATTATACTGAACAGTGGGAAGCTGAAATCATTTCCTCAGAGACCGGGAATGAGACAGGGATGCCCACTCTCTACACTGTTATTTAACATAGTACTGGAGGTCCTAGCCACGGCAATCAGACAAAACAAAGAAATACAAGGAATCCAGATTGGTAAAGAAGAAGTTAAACTGTCACTATGTGCAGATGACATGATACTGTACATAAAAAACCCTAAGGACTCCACTCCAAAACTACTAAAACTGATATCAGAATATAGCAAAGTTGCAGGATACAAAATCAACACTCAGAAATCTGTGGCTTTCCTATATACTAACAATGAACCAAAAGAAAGAGAAATCGAGAAAACAACTTCATTCACAATTGCTTCAAAAAAAAAATAAAATACCTAGGAATAAACCTAACCAAAGAAGTGAAAGACTTATGCTCTGAAAACTACAAGTCAGTCTTAAGAGAAATTAAAGGGGACAATAACATGGAAACTCATCCCATGCTCGTGGCTAGAAAGAATTAATATTGTTAAAAGGGCCATCCTGCCCAAAGCAATATACAGATTTGATGCAATCCCTATGAAAATACCAGCAACATTCTTCAATGAAATGGAACAAATAACTCAAAAATTCATATGGAAACACCAAAGACCCCGAATAGCCAAAGCAATCCTGAGAAGGAAGAATAAAGTAGGGGGAATTTCACTCCCCAAGTTCAAGCTCTACTATAAAGCCATAGTAATCAAGACAATTTGGTACTGGCACAAGAGCAGAGCCACAGACCAATGCAACACACTAGACAATCCAGACATTAACCCAGAAATATATGGTCAATTAATATTTGATAAAGGAGCCATTGACATACAATGGGGAAATGACAGTCTCTTCAAAAGGAGGTGCTGACAAAACTGGACAGCTATATGTAGGAGAATGAAACAGTACAATTGTCTAACCCCATATAAAAAAGTAAACTTAAAATGGATCAAAGACCTGAAAGTAAATCATGAAACCATTAAACTCTTGAAAGAAAACATAGGCAAAAACCTCTTAGACATAAACATGAGTGACCTCTTCTTGAACATATCTCCCAGGCAAGGAAAACAACAGCAAAAATGAGTAAGTGGACTATATTAAGCTGAAAAGCTTCTGTACAGCAAAAGACACCATCAATAGAACAAGAAGGATCCCTACAGTATGGGAGAATATATTTGAAAAGACACATCCGATAAAGGCTTGACGTCCAGAATATATAAAGAGCTCACACGCCTCAACAAACAAAAAACAAATAACCCAATTAAAAAATGGGCAGAGGAACTGAACAGACAGTTCTCCAAAAATCAAATACAGATGGCCAACAGACACATGAAAACATGCTCTACATCGCTAATTATCAGAGAAATGCAAATTAAAAGTACAATGAGGTAACACCTCACACCAGTAAGGATGGCTGCCATCCAAAAGACAAACAACAACAAATGTTGGCGAGGCTGTGGAGAAAGGGGAACCCTCCAACACTGCTGGTGGGAATGTAAGTTAGTTCAACCATTGTGGAAAGCAGTATGGAGGTACATCAAAATGCTCAAAACAGACTTGCCATTTGACCCAGGAATTCCACTCCTAGGAATTTACCCTAAGAACGCAGCAATCAAGTTTGAGAAAGATCAGTGCACCCCTATGTTTATTGCAGCACTATTTACAATAGCCAAGAATTGGAAGCAACCTAAATGTCCATCAATAGATGAATGGATAAAGAAGATGTGGTACATATACACAGTGGAATACTACTCAGCCATAAGAATATGGCAAATCCAATCATTTGCAGCAACATTAATGGAGCTGGAGGGTATTATGCTCAGTGAAACAAGCCAAGCGGAGAAAGAGAAATACCAAATGATTTCACTTATCTGTGGAATATAAGAACAAAGGAAAAACTGAAGGAACAAAACAGCAGCAGAATCACAGAATTCAAGAATGGACTAACAGGTACCAAAGGGAAAGGGACTGGGGAGGATGGGTGGGTAGGGAGGGATAAGGGGGGGAGAAGTAGGGGGATATTAAGATTAACATGCATGGGGGTGTAGGAGAAAAGGGAGGGCTGTACAACACAGAGAAGGCAAGTAGTGATTCTACAACATTTTGCTATGCTGAAGGACACTGATTGTAAAGGGGTTTATAGGGGAGACCTGGTATACGGGAGAGCCTAGTAAACATAATATTCGTCATGTAACTGTAGATTAGTGATACCAAAAATAAAGCAAAAAAAAAAATTGGGCAGTTAGTGTGTGGTAACCTCCAACGAGTTCTACTCAAGGGTATAAAGGGCATATAAAAGTGTAGGCAAATGGTCTGTTTGTGTTTATACAGAGGAACAAAGCCTAATTGGGCTACCCCGAAAATGAACTAAGATACGATATGAAAGAGAACTTCCAACATCAGCACTCTCTGGAAGACTCATGCCAGAAGATGATCACCAAATAACCCCAACAAAGATCCACGCACTGCTACAGCTGTAGGTGCACTCATCCCACCAGTTCCTGGACTTACCATGGGAATGAGGAAGGAGATATCTAAGCTGGCCTGTGCATACAGTAAAACAACAAATTTGACTGGATCTATACTGTTGGAACTCAACCAAGAATTAGGAGAAGTGCAAATTGTAGCGCTCCAAAATCTTACAACTACAGACTATTTACTGTTAAAAGAACATAAGGGATGTGAACATTCCCCACGAATGGGTTGTTTTAATTTGTCTGATTTCTCTCAGACTGTTCAAGTTCAGTTGGACAATGTCCACCACATCATAGATAAGTTTTCACAAATGTCCATGGTGCCTAACTGGTTTTCTCGGTTTCACTGGAGATGGCTGGTAATTACAGATATGCTTTGGTTATGTACCTATACTCCTATTATGTTAATGTGTGTGCGCTATTTAAGTAGTAACTTAAAACCTATCCATGCTGAAGTTACTCTACAAGAAGATAGGTCTAAGAAATAATCAATCTTCCCATGCTTTCTTCTGCCTGCTACTTCTATAGCTTTTTTTTCTTCCTTCCTAATTACAACCTTGAAATAGAATTCGTGCCTCATATCAAATTTACCGTGTATCATAATTCTTCCAAGTGGTAAAGATACCTCAAGACAAATCCTGGGCATAGAAACTACAGGGCATAAATATGCAAAGAAATAAGAAGCTAACCATTTCAAACAATAAGGCTTCTCTCTCACTTACCAACTTTACATTTCCCTGTATAGCCCTGGAAAATGACTGGTTAGCCAGAGACGGGTAAGATTCCTCAAGGGAGGAACAACCTAAGGCACAGTTGCAGGGGGTTCATCAGTAGAGATCTTGGGGATCAACAGAGGTGAGACTTAAGATCTCACCCCCCCTGTTCTGAGAGAAATATTCTGCATATGTGGATGTTTTATTGTCCTTGTCTAGCTTGGATTAACACATAGTCTACAGGCACAAACCTGATTATCTATATTTGCTCCCTTACAACACTAAACAATGTTTTCGACCTTTATCATGTATCTATCTACCAGTACAGCATTTTACTAAAAATAATAATAATAAAGAGAGAAATGTGGTATCCACATATAAATCAAGTATAATAATCAAATGAGTATTCATATTTGAACTGACTGTTCATAGTTCATAATGCATGAGCAAAACCAACAGTTTCTGTGATGACTGCCCTTGTACTGTTCACTATGTAACTTATTCTCTATGTAAGAATTTGTTCTCCATGTAAGAACTTGTTTGTTATGCCTCAGAAGATTGGAGACTGATGAAAATTAGACTTGGGGTGGATTAATGATTGTGCATTGAGCATTGACACCCCTATATAGAATTTTATTGTTGTTAAGAACCATTTGATCAATAAATATGAGAGATGCCCTCACATAGAAAAGAAAAAAGAAGTAAACACTTCCAATGGTAAAACAAATAAGTAAATGGGATGTAATGTATAGTATAAGGAATATAGTCAAGATATTGTAACAGCTTGGTATTGTGATAGCTGTTACCTAGAATTGTCATGTATATAAATGTTGAATCACTATGTTGTACACCTGAAACTAATGTAATGTAATACTGTGCGTCAACTATCCTTCAACAAAAAAATAAATAAAAATAAAACTGAGGAGGAGGGGCAGAAGATGGCGGCGTGAGTAGAGCAGCGGAAATCTCTTCCCAAAACAACATATATCTATGAAAATATAACAAAGACAACCCTTCCTAGAATGAAGACCAGAGGACACAGGACAATATCCAGACCACATCCGCACCTGAGAGAACCCAGCGCCTCGCGACGGGGATAAGTTACAAGCCCCGGCCCCGCGGGAGCCGAGCGCCCCTCCCCCCAGCTCCCGGAGTGAGAAGAGCAGGCACAGCGGGAGGGAGACGGAGCCCAGGACTGCCAAACACCCAGCACCAGCCATCCGGGCCAGAGTGCAGGGCGCTCGATACTAGGAAAACAGGGCAGTAAGAACAGTGAGCAGGCAATGGAGGCTGGGCGACAGAGGACATAAGAAAAGCGCGCGATCTTTTTTTTTGCTTTTTTGCTGTTTTGTTTTGGCGAGCGCTTTATGGAAGTCTTAAAGGGATAGGGACCCCAATAAAAGGGAAACAGGGCAGAAAGACCAGTGAGCGGAGGCCTGAGGCTGGCACTGCAAAATAAAGAAAAACAAACGAGCAAATTTTTTTTTTATTTATTTAAATATATATATATTTTTTTAATTAAAAAAAATTTTTTTTCTTTTTTTTTTGGTGGGCGTTGTTTTGTTTTGGCGGGTGCTTTTTGGAAGTCTTAAAGGGGCAGGGCGGGTCACTTAATCCAGAGGTAGGGAATCCGGGATATCTGTGCACCCTAAGCCCTGGGCTGCAGGGAGCAGGGAGGCCCCTTACGGAGATAAATAGCCTCCCAGCCGCTCCTTCTCCAACGCGACTCCACCATTTTGGAGTAGCTGCCCGAGCCAGGCCACGCCCACAGCAACAGCGGAGATTAACTCCATAGCAGCCGGGCAGGAAGCAGAAGCCCTGTCTGCACCCAGCTGCGCAGCACAAGCCACTAGAGGACGCTGTTCTCCCAGGAGAGGAGGGAAACAAACCAACAAGAAAGGAAGTCCTTCCAGCCGTCACTCGTCCCAGTTCTGCAGACTATTCCTATCACCATGAAAAGGCAAAGCTACAGGCAGACAAAGATCACAGAGACAACACCAGAGAAGGAGACAGACCTAACCAGTCTTCCTGACAAAGAATTCAAAATAAGAATCATAAACATGCTGACAGTGATGCAGAAAAATACGCAAGAGAAATGGGATGAAGTCCGGAAGGAGATCACAGATGCCAGAAAGGAGATCGCAGAAATGAAACAAACTCTGGAAGGGTTTATAAGCAGAATGGATAGAATGCAAGAGGCCATTGATGGAATTGAAATCAGAGAACAGGAACGCATAGAAGCTGACATAGAGAGAGACAAAAGGATCCCAGGAATGAAACAATATTAAGAGAACTGTGTGACCAATCTAAAAGGAACAATATCCGTATTATAGGGGTCCCAGAAGAAGAAGAGAGAGGAAAAGAGATGGAAAGTATCTTAGAAGAAATAATTGCTGAAAACTTCCCCACACTGGGGGAGGAAGTAATCGAACAGACCACGGAAATACACAGAACCCCCAACAGAAAGGATCCAAGAAGGGCAACACCAAGACACATAATAATTAAAATGGCAAAGATCAAGGACAAGGAAAGAGTGTTAAAGGCAGCTAGAGAGAAAAAGGTCACCTATAAAGGGAAACCCATCAGGCTAACGTCAGATTTCTCAACAGAAACCCTACAGGCCAGAAGGGAATGGCATGATATATTTAATAGAATGAAACAGAAGAGCCTGGAACCAAGGATAATGTATCCAGCACGACTATCATTCAAATATGACGGTGGGATTAAACAATTCCCAGATAAACAAAAGCTGAGGGAATTTGCTTTCCACAAACCACCTCTACAGAACATCTTAAAGGGACTGCTCTAGATGGGAGCACTCCTAGAAAAAGCACAGCACAAAACACCCAACATATGAAGAATCGAGGAGGAGAACAAGAAGGGAGAGAAGAAAAGAATCTCCAGATAGTGTATATAACAGCTCAATAAGCGAGCTAAGTTAGGCAGTAAGATTCTAAAGAGGCTAACCTTGAACCTTTGGTAACCACGAATTTAAAGCCTGCAATGGCAATAAGTACATATCTTTCAATAGTCACCCTAAATGTTAATGGGTTGAATGCACCAATCAAAAGACACAGAGTAACAGAATGGATAAAAAAGCAAGACCCATCTATATGCTGCTTGCAAGAAACTCACCTCAAACCCAAAGACATGTACAGACTAAAAGTCAAGGGATGGAAAATCATATTTCAAGCAAACAACAGTGAGAAGAAAGCAGGGGTTGCAGTACTAATATCAGACAAAATAGACTTCAAAACAAAGAAAGTAACAAGAGATAAAGAAGGACACTACATAATGATAAAGGGCACAGTCAAACAAGAGGATATAACCATTCTAAATATATATGCACCCAACATAGGAGCACCAGCATATGTGAAACAAATACTAACAGAACTACAGGGGGATATAGACTGCAATGCATTCATTCTAGGAGACTTCAACACACCACTCACACCAAAGGATAGATCCACTGGGCAGAAAATAAGTAAGGACACGGAAGCACTGAACAACACAGTAGAGCAGATGGACCTAATAGACATCTATAGAACTCTACATCCAAAAGCAGCGGGATATACATTCTTCTCAAGTGCACATGGAATATTCTCCAGAAGAGATCACATACTATTCCACAAAAAGAGCCTCAGTAAATTCCAAAAGACTGAAATCCTATCAAGCAACTTTTCACACCACAAGGGCATAAAACTAGAAATAAACTGTAAAAAGAAAGCAAAAAGGCTCACAAACACATAGAGGCTTAAAAACAAGCTCCTAAATAATCAATGAATCAATGACCAAATCAAAACAGAGATTCAGCAATATATGGAAACAAACGACAACAACAACACTAAGCCCAACTTCTGTGGGAAACAGCAAAAGCAGTCTTAAGAGGAAAGTGTATAGCAATCCAAGCATATTTAAAAAAGGAAGAACAATCCCAAATGAATGGTCTAATGTCACAATTATCGAAATTGGAAAAAGAAGAACAGATGAGGCCTAATGTCAGAAGAAGGAGGGACATAATAAAGATCAGAGAAGAAATAAATAAAATTGAGAAGAATAAAACAATAACAAAAATCAATGAAACCAAGAGCTGGTTCTTTGAGAAAATAAACAAAATAGATAATCCTCTAGCCAGACTTATTAAGAAGAAAAGAGAGTCAACACAAATCAACAGTATCAGAAACGAGAAAGGAAAAATCACGACGGACCCCACGGAAATGCAAAGAATTATTGGAGAATACTATGAAAACCTATATGCTAACAAGCTGGGAAACCTAGGAGAAATGGACAACTTCCTAGAAAAATATAACGTTCCAAGATTGACCCAGGAAGAAACAGAAAATCTAAACAGACCAATTACCAGCAACGAAATTGAAGCGGTAATCAAAAAACTACCAAAGAACAAAACCCCCGGGCCAGATGGATTTACCTCGGAATTTTATCAGACATACAGGGAAGACATAATACCCATTCTCCTTAAAGTTTTCCAAAAAATAGAGGAGGAGGGGATACTCCCAAACTCATTCTATGAAGCTAACATCACCCTAATACCAAAAGCAGGCAAAGACACCACCAAAAAAGAAAACTACAGACCAATATCCCTGATGTACGTAGATGCAAAACTACTCAACAAAATATTAGCAAACCGAATTCAAAAATACATCAAAAGGATCATACACCATGACCAAGTGGGATTCATCCCAGGGATGCAAGGATGGTACAACATTCGAAAGTCCATCAACATCATCCACCACATCAACAAAAAGAAAGACAAAAACCACATGATCACCTCCATTGATGCTGAAAAAGCATTTGACAAAGTTCAACATCCATTCATGTTAAAAATTCTCAGCAAAATGGGAACAGAGAGCAAGTACCTCAACATAATAAAGGCCATCTATGATAAACCCACAGCCAACATTATATTGAACAGCGAGAAGCTGAAAGCATTTCCTCTGAGATCGGGAACTAGACAGGGATGCCCACTCTCTCCACTGTTATTTAACATAGTACTGGAGGTCCTAGCCACGGCAATCAGACAAAATAAAGAAATACAAGGAATCCAGATTGGTAAAGAAGAAGTTAAACTGTCACTATTTGCATATGACATGATACTGTACATAAAAAACCCTAAAGACTCCACCCCAAAACTACTAGAACTGATATCGGAATACAGCAAAGTTGCAGGATACAAAATCAACACACAGAAATCTGAGGCTTTCCTATATACTAAAATTGAACCAACAGAAAGAGAAATCAGGAAAACAACTCCATTCACAATTGCATCAAGAAAAATTAAATACTTAGGAATAAACCTAACCAAAGAAGTGAAAGACTTATACTCTGAAAACTGCAAGTCACTCTTAAGAGAAATTAAAGGGGACACTAACAGATGGAAACTCATCCCACGCTCGTTTCTAGGAAGAATTAATATCATTAAAATGTCCATCCTGCCCAAAACAATATACAGATTTGATGCAATCCCTATGAAACTACCAGCAACATTCTTCAATGAACTGGAACAAACAATTCAAAAATTCATATGGAAACACCAAAGACCCCGAATAGCCAAAGCAATCCTGAGAAAGAAGAATAAAGTAGGGGGGATCTCACTCCCCAACTTCAAGCTAAACTATAAAGCCATAGTAATCAAGACAATTTGGTACTGGCACAAGAGCAGAGCCACAGACCAATGGAACAGACTAGACAATCCAGACATTAACCCAGACATATGTGGTCAATTAATATTTGATAAAGGA